>NC_047041.1:33663808-34013802 GCF_011762595.2 Tursiops truncatus
CTCTTTTATAAAGGCACCTCCACAAGGCCCCACCTCTTAACATCATCACACTGGACATCAGGATTTTAACATATGAATTTTGGTGGGCCACAACATTCAGACCTTAGCAATGGGCAAATTCTTTCCATGTAACTACTCTGGGGTTTAGATTACTAACTTTTCTTACTTTTTTAGTATCCTTTATCTCTTATTCCTATACCCCTTTAAAGAAGGAAAAACTTCATTTCTTGTATTTCATATTTGTAAGGCTATGGAAGAACAGAAAACTAAACAAAACTCTTTCCTTTCCTGTTCCTTGAAAAACACTTTTGCTTTACAATTGGAATTATTCTCTCAAGGTCATTTAATATGACCAAATTATATTATCCTCCAACTTTTGAAACAATCTTATAGTATTTCATAATATTTGAAAATTGAGAGTGTATTTATCACCAAGTAAGGTTAAATTGCTAAGGGAAATAGCATTTGCCAAATGCCTAAAATATAAAGATCAATATATTTTAACCTACAGAAAACACACCAAGGTTATGGTCACATTTAATACACACCGTCACTTATGCCAGCTGAAGTTTTAAAAAGCTTCCTGCCTAGACTTAATACTTCAATTCAATTTATCTATATATTTTGGGTGATTACTGTGTACCAGACTCTACAATAAAACTGAGGCATCCCTACAAAAATCTCTTTGAACAGAAGCAACAAAGAAGAAAAAGTCATGCAATCCTGACTTGGTAAACAGATGTAGGCTGGATTTCTGTTGACATTGTCTTTGTCAGGGGGTACTGTTGAACAGCCCCTCACCTTTCCATTCTTCTTAGGAATAAGATGTACACGTAGATCAAATGGGAATCCCAGCATCTTTCAGAGAGTTGTGTTTGTTTATTCATTCAACATGAATGAATACTTATATCTTCCAAACTATATTTGCCAGATCTTTAGGACAACATAAATGTAAATCTGAGGTGTAAAAGGTTCCCCCAAAATGCAATCTGCTTTGAAGTAAAACTTTATGTTACTATCCACACTTTCCCTATTATGTATTTCTTCAAAGTAAAAACTAAATTTTATCTAATATATATATGTAAATGCATATGTATATGTATGTCTGTGTACATGGTGTTTGATAATTGATTGCATCATCATCATCATTTTTACTACTTAGTGATAAAAAATGTTGATAAAGGTCCTACTAGTGATTTCCAAAAGGGGTCAATTATGTGAACTTCCAAATTTATATTCTTATAAATGAACTTTTAAAGTCAATGGAGGAATAACAATTAGGTAATGTGGGAAGAGTGGTAAGAAAAATGTATGGGGAATAACTATAATGACCTTAAAATCTAAATGAGAGTGAGCAACACAGAAAAAGGTGGTAAAACTAAAAGAGAAATTTTAGTCTCTAGGAGACTAAAAATGTTTGAGCTCTTAAGCTATCATCTATTTTTATTATATCTGAACCCTGTAAAACAGCCAGTTCCTTACACACACGCACACACACACACACACACACACACACACAATTTATTATTTATTCTCATGCATGTGCCAAACGTTGTAGGCTACAGAAGATTCTAATAATTTGCCTCCTAGCAAAGGAAGAAGGCCACTTTTGACATATGTTTTGAACAAAGCCACACATATCTTGTTACTTAATTTTCTTTCACTTACTTAAAACTCTCTGTGGTCCATGAGGTAGAGTCCAAAGCTCTAGGTCATTTGCCTTTTAGCCCTTGTTTACCTCTTATCTCATTTCTAACTCACCACTTCTTCCTTTGCTCAGCACGACTTCTACATCCAGGTTGAAATAATATCTCACAAAGTGATTACTTTAAGAATTAAATAAGACTATATATATATATACACACACACACACACATACACCCACACTAGTGCAGTATACATAATAAGAAAATTAAAATATTTGGTAGACATCAATGGCAATCTATCCTTGTAGTATTGTTTTTACATTCCAAGAAATATGATTATGATCTCATGTGCATGGTTAGCTGGTGTGGTTCCCTGAACTCGAAACAAGTAATAAAGTCACCCTGCTAGATCTTGAGTGAAAGAAAATGGTATCTTACATAAACCTTATCTAAATCAAACACATTAGATACAGTCATATAATATACGTGTGTGTGTATATATATATACATATATATATATATACACATACACACACATATATATACACATATATACATATGTATAATGTTATCTTGACCCAGTTTCTAGTCCCTACCTAGACACCAGTCAGTTCCCCTTCTTGAATACCTGATTAAGTTCACTTCCCAATCCCTTCATTTAACAGACTTTTATGCTCTGGGCTGCAATGTGCCAACCCTAATTGTCCCAGGGGCAGGTATCACACAACTAGAACTTCTATACTCCTGCTGAAAATATTGGAATTAGACAATCCTCAGGAAGTCTGAGAAACCTAGCTTACACCACCCCACCTGAAAAACATTAAGTTGCCCCCTACAGTTCCAGCTTATTGTTACATGACCTCTGGGTATAACACCTGTGTGCTTCTGCCTAGCAGCCTTCTCTCTTTCAAATCTGTAAGTAATAAAGAGTCTGCCTTTCATCTGCCCAGTGTCAATGTGTTGTGTCCCAACAGCAAATAAAATCCTTAAATCTTATAAAATAAACCCATCTAGTATTTTCAGTAGCTAAAAAAGAAATTAATAAAGAAATAATTGATAAAGAAGAAAGAAAAAAGGAAAGAAAATAAAAGAGACAGAAAAAAGAAAGAAGGAAAGAGAAGGGACAAGGAAAGAAAAAAGGACATTTAAAGAAAGAAGAGCGAGGAAAAGGAAAAATAAAAAAAAAATAATAATTAAAACAGGCTTTCCGTTTATACAAGAATTTGGTGCATTTTACTTTACAAATAATTATGTTTACTGAGTATCAATGATGACCTTGGCCCACAAGTCCTAACACAAACTAGACATCAAACAATTTTGTGAGTTAATGAATTCAGTCTTCATTGTTCAGTCTTCTTAATCAAAACTATGAAATAGTGTAGTCTATGAGCAGCTGTACAGAATAAGCATATAGTTTCTGCTTTGTGAAAAGGATTTACTTGGTCTCTCAATTTTCACTATTGAGAAAATATGTAAGGTGGTATCTAAATAAAGGAAAAACAACCAAAGACAGCCTAAGGAATCATGCCACTGTTTACTCTTTATGTTGTACAAGAAAGAGAATTCTGATACAACGTTTTATTGGAATAGCTTTTTCAGGGGACAATGTGTTAACCTGATATATCTCGGACTGTAAGCTCTTTTATAAAGTAAGCTCCAAAACTTCAAGATCTTTGAACAATGTCTGATGCATAGTGGGTGAAAGTGAATATACGTTGAATGAATGAATGAATCCCGATGTTGACAGCTTCATTCTCATTATATCACAACATAAAGGATTAGAAAACTTTTAAAGAGAGTATAGAATAGATAATGTTTTTCTAACTGGATGTAGAATTAAAGATTATTGATTCCCAGTAGGAAACAGGCAAGAAATCCACATAATAATAAACAATGTAAATAGGGACATATCCTGCCTCCAGGGCTGGGAACCATTGGAAGCCACTAGGTACAGAAAACAAAATCAATGCCTTTCAGAAGTCTCTTTCTAAAGCAAATTAGGAATCTGGTGATGTGAATTGTGACATAAGTACTACTGCAGCAACTTGCATTTTTGTAAATAGGCATTCTGGAGACAACTCCATTGTTTCTCCAGTTAGCAAAGAGATTCCTGAGACAACACAGTTGAAATGGGCCCACTTACTGCTACAGCAACCTTCTTTACTCTGTTTCTATAGACTCTTGAACTTGTATTTTGATTTTTCCTCAACTGGCTTTCAAACCATGTAGAAGAGAGCATTCTAGGTCTTTGTGGGGGAAATATCAGGATCTAAAGGACACAGTCAAACTGCTAGGAATGTCCACAGGAAATAGCCCTATTGAGGCCTTTCACTGTTACAGGACCATCTGCTGACCATGTGCTTTTTATTATACATTTAATAAGTTCTTGAGAGTTCTCACCTCTCCTTTTTTATGCCCAATCAGATATATTAATAATATGGCAAAGCTTTTAATTCTACAAAACTAATAAGCACCTGCTAATGCTTCATTGCAATGGCTTATTACACTAGACCCTTAACTGGTCCCTTTTCTCTCAGTCCTACTGAAGTCAATCTTGTACAGTATTCCTCTTGTCAGATTAATCTTCCTAAATTATTATCTTCATCATAACCTTTTCTTACTAAATTATGTTTTCAGTGACTCCCACTTTCCAAAGATCAAATTCTAAACTCCTTTCCTGACAGTGTGAAAGTTTCATACACCCTTAATTCTTTAAGCACTTCATGTGAATAGTGCTACCAAGTCTTTGCAGTGTCTTGTCTTGCACCCCTCTTTAACTGATTCTTGCCTCTCTCCTAGATTCAGTTCAGTTCTCACCTCCTGCATGGAACCTTTCTATTCCAGTGCAGCTTCCCATGACAGCTCTCTTTGTTCTGAAATTAAGGCTTATTTCAAAAATTGTACTATGTATTTGGTCATTGTGCTGTTTTTGTTTCTGGTTTAATTTATTTTTGGTTCTATGTTCTGTTTCCTTATCATAGCGATTAACTCTACACTTCTTTATATCTGCCCTCTGATTGGACCTGAGTAGAACCCTGCTCACCCCCACCCCCAAGTACAAAGGTCCCTCCATGTCTCCTGCCACTTAGTTTTAGAAAAGCTGAAATCTACCAGGCCTCCCTGGGTCACAAAAGAGCAGTTCAAGCAGTTAATGAATAGGACAATAGAGTCACAGACTCAGTGTCTGATGCACATTCCTGAGTTGTTTTGCAGATACTATAACTGTCACCAGAGGTAAAAAACTAACTGCATGATGACAAGACTACAGCCATGACATAAGCTGCTCCATCCTGAACAGTACTGAAACCTATGGGTAGCACAATTCCAAGAACTGGCCTTAAGAGAATGGGATTAACACTATTCCTCATAATAATCTATGTCATTGCAGCTTGCTCTATCTGTGTATGTAAGTGGGCAACTAAAACTGTCAGCAAAGAAATGCTTCAAACCCATGTCAAACCCATATCTTGCACTCTAAGACCTTAGCACCCTTTCTCAGCATGAAGAAGTTAAGAAGATGAACGTTTGTCCCTAATCTCACAGAAATGGAATGATACCTGACAGGGTGGGGGGAGAGTGGATTTGTGAGCAGCTCTTTGCAGGAAACTGCCCTCCACAGGAAACCTCTTTTCTTGTCAAAACTATATTGTAACTAACCTTAAACCAGGTACCCCCATGCTCTGCTCACCTCCAGCCCAAGCACACTTTTCAAATTTTTTGATCACACAATACGTTGCCTAACCTGTTGGCTCTTTCCATTGATCAAAGAAGTAGAAATGAAGAATAAGTAATTAACAGATGACCAGATTTCTTCCCTAGCTTCCCCTTCAGTTATCTCATGAACAAACTGTGTGAACAAACTGTGAACAAGACAGCACCTAAAGATCACAAGAAGTAAACAAGCCAGCACACGGTGGGGGACGGCGACAACTCTGACCGCCCCCCCGCCATCTCAGTGATTTACTGTGATTACTTTCCTCTTTCCCTTTAAAAACTTTCATGGCCAAGCAGAACCTTCAGAGATGGTTTTGGGGGACACTGAGTCCACCATCTCCCCAGATTGTTGGCATTCTGATTAAAGGCAACCTTCCTTTCCACCAACATTTGCCTCTTTCCTGGGTATTGATTTTCGAGTTGTGAGCTGCCAGACCTCAGTGTGGTAACATGATCACCCTAAATAACCATCCACTTCACTTACGCTATTACTTCCATCCCAGTAATTTACCTAAAAATGCCCTCATATGCAGTTATTCATTATCCACTCTCCCCCACATTTCTTTTCTTGGCTCTTTATTTGCTATAAAAGCTTCTTTGTATATACCTTTAAATCCTTTCCTGCCACATCTTTTTTTCCTTGCCTGATAAAACTCAAATGATAGGTAAGTCAACTATTTGCCTGCTCCATGTCTATATTCAAATAAATAAAATTTTGGAAAATAAAATTACAAAATCTATGCTAACTTTAATTGTGATCTCAAATTTCAAGTGGGAATTCATATAGACTGTACCTAACAATGGGCACACCAACCATTTCTCCTATTGCTCTATCTAGTCTTTTCCTGGAGAGGTATTTTATTTCTCCTCCTGTTAAATCTGGCCTTATGCTGGATGTATGGTTTTATGCTAAACTTAACCAATAATGTGGTAGAAGTGATTTGGTGACAATGTGTAGTCCAGCCTCTAAAAGGCTCTAAGGATGCTAAAGAAATACAGTGGGGTATGGAGTATCCATCCTAGCCTGTGGGATTAGGGAAGGTTTCCTGGAAAGGAGGATCTCATCTAAGGTCGAAATTAACTTGTGAATTAAATTAGGGTTAGGTAATGAGGATGGTAGTATTAGTAGGAATGAATGTGTCCATTTTTAATGAAATAACTTCAATCAACTCTTTACATTAAAAAAAAATTCTTTCACAAATAACACTACCACCTTCCTGCCCCCATGGAACTTTGAGTTCCTAGATGAGGGCTTAAAGACCAGGGTGAAGTATTTGCATTTTGATTTGAGCCATCCTAAAAATAAAAAAAATAGGAACCTGACTTCTAACTGCCTAAAAAAGAGAGTCAACTAATATGACTTTTCCCCAGTATAAAGTAAGAGTTGTAACAGAAAATAAAATCCCACTTCTATTTTAGGAAGCTCAGATTTAGTTCTATATAGTTGTTTTTCCCTCTCCATTTTGCTTAGATGTTTATAAGTTTTAAAGACATGACTCAATACTCATTTGATAATGAGGAACAAATTATGGTTAACCAATAATAATTAATATGGCCATTTATTTATCATTAAAAAATAGGCAGGTGATATATTGGAGATATATTGGTGAGCTTGATACCCTAACATAAACATAAATTTGGTTCTATATTATAAATACTTGTGTGAATGCTTTTGTAAATGCCTCTCTAGTTCAATAGCAGACATGTCCTAAGAGGCATGAAGCAGTGATCAGCTTCCAGGAGCGGTTTTGTATTATTAAACAAAAAGGGGAAACCAGAGAGTGGTGAGCTGAAGTTATAGGCCAGGAACAGATCATTGATCTAGGTGGTTTGGCTCAAAAACCCATGCTCTTTAGACGAAAATTTATGTTGTTCTTTAAGGCACGACACCTGTATTCCACTTAGCTGTATCCTCCAGTTACAAGTTTACTTTTGCCTCCCATGTATTCTGACCATGTTTCCTTCTGTCCTTTCCTGCCTGAGGTAGGCCTTGATTACTGACTCCTCAGACATCAAACATTTTTTCTTCCCTTAGTCAAGGCTTATATCCAAGACCAATTGTATCCACTCTGATTCAGTGACTCATGGTCACGAATCACCCTCTTGCAGTGTTAACTGTCTCCTCTATCCCTCCTAGGGTCATGATTTGAAGAGCTCAAGCCATTTATACAACTTCTTGTTCTGACACATTTGCTGTGCATCACTATGAAGCTGCTCTTGAAGGAAAAACAAGGCCTGTGAGAGCCGATTATAATCTATTAAAAAAAAAAAAAAGAAAAAGAACAAAAAAAGATGATTTCTGTAAGATAGACCCTCACAAATTAAGGAAAATCAATTAGATTTCTATATTATAATCGATAATGACTAAAACAAAAAAGGTGCTCTTGTCTTTGCTAGTGGTTTAATGACCCTCTTGAAACCAAGCAGAACCTTCCCAAGTACAAATTCCTCACCAGGTCCCCCTGTCTCTTGTTTGTAGAAAAGTTGAAGTCTCTGAGGCTTCCCCTCATTCATAAAAGAGCAGGCTCAAACAGTTAATAATTAGGACAGGGCTTCCCTGGTGGCGCAGTGGTTGAGAGTTCGCCTGCCAATGCAGGGGACAGGGGTTCGTGCCCCAGTCCGGGAGGATCCCACATGCCGCGGAGCGGCTGGGCCCGTGAGCCATGGCCGCTGGGCCTGCGCGTCCGGAACCTGTGCTCCTCAGCGGGTGAAGCCACAACAGTGAGAGGCCCACGTACCGCAAAAAAAATAAAAAATAAATAATAATAATAATTAGGACAATAGAGTCACAGAATCTTTCAGTGTGTGATGTACATTCTTGAGTTGTTTTGCAGATACTATAACTGCTACCAGATGGAAAAAGCTAACCGTGTGATGACCAGGCTGTAGCCATGACATAAGATGCTACATCTTGCACAGTACTAAATCTATGACAAGCACAATTCCAAGAACTGGCCTCAAGAGAATGGGATAACACTATTGTGCTTAGTAATTTATATCTTTGTGGGCATCAAAGTTATTGTGGCTTGTTCTGCCCATATATGTAAGTGTGTAACTAAAATTGTCAGCAAAGAGATAAGCACAGACCCATGTCGATATCCTCCATTTTAAGAATACGGTGCCCTATGTCAGCATGAAGTTACAGAAGATGTACCTTCTTTCATAATCCCATAGATGGAATGATGTCTGACAGTGGGGATTTGTAAGCAACTCTTTGTAGGCAGCTCTTTGCAGGAAACCACTCTTGGCAGAAAGCAGCTCTCTGCAGGAGGCCTTTTTGTCTTGTCAATCTAGCAAAGCTATATTTTAACTTAACCTTTATACCAGGTGTCTCCATGCTTAACTAACCTCCAGCCCAAGCACACCTTTCAAATCTTTCAATCACACAATGTCTTGCCTAAACTGTCGATTATTTTCTTAGATTAAAGAAGTAAAATTTTTTTTTAAAAAAGTAATTATCAGACGACTGGATCCTTTCCCCAGCTTCCCCTTCAGTTATCTTTCCAGCAAACTGTCTGAATGAGATACCATCTAAAGAAAGATCACAAGGAGTCAACAAGCCTGCATGCAGTGGGAGATAGTGAAGAATTTGACGCCCTACCTCAATGATTAACTGAGATTACTTCCCCTTTTGCCCTTTAAAAATCTTTAAGGCCGAGCAGAATCTTCAGAGTTGGTTCTGGGACATGCGTCTGCCTTCTCCCCAGGATGCAAGCCTCCTGAATAAAGCAAGCTTTCTGTTCCTACCAGCACTTGTCTTTCAAGTATTGGCTTTGGAGTGGCAAGCAGCCAAACCTGAGTTCAGTAACACTCTCAGAATATAGTAATTTGGTTAATTAACCTGAGTTTTACAAGAGTTGCAGTATTTGCAGGATTTGGGTTCTAATCTAAAAAATCTTAGTTAGAATTTATGCTTCAAAAGCCCCCAAATCATTCAGAAATATCGTATATATGATTTGTATTGTTAAAAAACAAAAGGTCCCAAATGGAGTTGCATATGCTAGGCTTCATGTCACCAAATTTTGATTTAACCTAATTACAGTTTTGCTTTCTCAGAAATATCAATAGAATCTGAAACCAGTCAATCAGGAATCGCCTAATCAGCATTAGTGAGGTAATCTGCCTGACAGACCCTTGCCATCCCCTAAAGGAAAGTAACCTTGGAATAACAAACCCACTTTGTTACCTAGTATAAATTTCTTGTTCCTGCTCCTTTCTGCCTATAAAAGTCTTCCATTTTGTATAGTTTCTTGGAGCTCCTTTCTATCTGCTAGATTGGATGCTGCCCAATTCAAATTTATTTTTGCTCAAATAAACTCTTAAAAATTGTAATATGCCTTAGTTTATCTGTTAATGGTTCATAATGCCTTTGGTAGTAAAATGTATTCACAAATATAATATTATATTTGTGTTCAGAAATTAAATCCATTAAGGATTTTATCTTTGGAACCATTGAAAAACTGTTTCAAAATACCAACTTGCTGACTCTTCCTGTTTAAAGCCATCATTTTTGTGTATAGATAACTTTAACGATTCTCTTAAAATTAATTAATGTTTCTGTATAGTCTTTAATTTATTATTCAGTTTTGGAGATCCATGAACACCATCTGGCCAAAGGCTCTAATTCCTTTGCTAATGATAGGAAAATTTTTCCAATTTCCCTTTCTCTCTCTCTCTCTCTCTCTCTCTCTCTCTCTCTCTCTCTCTCTGTGTGTGTGTGTGTGTGTGTGTGTGTGTGTGTGTCTTTGTATCTTGTCTCTGTCTCATACAGGATCAGACTGAGCTGTGTGTTTCTTAACCTGTATTGAAAACTACATATTAATCCATGTATTTGAAAATATACTCCTTTTAAAAAAAAATCTCTCTTTTCCCCACTGGTTCTAATCTATAAGAAGGCAGAGTTCTTAAATGTCTTCACTTTTAATTCTATTGAGCCTGAATGAATAAAATGATTGATTTAGTTAATTGTCAGAGGTAGATTACCATAGCAGTTAAATAATCAAACTGGGTGAGTTTTGAAACCTTGGGCAAAAGACTCAGTTTGTTCATACATAAAATATAGATAATGACAAATGATTGTGGAAATTAAATAAGTTAATAAACATAATATACACTTAGAACTGTGCTTTACAAGTAGTAAGTACTATACAGGCATTAGCTAATATATATATTTTTTACCATTTAAACATAATACATAAACATAAATTCAGCTTTATTTTAAACTTTTGTTTCTGAAAATTGGTACTGCTTATTATTTGGATCAATTATCTCATATCTTTATTTTTCCAGTGTTATCTTAAAACTTATTTTTCTTTCTTTCCTTTTTTTTTTGAAGTATAGTTGATTTACAATATTGTATTAGTTTCAGGTGTACAGCATAGTGATTCAGTATTTTTAGAGATTTTACTTCATTAAAAATTATTACTAGATAATAGTTAGAATTCCTTGTGCTATACAATATATATTTTTTGCTTATCTATTATAATTATTTTTTTTTGCGGTGCGTGGACCTCTCACTGTTGTGGCTTTTCCTGTTGCGGAGCACAGGCTCCGGCTGTGCAGGCTCAGGGGCCATGGCTCACGGGCCCAGCCACTCTGCGGCATGTGGGATCTTCCCAGACTGGGGCATGAACCCATGTCCCCTGCATCGACAGGTGGACTCTCAACCACTGCACCACCAGGGAAGCCATGTTTACCTATTTTATACCTAATAGTTTGTATCTCTTAATTCCATACCCCTAACATGCTCCTCCCCCCTACACTCTCCCCACTGGTAACCACTAGTTTGTTCTCTGTATTTATGGACTAAAATGTCACCTGCCATATCAGTAAATGAAGGATGTTGTGGCCATCAAGCCATCAGCCACTACAGCTGTCCCTAATGGTGCACCCTTAGGGGAATCAGGATGGGAAAGTACAGGACTCTGGCCCTATATAGTTAAGGTGCATATCAAAGGAATGATTTCAATGAGACCAGACTCTTGCATCTTCCCATAAAGAGAAACGTGATAATTCATTAACCTGAGATGTCTGGTTTTCTTTAATTAACAGTAAACTTTCGATGTTCTGTCTACCTGTTTTTTGTTGCGAAACTCCTATATATCCTGGCTTCTCCCTTACGTCTTTGGAGTAATATCTCAGAGCTATCTGAGAGGCTTCCTCCTGGGCTTGAAGTCCTCAGAAAGTCTGCCAAAGAAACATAATTCTCGACTTTTAGGTTGTGCATTTTTCTTTCAATTGACATATCTGTGAATCTGTTTCTGTTTTGCTATGTATATTTGTTAGCATTATTTTTAGATTTCACATATAAGTGATATCATACTGTATGATAAACAAAATGTGGTATATATGTATATATACGTACATATAATGGAATATTACTCTGCCATTTGCAGCAACATGAATGGACCTAGAGAATATTACGGCTAGTGAAATAAGTCAGACAGAAAAAGACAAATTAATATTTTATTTTAAATGTACAAAACCACAAATGGTCTAAATTTGGTATCATTTTAAAATAACTTTATGGTGTTGTCAGGGAAGAAGAATTTTTCCTCTGTCTTTCTAGGTTCTACTGGCTAGTGTAAGAATTAAGCTGACATGAGCCAGAGTAACAGGAGAAAATCAAACCAAAATGTAATTTTATATATATGTATAGAAGAGACCCAGGAAAACTGAGTAACTCACCAAATGGCCAAAGACCTCACCTTAGATACCGGCTTCAGCTAAAGACAAAAGAAGACTTTGGGCAAAGTGTTTTGGGACTTCAAAATGAAAGAGGCAATTCACATGGAGATGGAAAAGCAAATGTGTAGTAACAAATGTTTTCAGGGCCATGCAGACACAATGAGACACAGAGAGGAATTTTAACAAACAGAATTTGCTGGGTTCCTCCCTGTTTACCACAACTAGTTCATACTATAGATATATATGGTAATAGTTTCCTTCCTGGAACAGGTACTCTGTCTACAGTTTTTTGGCAGTGGGGAAAAGGTCAAAGTTTCTTCTTGAGTCTTTTGGGCCTTGTTTGTTTTCAGTTTGAAGTAATCTGTATGCCTGCCAGAGACACATTTTGGAGTGGGCAATTTTGATCCCCTACAGGGTTGTATTTTATATTAACTCACTTATGTGGCTGGCATCACTAAACATTCTTAGTCACGATCAGTGAACTCAAACATATTTTAATATTTTCCAATTTTTTTTTTTTTTTTTTGTGGTGGGAGATTTGGAAAATGAGTAATGTGTCTTAATTGACTTCTTTCTTTCAAGGACAGAATAAATTTAAGTTCAACCTGAAAATGAGACAATTTAGTTTGGGGCAACATTTGATGCACACAGCACTAAAACAGTTTTCAAAAGAAACCAACTATATCACTTATATTCAATGACATAGTTTGGGTTTTTGCCATGCTTTATCCTGACATAGAGCTTGTAAAACAAAGAACGGATCAAGATATTGAAACCATGAAGGACCCTATGGGGTTCCTGGGCACAGAAGCCTTTCTGTTCCCCATTTCTTGTTTATAGGGAACAGACTCCAGCCTCCATGACCTTTCCTGGATTCCAAAGGGCAGATTTGAACAGTTGCTAATCAAGGGAGGAGCAGCCAAGGAACCATCGGAGGCAAGATGAAAGGAACCAGAGAAACTCATCAAGAAGATTACCTGAGACCAGATTAGAGAAGTGTAGGCCTGGCACATACCCTAATTTTGTAAGAACCCCATGCTTGAACTATTGCTATAAAACTCCTCATCAAATCCTCCCAGGTTGAGACACATAGGTTTTCAGGGCAGGAGACCGAAATGTCCCCCTTTGCCTGGCAAAGCAATAAAGTTATTTTTTTCTATGTCACCCAAAACTCTGTCTCTGAGATTCAATTTGGCACCAATGCACAGAGGCCAAGATTTCTGTATAAATAATGCCTGTTTTGTTTTTTGTTTGTTTGTTTGTTTGTTTGCGGTACATGGACCTCTCACTGTTGTGGCCTCTCCCGTTGCGGAGCACAGGCTCCGGACGTGCAGGCTCAGCAGCCATGGCTCACAGGCCTAGCCGCTCCATGGCCTGTGGGATTTTTCTGGACCGGGGCACGAACCCGTGTCCCCTGCATCGGCAGGTGGACTCTCAACCACTGTGCTACCAGGGAAGCCCAATAGTGCCTATTTTTTAATGTAAAATCTTCTCAAAGTTGTTTCCAATACAAAATTTTATTGTTCTTGCCAGCTTTAATTATTATAATTCACAAAATTTTGTCACAAATACATTTTTTGATTAAGTGGAAATGTTACCAAAACAACTGGGTTCACCTCTTGGTGGGTGTCCAGCTAAAAGACAGAACCAAGCCAAAGATCAGATCAGGAGAAGGAAGGATTTATTAATTACACCAAGTAAGGAGAACACTGGGGATCTTTCCCAAAGTAGTGTTGCCCAAGCAGCAAAATTGGGGAAGTTTTAAGCTAAGGGTACATGCATATTCATGCAGGGGCTTGAGAGGCTGACAGAGTCCAAGCTTTAGTTGATTGAAGTCATGAAGGTCAGAAGAGGTTAATATCATCATCTGTTAGGTTCCAGTTGGTCTGGTGGTTGACCACCTGGTGAGTTTGAATTCTACAAAACAGCTCAAGAAAGTGCTTCAGGATAGTCTTTACCATTGAAACAGACATGGGAGTTTTTTCAACTGATTTGTTGTCTTTTTTGCTGTTACTTCTCTAGCTTGATGACAGTTTGTTCTTTTGTTCCCTTAAGATCCTTATTGTTCAAGGGCAATCATTCTGGGCAGGCTTAGATCACAAAATGGCTTAGGCCAAAAATGGTGTCCCTTCTATCAAGAAACCCATTCCTGGTTCTCTTTCTCTGGGGAACCCCTACCCTATCTGCTTACAGGAAAACTATATAGTTAGAGTGAGGAGAGGTGTGGTATTGCATCATTGTTACATGTGCTGTCCACAATGTTTAACAGCCTTCTAAAATGTCTAAAATAATAACCTGTGTGAAAATCTTGGCTTCTCCACTCATTAATTGTATGATCTTAAACAATTAACTAATTTTGTCTGTCTTAGTATTGCCATCTGTAAAATGGAGATAATAATTTTTCCTATGTTTTAGAAACTGTGAGGATTAAATAAGACAATATATTAAAATGCTTAGAATACTGCCTGAAGTAAAGTAAGCAGTGTTAGTGAATAATATCACATAAAAATTTAACTTCAAGTAAATATTCCAGAATGAGTCTCAAAGGAATAGCTCTATTTCTTGCTGAAGAAAATTTGTGGTACTTTGTGTGTTATCAAACTCTTGTTTCAGACACTAAATGCAGACTCTACAAATAAACAATAAAACAACACCGAGGTAAACATAACTTTGTCCATAGATTACAGTTGATCCTTGAACACCATGGGGATAGGGGCACCGACCAAACCTTCCACACAGTGAAAATTTACTTATAGCTTAGATTTTGGCCCTCCTTACACACTGTTCTTTGGTATCTGTGGTTCCTCTACAACCATGGATTCAACAGTGAATTGTGTAGTACTATGATATTTACTATTGAAAAAAAATTTGCGTGTAAGTGGACCCATGCAGTTCAAACACATGTTGCTCAAGAGGCAACTGTATAAGAAGTTTTAATACAGTCAGCGCTCCACTTCCTCAAGCTCTGTATCTGTGGGTTTAACCAATCATAGATGGTGTTTGTTAGTTGAATCTGAGGATGTAAAACTCATAGATAAAACTGACTATGGGATGCAAGCATCCATGGATTTTGGTATCCATGGCATGTCTGAAACCCATCTCCTCAGGTACTGAGGGATGTCTTTATATAAAATATTTTGCTCTAGTTGTCTGTTAACACTGGCACACACCAAAAGTATAGACCATAAATCTGAGGGCCAAGACATATAGCTTCCTGTTTTGCTTCTATTTCCTTCTACTGTGTCAGGACTCTTAGATGAGGAAATAGGGATTATTTTCAGTTTACCCCAGAGTATATTCATAAATGATTAAATAAGTGGTGAGAGCATTGGTCCCAGAAATGAAGGGAGAGGTTTGAAGTGCCACTGACATCATGTTCAAAAGGGAATAATGCCAAAAAGAGCTTCACATTTACTTGAACTCAGGGTATGCCCTAGATTTATATATGTGACTATTCTGGAATAGTCTTGTGTCTTTAAAAAGACTAATGGGAAATATTTGGAGATTGCTTCCCAACCATCAGGTTTGAAAGGCCACATCATTACAGAAGTCCTGGTCATCAAAATCTACAGTCTGTGTGGTTTGTGTTTAATAAGGATTGTACAAATTTACTCTTAGACTCTTCAAAGTGGTCAAAAAAATAGGCACAACTAATGACCTGAGAGGGAATTGCTAAACACTAGAGACTGAGGGGCATGAAGATATACTAGGGGAACTCATTTTACATAATGCATGTTTCTGAAATACATGAAATATGTATCATTTTAAAACCTTAATGAATTAAGATTGACCATAGTAAGTCTTTGATAAATATATTCCTTTCCTATTTGTTTTTCCAATAAATTAAGGGAAGAGAAACTTATCAAGGATTAGATTAAATGGTGAATACTTATTTCATTGTGATTTTAATAGAACATTTTAGTTTTGGATCAAAGGACCACCCACAGCACATAAATATCACCCAAATTATTTTTTAAGAATCAAGTTTTAATATAATTAAAAATGGAAAATCCTTCTCAGTGACACACTAAAAATATATCTTTATGGGAATATTTTGAAAAAGGTTCTTTAGCATATATTCTTTGAAAATGGCTATCTAGCATAGTTTTCAAATGATCTCTCTCTTCTTTTAAAAAATTCAGTTTCTACACACAATTTTACTGCATCTAATTTTTTCTTTTCATTCTCTGAAGTTCAAACTGTGCCTCTCATACAAATATCAGTGCTTCTGTGCCAAGTGTGAAGGGAGTATGATGTAGGGGAGCAAAACTTGCTACCCCAACTTTTCTCTTTGGCATGTGTATCATTTCAAGCTGAAAACAATCAAGGCCCAAAAGACTCAATACCAAAAGTATAGACCCAGGCCCAATACCTGACCTTCTCCTTAACTGCCTAAAATAATTTATATATCAACTAATCTATGACAAAGGAGGCAAGGATATACAATGGAGAAAAGACAGTCTCCTCAATAAGTGGTGTTGGGAAAACTGGACAGCTACATGTAAAAGAATGAAATTATAACACTCCCTAAATAAAAAAATAAACTCAAAATGGATTAAAGACCTAAATGTAAGACCGGACACTATAAATCTCTTAGAAAAAAAACATAAGAAGAACACTCTTTGACATAAATCACAGTAAGATCTTCTTTTGGCCCACTTCCTAGATTAATGGAAATAAAAACAAAAATAAACAAATGGGACCTAGTGAAGCTTAAAAGCTTTTGCTCAGCAAAGGAAACTAAAAACAAGACAAAAAGACAACCCTTAGAATGGGAGAAAATATTTGCAAATGAATCAATGGACAAAGGGTTAATCCACAAATATATAAAAAGCTCACACAGCTCAATATTAAAAGAACAAACAACCCAATTAAAAAATGGGCAGAAGACCTAAATAGACATTTCTCCAAAGAAGACATACAGATGGCCAAGAGTCACATGAAAAGCTGTTCAACATCACTAAATATTAGAGAAATGCAAATCAAAACTACAATGAGTCATCACCTCACACTAGTTAGAATGGGCATCATTAGAAAATCTACAAACAACAAGCGTTGGAGAGGGTGTGAAGAAAAGGGAACCTTCTTGCACTGTTGGTGGCAATGTAAATTGATACGGTCACTTCGGAGAAGAGTATGAAGGTTCCTTAAAATCTAAAAGTAGGGGGGGACCTTGAAGATGGCGAAGAGTAAGACGCGGAGATCACCTTCCTCCCCACAGATACACCAGAAATACATCTACACGTGGAACAACTCCTACGGAACACCTACTGAAGGCTGGCAGAAGACCTCAGACCTCCCAAAAGGCAAGAAACTCCCCACGTACCTGGGTAGGGCAAAAGAAAAAAAGAAAAAACAGAGACAAAAGAATAGGGACGGCACCTGCACCTGGAGGGAGCTGTGAAGGAGGAAAAGTTTCCACACACTAGGAAGCCCCTTCGCGGGCGGAGACTGCAGGAGGCGGAGAGGGGAGCTTTGGAGCCACGTAGGAGTGCACAGCAACGGGTGCGGAGGGCAAAGCGGGGAGATTCCCGCACAGAGGATCGGTGCCGACCGGCACTCACCAGCCCAAGAGGCTTGTCTGCTCACCCGCCGGGGCGAGCAGGGCTGCGAGCTGAGGCTTGGGTTTCGGTTTCGGACAGAGCGCAGGGAGAGGAGTGGGGTTGGCGGCTTGAACATAGCCTGAAGGGGTTAGTGCACCACGGCTAGCCAGGAGGGAGTCCGGGGAAAAGTCTGCACCTGCCGAAGAGGCAAGAGACTTTTTCTTCCCTCTGTTTCCTGGTGCGCGAGGAGAGGGGTTTAAGAGCGCTGCTTAAAGGAACTCCAGAGACGGGCGCGAGCCGCGGCTAAAAGCGCGGACCCCAGAGACGGGCGGGAGATGCTAAGGCTGCTGCTGCCGCCACCAAGGGGCCTGTGTGCGAGCACAGGTCACTCTCCGTACCCCTCTTCCGCGGAGCCTGTGCAGCCCGCCACTGCCAGGTTCCCGGGATCCAGGGACAACTTCCCCGGGAGAACGCACGGCGGGCCTCAGGCTGGTGCAAAGTCACGCCGGCCTCTGCCACCACAGGCCCGCCCTGCACGCAGTGCCCCCCCCCCCCCCCGCGGCCTGAGTGCGCCAGAGCCCCCGAATCAGCGGCTCCTTTAACCCCGTCCTGTCTGAGCAAAAAAGAGACGCCCTCCAGCGACCTACACGCAGAGGCAGGGCCAAATCCAAAGCTGAGCCCCTGTGAGCTGTGAGAACAAAGAAGAGAAAGGGAAATCTCTCCCAGCAGCCTCAGAAGCAGCGGATTAAAGCTCCACAATCAACTTGATATACCCTGCATCTGTGGAATACCTGAATAGACAACCAATCAACCCAAATTAAGGAGGTGGACTTTAGGAGCAAGATCTATGATTTTTTTCCCTTTTCCTCTTTTTGTGAATGTGTATGTGTATGCTTCTGTGTGAGATCTTGTCTGTATAGTCTTGCTTCCACCATTTGTCCTAGGGTTCTATTCGTCCATGGTTTTTTAAAAAAATTTTTTCTTAATAATTAATTTTAATAACTTTATTATACTTTACCTTCGTTCTTTCTCTCTTTCCTTCTTTCCTTCCTTCCTTCCCTCCTTTAGACAACGAATCATCCCAAATTGAGGAGGTGGTCTCTGAGAGCAAGATTTATGATTTTTCCCCCTTTACCTCTTTTTGTGAGGGTGTATGTGTATGCTTCTGTGTAAGATTTTGTCTGTATAGCTTTGCTTCCAAAATTTGTCCTAAGGTTCTATCCATCCCCCCCTTTATTTTTTAAATAAGTATTTTTTAATTCAATAACTTTATTATACTTTATTTTATTTTTACTGTATCTTCCTTCTTTCTGTTTTTTTTCCTTCTTTCCCTCCTTCCTTCCTTCCTCCCTCCCTCCCTCCTTTCTTTCCTTCTTTCCTTCTTTGCTTCTTTCTTCCTTCCTTCCTTTCCTCCTTTCCTTCATTCTTTCCTCATACTTCTACTAATTCTCTCTACTTTTTCTCCCTTTTATTCTGAGCCGTGTGGATGAAAGGCTCTTGGTGCTCCAGCCAGGAGTCAGGGCTCTGCCTCTGAGGTAGGAGAGCCAACTTCAGGACACTGGTCAACAAGAGACCTCCCAGCTCCACATAATATCAAAAGGCGAAAATCTCCCAGAGACCTCCATCTTAACACCAGCACCCAACTTCACTCAACGACCAGCAAGCCACAGTGCTGGACAACCTACACCAAACAACTAGCAAAACAGGAACACAACCCCACCCATTAGCAGTGAGGCTGCCTAAAATCATAATAAGGCCACAGACAACCCAAAACACACCACCAGACGTGAACCTGCCCACTAGAGAGACAAGATCCAACCTCATCCACCACAACACAGACACTACTTCCCTCCACCAGGAAGCCTACACAACCCACTGAACCAACCTTAGCCACTGGAGACAGACATCAAAAACAGCGGGAACTACGAACCTGCAGCCTGCAAAAAGGAGACCCCAAACACAGTAAGATAAGCAAAATGAGAAGACAGAAAAACACACAGCAGATAAAGGAGCAAGATAAAAATGCACCAGACCTAACAAATGAAGAGGAAATAGGCAGTCTACCTGAAAAAGAATTCAGAATAATGATAGTAAGGATGATCCGAAATCTTGGAAATAGAATGGACAAAATGCAAGAAACAGTTAACAAGGACCTAGAAGAAATAAAGATGAAACAAGCAACAATGAACAACACAATAAATGAAATTAAATCTACTCTAGATGGGATCAATAGCAGAATAACTGAGGCAGAAGAACGGATAAGTGACCTGGAAGATAAAATAGTGGAAATAACTACTGCAGAGCAGAATAAGGAAAAAAAAGAATGAAAAGAACTGAGGACAGTCTCAGAGACCTCTGGGACAACATTAAACGCACCAACATTCGAATTATAGGGGTCCCAGAAGAAGAAGAGAAAAAGAAAGGGACTGAGAAAATATTTGAAGAGATTATAGTTGAAAACTTCCCTAATATGGGAAAAGAAATAGTTAATCAAGTCCAGGAAGCACAGAGAATCCCATACAGGATAAATACAAGGAGAAATATGCCAAGACACATATTAATCAAACTGTCAAAAATTAAATACAAAGAAAGCATATTAAAAGTAACAAGGGAAAAACAACAAATAACACACAAGGGAATCCCCATAAGGTTAACAGCTGAACTTTCAGCAGAAACTCTGCAAGCCAGAAGGGAGTGGCAGGACATACTGAAAGTGATGAAGGAGAAAAACCTGCAACCAAGACTACTCCATCCAGCAAGGATCTCATTCAGATTTGATGGAGAAATTAAAACCTTTACAGACAAGCAAAAGCTGAGAGAATTCAGCACCACCAAACCAGCTCTACAACAAATGCTAAAGGAACTTCTCTAGACAAGAAACACAAGAGAAGGAAAAGCCCTATAGTAATGAACCCAAAACAATTTAGAAAATGGGAATAGCAACATACATATTGATAATTACCTTAAATGTAAATGGACTAAATGCTCCCACCAAAAGACATAGATTGGCTGAATGGATACAAAAACAAGACCCTTATATATGCTGTCTACAAGAGACCCACTTCAGACCTAGAGACACATACAGACTGAAAGTAAGGGGATGGAAAAAGATATTCCATGCAAATGGAAACCAAAAGAGAGCTGGAGTAGCAATTATCATATCAGACAAAATAGACTTTAAAATAAGGGCTATTAAAAGGGACAAAGAAGGACACTACATAATGATCAAGGGATCGATCCAAGAAGATATGACAATTGTAAATATTTATGCACCCAACATAGGAGCACCTCAATACATAAGGCAAATACTAACAGCCATAAAAGGGGAAATCGACAGTAACACATTCATAGTAGGGGACTTTAACACCCCACTTTCACCCATGGACAGATCATCCAAAATGAAAATAATTAAGGAAACACAAGCTTTAAATGATACATTAAACAAGATGGACTTAATTGATATTTATAGGACACTCCATCCAAAAACAACAGAATACACATTTTTCTCAAGTGCTCATGGAACATTCTCCAGGATAGATCATATATTGGGTCACAAATCAAGCCTTGGTAAATTTAAGAAAATTGAAATTGTATCAAGTATCTTTTCTGACCACAACGCCATGAGACTAGATATCAATTACAGGACAAGATCTGTAAAAAATACAAACACATGGAGGCTAAACAATGCACTACTTAACAATGAAGTGATCACTGAAGAAATCAAAGAGGAAATCAAAAAATACCTAGAAACAAATGACAATGGAGACACAACGACCCAAAACCTATGGGATGCAGCAAAAGCAGTTCTAAGGGGGAAGTTTATAGCAGTACAAGCCCACCTTAAGAAGCAGGAAACATCTCAAATAAACAACCTAACCTTGCACCTCAAGCAATTAGAGAAAGAAGAACAAAAAAACCCCAAAGCTAGCAGAAGGAAAGAAATCATAAAAATCAGATCAGAAATAAATGAAAAAGAAATGAAGGAAACAATAGCAAAGTTCAATAAAACTAAAAGCTTGTTCTTTGAGAAGATAAACAAAATAGATAAACCACTAGCCAGACTCATCAAGAAAAAAAGGAAGAAGACTCAAATCAATAGAATTAGAAATGAAAAAGAAGTAACAACTGACACTGCAGAAATAAAAAAGATCATGAGAGATTACTACAAGCAACTCTATGTCAATAAAATGGACAATCTGGAAGAAATGGACACATTCTTAGAAATGCACAACCTGCCAAGACTGAATCAGGAAGAAATAGAAAATATGAACAGACCAATCACAAGCACTGAAATTGAAACTGTAATTAAAAATCTTCCAACAAACAAAAGCCCAGGACCAGTTGGCTTCACAGGTGAATTCTATCAAACATTTAGAGAAGAGCTAACACCTATCCTTCTCAAACTCTTCCAAAATATAGCAGAGGGAGGAACACTCCCAAATTCCTTCTATGAGGCCACCATCACCTTGATACCAAAACCAGACAAGGATGTCACAAAGAAAGAAAACTACAGGGCAATATCACTGATGAACATAGATGCAAAAATCCTCAACAAAATACTAGCAAACAGAATCCAACAGCACATTAAAAGGATCATACACCATGATCAAGTGGGGTTTATTCCAGGAATGCAAGGATTCTTCAATATACGCAAATCTATCAATGTGATAAACCATATTAACAAATTAACCATATTAACCATATTAATATGGTTAATATTAACCATATTAACAAATTAACAAATTGATAAACCATATTAACAAATTGAACCATATTAACAAATTAACATATTAACAAATTAACCATATGATCATCTCAATAGATGCAGAGAAAGCTTTTGACAAAATTCAACACCCATTTATGATAAAAACCCTGCAGAAAGTGGCATAGAGGGAACTTTCCTCAACATAATAAAGGCCATATATGACAAGCCCACAGCAAACATCATCTTCAATGGTGAAAAACTGAAAGCATTTCCACTAAGATCAGGAACAAGACAAGGTTGCCCACTCTCACTACTCTTATTCAACATAGTTTTGGAAGTTTTAGCCACAGCAATCAGAGAAGAAAAGGAAATAAAAGGAATCCAAATCAGAAAAGAAGAAGTACAGCTGTCACTGTTTGCAGATGACATGATACTATACATAGAGAATCCCAAAGATGCTACCAGAAAACTACTAGAGCTAATCAATGAATTTGGTAAAGTAGCAGGATACAAAATTAATGAACAGAAATCTCTGGCATTCCTATATACTAATGATGAAAAATCTGAAAGTGAAATTCAGAAAACACTCCCATTTACCATTGCAACAAAAAGAATAAAATATCTAGGAATAAACCTATCTAAGGAGACAAAAGACCTGTATGCAGAAAATTATAAGACACTGATGAAAGAAATTAAAGATGATACAAATAGATGGAGAGATATACCATGTTCTTGGATTGGAAGAATCAACATTGTGAAAATGACTCTACTACCCAAAGCAATCTATAGATTCAATGCAATCCCTATGAAACTACCACTGGCATTTTTCACAGAACTAGAACAAAAAATCTCACAATTTCTATGGAAACACAAAAGACCCCGAATAGCCAAAGCAATCTTGAGAATGAAAAAAGGAGCTGGAGGAATCAGGCTCCCTGACTTCAGACTATACTACAAAGCTACAGTAATCAAGACAGTATGGTACTGGCACAAAAACAGAAAGATAGATCAATGGAACAGGATAGAAAGCCCAGAGACAAACCCACACACATATGGACACCTTATCTTTGATAAAGGTGGCAGGAATGTACAGTGGAGAAAGGACAGCCTCTTCAATAAGTGGTGCTGGGAAAACTGGACAGGTACATGTAAAAGTATGAGATTAGATCACTGCCTAACACCATACACAAAAATAAGCTCAAAATGGATTAAAGACCTAAATGTAAGGCCAGACACTCTCAAACTCTTAGAGGAAAACATAGGCAGAACACTCTATGCCATAAAGCACAGCAAGATCCTTTTTGATCCACCTCCTAGAGTAATGGAAATAAAAACAAAAGTAAACAAATGGGACCTAATGAAACTTAAAAGCTTTTGCACAGCAAAGGAAACCATAAACAAGACCAAAAGACAACCCTCAGAATGGGAGAAAATATTTGCAAATGAAGCAACTGACAAAGGATTAATCTCCAGAATTTACAAGCAGCTCATGCAGCTCAATAACAAAAAAACAAACAACCCAATCCAAAAATGGGCAGAAGACCTAAATAGACATTTCTCCAAAGAAGATATACAGACTGCCAACAAACACATGAAAGAATGCTCAACATCATTAATCATTAGAGAAATGCAAATCAAAACTACAATGAGATAACATCTCACACCAGTTAGAATGGCCATCATCAAAAAATCTAGAAACAATAAATACTGAAGAGGGTGTGGAGAAAAGGGAACACTCTTGCACTGCTGGTGGGAATGTGAATTGGTTCAGCCACTATCGAGAACAGTATGGAGGTTCCTTAAAAAACTACAAATAGAACTACCATATGACCCAGCAATCCCACTACTGGGCATATACCCTGAGAAAACCAAACTTCAAAAAGAGTCATGTACCAAAATGTGCATTGCAGCTCTATTTACAATAGCCCGGAGATGGAAACAACCTAAGTGTCCATCATCAGATGAATGGATAAAGAAGATGTGGCACATATATACAATGGAATATTACTCAGCCATAAAAAGAGATGAAATTGAGCTATTTGTAATGAGGTGGATAGACCTAGAGTCTGTCATACAGAGTGAAGTAAGTCAGAAAGAGAAAGACAAATACCATATGCTAACACATATATATGGAATTTAAGAAAAAAAAATGTCATGAAGAACCTAGGCGTAAGACAGGAATAAAGACACAGACCTACTGGAGAACAGACTTGAGGTTATGGGGAGGGGGAAGGGTGAGCTGTGACAGGCCGAGAGAGAATCATGGACATATACACACTAACAAACGTAGTAAGGTAGATAGCTAGTGGGAAGCAGGCACATGGCACAGGGATATTGGCTCGGTGCTTTGTGACAGCCTGGAGGGGTGGGATAGGGAGGGTGGGAGGGAGGGAGACACAAGAGGGAACACATATGGGAACATATGTATATGTATAACTGATTCACTTTGGTATAAAGCAGAAACTAACACACCATTGTAAGGCAATTATACCCCAATAAAGATGTTAAAAAAAAAATCTAAAAGTAGAATTACCATATGACCCAGAAATCCCACTACTGGGGATATACCCTGAGGAAACCATACTTCAAAAAGACACATGCACTCCAATGTTCATTGCAGCACTATTTACAATAGCCAGGTCATGGAAGCAACCTAAATGCCCATGGACAGACGAATGGATAAAGAAGTTGTGGTACATATATACAATGGAATATTACTCAGCCATAAAAAGGAATGAAATTGGGTCATTTGTAGAGATGTGGAAGGACCTAGATACTGTTATACAGAGTGAAGTAAGTCAGAAAAAGAAAAACAAATATCGTATATTAATGCATATATGTGGAATCTAGAGAAATGGTACAGATGAACCATCTCTACCAGAAATAAGAAATAGAGACACAGATGTAGAGAATAAATGTATGGACACCAAGGGAGAAAATCAGCAGGTGCTGGTGGTGGTGGGATGAATTGGGAGTTTAGAATTGACATATATATACTAATATGTATAAAAAGATTAACTAATGAGAACCTGCTGTATAAAAAAAATAAAATTCAGAAAAATAGAAATAAATCAGTTTAAAACTAAAAAAAAATAAAAAAAAATAAAAGACTTTACATAGAGGGCCTATTCCTGGAATAAAGCTAACACCAGAGATATCTGCAAAGAACATGAGCTAGGGGTGGTGGAGAAACTCTAGGCAGAGCCTAAAGATCAGAGTCTGCTCTGTGTCCCCTTGTCTCTGCAGGGCACAGCAAACCTTTGTTTACCAAACACTTGCTTTTCCATCTCCATGTGAGCTGCCTTCCTCCCTTTGAAGTCCCAAACCACTACTCCCAACATCTTTTTTGTCTTTAGCTAAAGACAGTATCTAAGATGAGGTCTTCTGTCATTTTGGCAAGTTAGTTTTCCTGGGTCTCTCCCGTGTACACATGTTATTAAACTTCTGTTTGATTTTCTCCTGTCAATTTGTCTCATATCAATTTAACCCTTAGATCACCCAGTAGAACCTAGAAATGTAGAGGAAAATTCCCTCCCCAACAATGGCAACACTGTTTGCTGAGGCCAGCCAGAATGAGGAAAAATTGTGAAAGGCAAATTTCATATCAATTTACACAGGTAATTATGCAACTAAAATTTCAGATGTTTTCTTCTCTTTGCTGGACCATTTTGAGACTCTACAATAGACTTCAGTTGATTTCTACATGATCAAGTCTTCTACTTAACCTTGGAAGCATGCTTTAAAAAAGTTAGCTTGCCTGGTGCATGCAAACTGTTATCACTTGATGTACAATGCAAATTCCATCTTAATTCAATACAATTAGCCTTAATGAGCCCTTTATGATTGCTCCTAATAAGAACATATATAAAGCTTGTAATTACAATGACCTGCTTTTGTCATCTAAAGCCAGATAAGATAGCACAAGATGACACTCATTCCTTTAGTATCCCTGCGTTTTTATAATATTTTTAAGATGCTGTTAGTCAGCCTATTGGAGTCAACCAATATTTATGGTAAATTTACCAACCACTAGCTGAAATATTGTATCTTTTCATGGCTAAAAAGTACAAGTCCTGTGGAACCAGATTGCCTCGGTTCAAATTCCAGCTCAAAAAATCACTAGCTATGAGATTTTGACCTCATACTCTCAGATAAGTAACTTCCTGTCAAAGTTCTCTGTACCTCATTTTCAATTTGAAAATTTTGGATAATGATAGTAACTATTGTCACAGAATTGTGAGGAGTGAATTAATTAACAAATGTAATGGCTGGGAACAATGTTTGGCAGTAAGTATTCGAAGAGCCTTATAATTATCAGGTAAAAAACATCAAGTGGTGTTGCTGTATGGAAAATATAAAAATGAATAAGCACTGCAAGGAGCTGGTTATCTGCTAGGGTGCCTGGATAAAGTTGAAACACAGATAAGATGGATATCTTTCTCTGCTTTGTACTTCAAATATGTGCTTTAAGGTAGATTGTGACATTGTTGAGAGTTAAGGGAAGGGAAGAGAAAATCCAGTTGAGAGGAATTTGAAAGACAGAGAGAGAGAAAGAGAGGAAGTATTTTGTATCTGTTCTGAAGAATAAATACAATTTCAACAGGCAGAAGACAGAGCAGATGCTGGGACAGGACACCTATCACATGAATTGCTGGGCTGGCCCAGCTTAGGGCATGTTGAAGGACAGGAAGTTTTCCAGGTTGATTAATGAGTCTAAGGTGTGTGTAAGAAGGTAGAGGAGATAAACCTGGAAAGATATTCTGGGGCACAGACATCAATTATTCAGACAATTAGAACTAATATTTTGGGTTTAAGTTGGCACATACTTAGCTTTGGGTTTAGAATGACACAGGCTGGAACTCTGGCTCCACCACTTGATGGATCACTGGTCCTTAGAAAGTCAAAAACTGTCTGAACCTCAGTGTTATCATTTCTAAAATGATCTACCTCATAAAATCTAAGAACTACCTCATAAAATTATTTAAATAAAATATGTGTGCATATAATCTGAAAGGGAGCAGAATTTGTCACCCCAAAATATGCCCCTTTCATTTTAGGGTGATTATTTTTAAGAAATAGCAGACACAAGAGAAGCTCTGAAAGCTGAGTAGAAGTTACATTTTCGTAAGAGAAATTTACATTGATAAAGAAAATCTCCATTTGTAAAGGTGTCCTCCTCTTTGTACCAGGAAGAAAGGAGTAACCAAATCTCTAGAAATTCTTATCAATGGAGAGGCACAGACTTATATCTGCAGAACAACTATACCCTTGTTTACTGTGTTTTTCCTGGTATCTCCCATAACTGGTCTCTCCCTACCCCTCAACAACAACATCTCTTTGGTCTAGCTGAAGATAGTATTTAAGATGGTGGCTTGGAATATTTTGGAGAGTTACTCAGCTTCCCTGGATGTCACCATGTATATAGGAATTATACATGTTATTAAAATTCTATTTACTGTTCTCCTATTAATCTTTCCTTTTTTTTATTTATGGGGGAGGGAGAAGTCTCAGCAAAGAACCTAGAATGGTAGAGGAAAAATTATTTTTCCATGTATACATACACATATACACACACAGACAATACTTATTGTGTCTTTCCCTTGCCAAACATTATTGTAGATATTATAGGCACCGTGATAAATAGAAAAGAAAAAAACCTTGCCCACTTGAAATTTGTAATGACAGCAGAGGGGCAAAGAATATACAATAGACAAAATACATAAGGAAAACATATAGCATATTAGATGGTGGTGAGTGCTATGGAATAAAAAAAATAGGGCTCAAATGCAGAACCCAGGTATGATGGTGGAAGCTTGGAGACACGTTCTTTGTTGTTTTTAATTTATCCAGGAAATAGGAAGCTGAGTCATCAGCTGTGAGTGATGATGGGGATAGAGGAGTTGGAGATTGGATTAAAGAAAAGAAGATATGGAATGATTACCCTGGACAGCAAAAAGGTGATAGAAACAATGGATTGTAGATTCCAGTGAAGTCAAAAGACTTGGAAAGGAAAGGATAGAGTGTATTATTTGGGAAACAATAGGAGAGTGTGTGTATTTAGAAAGTGATTAAGGTTATTGGTAAGGACAACATCTAGGATATGACAAAGGGAATGGGTATCTGAGGAAATGTAGAAGATGAGACCATTAAAAGAGAGAATGAGGAACTAATAGGGCTAGATGTCAGTATGTGGATATAAGATTATGACAAGAGTGATGCCAAAAGCTCAGCTTCTCTGTACTCCATTGCTAAATCGTATCTCGGAGACAGAGTTTTGGGTGAAGTAGAGGACAGTCTTAGTGCTTTGCCAGGCAAAGGGGAACACAGCAAGCTCCTGCCCTGAAAAACTGTGTGTCCCAACCTGGGAGGATTTGATGAGGAGTTTTATAGCCATAGTTGAAGGGTGGGGTTGCTGACAAGATTAGGGTGTGTGCAGGGTCTCAGGTGGTCAGTCTCCTAATCTTGATGACCTTCTCTGGTTCCTTTAATCTAGCCTCAGGTGGTGGTTTCTTGGCTGCTCTTCCTTTGATTAGCAACTGTTCATATCTGCATTTTGGAACTCAGGGAAGGTCATGGAGGCTAGAGTCTTATCTACTAGAAACAGGGGACAAAAAAGCTTCTGTGCCCAGGAGCCCCACAGGGCCCCACTTGGTTTCAAGGGTATTGTTGGAAATAAAACAACAGTGAGCAAGGAGCTTAAATCTTTAAGGTATCAAAAGGAGTAAATGAGGAGTTGAAAGTTGACTGCAATAAGTAATGGATAGTATCAATATATTGTCTGATGTCATGACATTCAAAGCTTATGTTTTTCTGTTTGTTTTGTTTGTTAGTTTGTGTTTCCTAGAGAGAGATAGAGAGAATAATCTGAAAGCAGCAAAGAGAAGTAAGGAGGACAATTCTTTCATCTCCATGACAGAATGTCTTAGGAGAGGAGCAGCTTTCTGCTAGAGCACAAAGCTTGAGTGAATAGTATTGAGAAAAGAAGTGCAGGATTTGTGGGTTTTGCTTCTGACTCTGAGTTCCAGAGGTTAAAGGGTTTCAGGAGTGTAGGTAGGTGGGAAATGGGATCAAATAAAATGGTGTCGATGTCCCTATGGGGATCAGAATGCAAGGATGATAGATGATTGGGAATCCTGATAGACTCCAAATACATAATACGTGTGTGAGGGTAGGACTGGAGGTCTGAGGGTTGTGGGTACAATGAAGGATAGGGTCTTACCAAGAATACCTGTAATTCTCTGGCCAAAACCTGTTTCTTACCTCTCAGCACGTTTACTCTTCCTCATACTTTAAAAGGACTAGGACTGACTTGAATTTCCTTAAACTTCCAATCCCTTGTCTCAAAATCTTGCTTCATCTTCATACTTTCTCTCCCTTCTACTTTTGTTACATCATAAGAAGCATATTTTACATTTGTATGCATTTTACCACTACAAATACATTTTTTTACAAACATTTCAATATATCTTCACATAAAGTTCTGAGTTTAAGTGACCTTATTTAAGTGACACATTTAAGTGACCTTCTTAAATAAGACACTCTATGGTGATCTTAATCTTACTTTGTACTCTCTTCTTTGGAACTTCATTCTATCAATCGTTTTTTCTTTCTTTTGAGTTTAAGAGCTATTTTTTTCTATTATAGGTGACAATCCTTGAGGTTGATGATGTTCAAAAACTAGTACATTGGTAGTGTAGGTGAAAGAGGGTTGAATCCTGGCCTTACTACTGTAGGACCTTGGGCAAGTCACTTAATACATATGAGGAGTATTTTTCTATATAGCTATTGCAGAATTAAACATGGCAAAGTCTATGACAACGTATTTGGTACATAGAAAGATCTCAGTGAATGGCAATTAAGATTACTTTTTTTCACCTTGCTAGCTCTCTAGAGCATTTGATGCTACAGATTACCATTCTCATGTTTTGTTCGTCTCAAGATCTTGACCAGTCCAGAGATGCAGGCCAAGCTTCAGTCTTAGTCTTTTTTCCCTTTGTGCTTTCTCTTTCTCTCAGCTTTACACATTCATACAGCTACAAGAAGCATCCCCAAGCTGAAGATTCCCAAATTTCTCTTCCAAGGTTAAAATACATTTTACTCATTTATATATTTGGTTCTGAAACTGGCTATATATCAGAATTACTAAGGAAATCTAAACATCCTGGATCCTCTCTCAGATCAGAATCTCTGAGAACAGCATCTGTTTATACTGATATTAAGACAGATTTAGAAACTAATAATATATATTTTGAACTAATTAGCTTGTCAAAAGTGCATTTCTGTTTTTTCCCCATTGCTCCTAACAGTGCAGTTGTGATTAATAAATATTTATTGATTGAATAAATGAATAATTCATACAATATAGAAGACAATGGAAAAAGCTTAAAAGAATAATCATGAAGAATGAGGTTATTAGCAAATAAATGAAATAACTCCTGAAGATGCTTGATGACTCCTGAACATGATTTGTTGGCATGATCAAATGGAAGTCCACTAAAAGTTAAATAATACTCTTCAGAAAAAGTTTGGCACTTCATAGTGAGAAAAACAATAAAATGAAGAAAAAAATCCATGGGGGTGGGAATTAGCAATGAAGGATAGCAGAACAAGGTAGGAAAAGTTCTAGGGTAGTTCTGAGTGTTGACTTGTCATGGCTGTATTGGATCCATGCAACTCAAAATACTTTCTCCAACTATAATTTTCTTTGAATAATAAGGTGTTCAAATTTCAGGATCATTTTGAATATTCCCCAGAATCATTTCATACAGTATAATATTTAAAGTACTTATGACTGGTGTGAATTATGACAATTATTTTTCTGTATATGCATTTGAAGAACACCTGGGTTTTCACATTTTTCTATCTTCTTACTATCATTCACTTTTAGGACCAGATTTTGGATATATCCACATCTTACCTCTGATTTATCTGCATTTAACTAAAGAAATGCTGATTAAAAGTGTTTAATTTAAAAAGTTTAATTCAGGGCTTCCCTGGTGGCGCAGTGGTTGAGAGTCTGCCTGCCGATGCAGGGGACATGGGTTCGTGCCCCAGTCTGGAGCCTGTGCTCCGCAACGGGTGAGGCCACAACAGGGAGAGGCCACAACAGTGAGAGGCCCGCGTACCACAAAAAAATAAAAAATAAAATAAAATAAAATAAAAAGTTTAGTTCAGAACACTTTAATTAAAAAATAAAAACATAAAAAAAAACCACATACCTCTCTTCCTCATCCAAGAGACACAATAGAAAACTATATTCTTAACTTTTTCCTATATTATGTTTTATACTTCTAAGAGCATTGTATTGGTAATGCACATGCATACTCTCTAGCAATAACTCCCCTATATTGTATTTATAAGCAGGTACAGCAATTCTGAAAATTTATCATAACATTTTAAATAGTTAGAAATAAACAATATATTGGCAATTATTATTAAACTATACTATATCCCAGTCCTTTCCTTGGTCTTCTATATTCAGAAGAATAGTGACAACCTTGGATTTACTCTCCCTTTAGAAAGTTCAACACACATAACAAAGTTAAAAAGTAAAACTACAAATAGTACAGGCTTGCACGTGTTATTACAAAAGGACAGAAAAATAATTGGCAAGCTATCCAAAAACAGCAAATATAGATGTACACCGTGTGGATTCCAATTCTACAGGGTAATAAGCAAAGGGAAAAACAATTGGTAGAAGGAATGCTCCATTTTAATATTGCCAATGCTACTAAATTTAAAAAAATAGTACAGAAATGAAAGCATAGTTGATTCACTTAGCTACTCCCCTGGTATGCTTCTTGAGTGTGAAATTACATCTTAAACATGTTTTTTATTTTCTCCAATAACACACTGCATTTAGAACAATACATAAAAATGAAACATTTTCATTAAAAAAAATATTGAATGAATGAATATCTGAAACACAATTTTATTCATTCTACTAACATGTTCTTGGGATATATTCTTCCTTTAGAGTTAGGAGACATAAACTATTTAAATATAGCCCCTAAAAATTTTGAGTTCTAGCCTTACCATATAAGAGTTGGTTTGCAGTATTAATTCTGTGAACACTGAGGGAGGGAGGTTTATTACAAGCTATAGGGGCTGCATGTCATTTGAGATAGAGTATATATAAAGAGGAACTGGGAAGTGGTTGAAGCTGATGAGTCCAGCTGGATGTGTTGAGGGTAAGTGGTTTGTAGGACTTGCATAGGAGCAGTTGGGAAGGCAGATGATAAATGCTAGCATCCAGACAAAAGTCTGGCTGGAGATAGAAGATGAGCTCACTCTGGATACTGAAGAGGATCGGCAGAGGAATAGAAAACAAAGATAACCCTAAATATCATGGAAGCCACAGGAGGCATTCAGAGAGGAGGGAATTTGTGGAAGGAACATTCATTAGTTTAAAATGCCCCTGTAAAGTCTAGTAAGAAGGACAGAAAATTGAATACTATCTCAATTTGTTACAAATACTTTAAAATTATTTTCCATGGGCATATTGCTCCACTAGGGATTGTTATAAGCTCACAAGGAATAAACAAAATAGTTATTGATCCAAGAGAGTTCATAGTTGAAGGACAAAAGAAAACTATATAAAATTTGAGTGATTGCAATATAATGTTAAATTCTAAGATACAGAGTATAACTACTAACATAACTTCTCAGGGCCACTTTGCTAATGAATGTCTTCAAATCAATAAGTTTCTTTGAAGTTAAATGACTAAAGTCACATGTGGAAACCAATAATGTTACGATTATTTGGGAAGTGAATTTCTATACTCGTGCTAATGATTTTTTTCTCTTTATTTCTGACAACAAAAATCATTTGTGAGTCAATGATTCTGTCATGTAAATATATCTTTGCTTGACAAAATTCCACTTCCCTGACACATTAAAAATAAATTTTATTTTGGGGGTGGGGCCAATTCATGTATGCATATAATATAAATATTAAAATCTATCAAATAGTTTAAAATCTTCCCAACCTGAACATACAGTGTTATACCAAGTTAGAATTGATAATCTAAAACACCTGTTCTTGCCTTCTGTACATGTCCTCTTTCTGTCAAGGTCACTTCAGGCATTTTGGGGAGTATTCAATGAGGCTTTTGAAACTAGACAGACATAAAACAGATTTTGGGGTCTACCCTATACTTCCGTTCTTGCTCTGACTCCAGTGGACAACATTCATAGCCTTCTGAAGGAGCCTCACCAGTGCCATTATTTAAAAAAGCCACTGACTATTCTAGTTCTTGGTGCCCTCAAGCTGCCAACCTGTATAGCATTGGAAGGTTCTAGATTTATGTAGGGGTGGGAAGGATGGCCTTATCCTTATCTTTGTCAGCTGGATATAGAGAAATTCTCCTGCTGATTTTATGGACAGTCTCTCAAAACAAAACAAAAAACAGAGATTTTCCAACTGCTGGCCTTCACCATGTAATCACTAGATCCCAGGGACTAATCTATTCTGTTCTATTCTATTCTATTCTATTCTATTCTAATCTATTCAGGCTTCTCTCTTCAAAGTTCTTTCCTTTTTTCTGCTTTTACAAAATAAAATTTTGTATGCAAATCAATTAGCTAATATTTACTGAACATTTACTATATGCTAGGAGTCATTCTAAAAACCTTGTATTATCTCATTCATTCCTAAACAAAGTTAGGTATGATTATCTCTCCATTTTGCAGGTGAGAAAACCAAGACTTTAAAAAGATTAACTAATGGTAGAGCCTGGATTCAAATGCAGTCTTTCAAATTCTACAACCCTTGCTCTTAATCATTGTCAAGAGTGCCTCTCATTAAAAAAAATATTCTTGAGGAGTGAGGCAGCTTGAAGGCAGCTCCCTACGTGAGATGTAGCTCAACCAGATGAAATGGTTAGATACATTAATAATATGTATAAGTATATTTTCATCAAACAAATGATAATCACTTATCAATCAGGCAGAATATAGTGAACATAAGGTATTTGTGAATCAAATGGTACTTGGCTGTTGACTTCAATGTCATTTTTTTTTTGGTATGATTCTGGGTTATTTACTGTAATTCCCTGAGCTCCCATGTCTGTCTGTAAAAGAGGATGATAATGCCTATCTTTAAATTAGGAATATTCTGTTTTGAATAAATGAGATAATGTGTGTAAGCAGCAGGCATGATACACAGAGCACTTGGAAGCAGCCACTTAGTATTAATTTCTTTCTTTTTTCCCTATCTAGAATATAAGAAATGTAAATCGTCATATAACTTGCTTCACTAGGTAGACTCCTTTTGTAAAGTAGAGCACAAGGTGGTGAAATGGTCCTGCTCAATATTCTAAATGTTGTACATAGTAAAACAATTTTCTGCTATAAGCTACCAGTAAAAATTAAAACTCAAATCTATGCTATGCTAGTTGAAAAGTTGAAATGCTGATTGTTTTTTTCTTCTGGAGTGAGTATGCAGGTGATCTGTAGAGCACAAAAAGAATCTACAATGAAGATATGTAACATTTCCCTTTGGTAAAATACTACAGAGCTACTGCAACCAAAGGCTCTATAATTTATGTAGTCATTTTTGTATAACTATATTAAAATAGTTTTTATTTACTTAATAATAGTACCATGATTATATTTGAATTCAGAAGTACAAATATAATTTTTACATGGATGATATAATACTTAACTCTTAAACTCTAAGACTGAAAAAAAAAATGTCTTCCCAAAGAGTTCTGGGTCAGCTGTAATACAAGTTATTCCATGTCCAGGGGACATTTTAATGTCATGCATGGCCCTAATTCTGCTCACAAAATGTAAGTATTCTATTAAAAATATTTGACCATATCAAGCACAGAATAGCAATTTTTATCTCAGCTATGCAGATAATTCAATTTCTCAGCTTTTGTTCCTTTGTAATGTATATAGACAGCAAGAATCCTTTTTTTTTTTTCAGTAATGCATTCTCTAAATGAAGGGAGAAAAATGGATTGTTTATTTTTTACAATAAAATGCCCCGGCTGTAGTTTATGCCCTTGAATGAAAAAGATGAAATCTTAATAGTTAACAGTACATTGGATTCCATATTTCTATCTGTGGACATATATACACATTTATGATATAGAAAGAAATGTTCACTCCAAAAATTTTTTCTGTAGGTCACTCCTAGTGTTTACATGGAGGATGGGTTCAAAACATATCTCTTGAAAAGATGACTAACAGAATAGAGAATATTTATTCTGTGAGGAATATCTTGTATAAACTAAAATTATTTTATTATACATCTACTGAATTCCAAGAAAAAATAAATATGTTAGGAGTTATACCTGGGATTGAACCATGGAATAACAATACAGCTACCAAAATCATATTCACCTCATGAATTTTGTTTTAAGAGTATACTATAGGAATTAAAAATGTTGAACAAAAGATTTATCATTATCACCCATCTCCATAAAATTGCTTTGGTCAACATTACCTTTTATTTTACACAAAAGTCTATTTAAAGATTTTTTTTTTTAAAAAATCAAAGCTTATTTATAAAATGGAAAAACAATTCAAAAATAGCTTTCTAAGACCCATTTGGAAATTTTATAAGTTATATGGGATATATCCAAGTAGGATTGCCAGATTTCATAAATAAAGGACTCCTTCATTTAAATATGTCACATACACTATATGGGATATATTAACTAATATATATATATATATATATCTCCTTTATCTGAAATTCAAATTTAACTGGGCATCCTGTATTTTATATAACAAATCTAAATTCTCATTTATCTTTTAGCTGTGTTCCAAATATCTTATAACAAATCAATTTATAAACAAAGTGCATTTTTAAAGAATGTTTTATTTATTCAAAATTATCAGTCTCTGTTTTTCCCCTCTTGTCCTTTGTTAAACATACCAATTCCTCCTTTAAAAATCCAGAGTACTTTGCTAATTTGGGAATATATTCTTAATTCTCTAATAGTGAACTTGTTTTAGCATTATTTCATTCTCCAGAGTGTGAGACTGCTTCTCTAGGAAAAAGTGTTACACTTGGGATGTAGGCAATTGTCATCCATCCTAATACACACACGTCGTCTAGAACAGGGGATCTGGGGCAGGTATGCCTCCTTACATAGATGCACTTTTTCACTATTCAGTCTCGGCATCCTCCCATCCTTTACAACACAGATTCACAAACAACAGCTGTAACCGAGCAGGACACTATGGGGCCTTCCCAGAACAGACCCCTCCCCCATATCCTCTGCTTTAGGTCCTCTCTGAAGTACCTAGATTAATAGTATCTGATGCACATTTCCTGAGTTTTCAGATGCTAAAAGACACCACCAAATGGAAGAAATTAACTGTTTGATGATCTTGAGCACACCTACTGGCACCTGAGGATTAATGTTGTGAACTGCCCTGTTACTTCACAATCAACTGATTAGAAAATTGTACAGGAGCTGATCACATACACTGTGACTCCCCTCCCTCACCTGACCTTTAAAAATGTTTCACTGAAACCTTTTGGGGAGCTCATTTTGGGGGGCATGAGACACCTGTTCTCCTTGCATGGCCCTGCAGTAAACCTTTCTCTGCTGCAGACTTCAATGTTTAGGTTGGTTTGGCTTCTCTATGAATCAGGAACACATCAAATTCGGTAACACACAACTTTCTCTCTCTTTCTCTCTGTTAGAGAAGTGTGGTTGTGGTGGTTTTATGAGAGTGAATAAAGACAAGTGTGTAGAAAGGTTTGTTTGCTTGCACCCTTGACTATTAGAGTGCAGACTGTTAGTGAATGACTGGAAGGTGGTTTTGTGAAGGGGTACCCATGGGACTCTTGCCAGAGTAGGGATGCTGGGCAGTGATGGTGACAAAAACAGCAACATTGGTGGCCCTAGGATGGAGCTACAGAAGGTCCCCTGACTATACATGGAAAAGTGTCAGCCAGGGAAGCATGTGGGACATTTATGAGTGAGCCAGACATAAAAATCAGCAAATGCCTAGAATGTACATTCTCTATTTTTAGAACACCACCAAAATACTAGTAGTGCAATAAAAGTAAAACATGAAAGGAAACACTTCTGGAAGAGAAAGGAAAACAAGAGTGCTTTGTGTAAAGATTTGGCAAATGCAGAAATCCCAGCTGTACTTCTATCACTGATGTAAATGTAAAATAAACACCAAGAAAACTTCTCAGCAATAAACTTTTGTTAGATATTTTTATAATATATAACTCCACACCTAAGGATGCTCCTCTAATCCCTTTCCTCAGCAAAGACTCTCAAAGGGCATGAATTCGCTTCAGTATCCTTTCCTTAATAAAAATCCAACTAATCCAAATTCAATGATGTATTGTACACTTTAATAAGTTTTATTTCAAATTTCCATTAAGATTTACCCCAACCATAAAAAGCTTTATTTGCTTATTAAAAACCTGTTAATTTGTAATAGTCCTGTTTTAATTGAAATATTGCCCAACTTAGGCAATAACTCTGTGAGGATATATTATCATTAATTTTCAGATGGAAAAAATAACTGAATCTTAGAGAAATAAAGAGAATTATGGGGGGTAACAACAGCTAAAAAATGTAAACCTGAATTCAAACCCAGTCCCACTGACTTTAATTTCAGTACTCTTTCTGTAATGCAAGGTGCCCTGTAGCATTACAGGCAAGGCTTAGATTTACTCTGCCAGAGGCTCATGAAAAGTTATTATATTTAAATCATTGCAACTATGAAGAACACAACGTGAGTTCTATTTCTTCTTTCACCTAAGTTGTAATAGCTATCATTTTAAAGGACCTACTATTGTACAAGATGCTTCATATAAATTGTCAAATCCCACATCTCAAAGTAGATATCATTTACATTCACAGAAGAACGTATTTGGCTAAGATTAAGTAATTTACCCAAGTATATCCTGATAATATATTGTCTGGTAAGATGGGAATCAAACTCATGTGCATGGAGCTCATTCCAGGAAAACTTACCACCTTTTATTTAAATGTCTCTAGGTAAATGATCCTGATTTATTAACCAAAAATCTTAGTTGACAAGTTCTCTATGATACGACAAATCATTCCTACATTTTCTCCCATAAAAGTTTAAAAAGCATCAATACTTGTACTGAATTTCTGTGTTTTTTCCAAAATTTAAAGGTATAGGATTATAAAAAAATATTGACAAAACTAATTTAGAAACCAGTAATTCTATTTTCTGAATTAGATTTTGAAAATAGAGGGGAGTCAAAGGAAAATGAAACAGACTTGAGGAGTATTATGGAGCAATAAGAAATTTCTAAAAAGTAAATCTTTTTAGAGTAAGTTGCAAAAGTTGGGAGGTCAGAGAGAAGATGGAAATTCTAGAACATCTAGGGGGCTGTTCTTCTATTACCACTTGGTCCAAACACTAATTTGGGGTTGAAACCCAATTTCTGGGCACAGGTAGATTATGTATAGTCACAAAAAGGCTATGGATTATGAAGTCAGGTTGACAAGAGTTTCAGTCTTAAATATGCCAATCTTTAATTATAGAAGCACTTTGCTGATCCACCCGGAAATACTATGGGATCAGAAAGGAATTCCTGGAAGAAGAGTGCTTGTTCTGTTTGGAAGAATAGATATGGCTTTTGAAAAGGCAAAAGATGATCCACACCTGTGATTCCTGAATGCCATAGCAACTACATCAGAATTTCTTCTGACAGTTGTTAAAACCAGATTCCCAGACAACACCTTGACATTCTGTATGTTTAACAAGCATCTTAAGGAAGTCTGATGAATAGCCAATTTAGGTATAAGAGCCTAGGCAAATTGAGCATTGTAGATAGGAAAAAAAAAAAAGTACAAATACGTAAAAGAATTCCTTGTACACAAAATGCTAGTAATGACACCCAATTTATGTCAGAAAAGAAGAGGATGATGTGATAATTAAGATTAGCTTAAAAGTCATTTGCATGTTATTTTTGGAAACATTTAGAAAACATTGAAAGTTTTTAAGTGGGAGGGGATGAAAAAATAGTTTTTTGTGTGAAAAACATTACCAATAGAGGTGTCCAGGAGTGTGAATTTGAATAAGGGAGGAGTGGAGACAAAAAGATTAGTAGGAGGCTTTTACATAATTTACTTGAGATTCCATTTTAAACAGTGTGGAATGGACAGGGACAGTATAAAGAAAAAGGGGAAATAGAAAATTTAGGAGATAACCCAGATTTGACAGCACTTGTGACTCTTTGAATCAAAGAAAAGAGAGGGATTAGTCAATATGACCCCAGAGCTTTTCAGCCCCACTGACTGCAAGAATGGTGACACTGGTAGCAGGGAGGCTGACACCTCTTTCTTTACCTTCAATTATAGATGCATTCACCAGAGTGAGAAAGAAAAGAAAAGCAAGTTTAGAAGATAAATGAAGGATAATGTAATGTTTAGTTATGTTTGATTGCTTGGCAATGCTTAAGCTGTAACAAATCAGAGGTTTGTTGTTGTTGCTGTTTTCTAATACCTAATTAGAATTTTGAACAATGTGAGTTATAAACAATGTGTACAGAAAGAAACATTAAAGCATCTGTCAACTTTTATATTTCTATTGACTTTGGTCTTTTAATCTTCTAGTTTAATGTTGATTGATTGACTCTGTGGCATTACAAAGTGGTATGAGTATATTTGTGTGCGTCATGCAAATATCAAATGTATGCATTTAAAACATTTAAATTATTAAAGGAGTAAATTTGTTTAAGGCGTCTCTATGTATGTGTATGTTAAAACTATAATAACTCAATAACAACGATTAGCATCTATTTTCTTAAAAGGTTTAAAAATTTAGGTTATACAGCAGTATCCATTTTTCATAGCTGCAATATTTTCTCTGTATTTCACATAGTAGGGAAAAAATGTGAATTTTATACCAATCCAGGGAATATCTCTCTGTAGCTATTCATCAAGGATAGTGGTCTAGGTCATAATTTATTCTCTAGCTTTTCAAATTTGCCCTCTGAAGGTTACTCACTTCCATATTTAAAGCTCTTTAAAAAAAGGGTACAGAAAGATTTGGTGCCAAACCAAATATATTAATAATAGCTCCAGACCTATGTAGGACACACATTTCAAAGATTCTCTTACAAAGCGCTGGCAAAAGGGCTCTATATCTTTTAGAGTACTTATATATGCCATTATTTTATTAGTAATGACAAAAATAATGTTTCGCATTTTGGCCCAAATGGGGATATTTCTAAAACTTTCTTTTATGTTCACCAAATAATACAAAATATTTTAGATAAGATTGCTGAGAGATCGTGGGGTTACTATAAGTTTTAAGGAGAATAAATTTTTCCTGACATCTCTCACATAATCATATTTCAAACTCAGATTAATAAAGAATGGGAATTCCTGGGTGATCCAGTGGTTAGGACTCCTCTCTGCCAGGGCCTGGGTTTGATCCCTGGTCAGGGAAGTAAGATTTCACAAGCCGCACAATGCAGCCAAAAAATTTTTAAAAAGTAAATATAAGACTGAACTTGATTTTTCATTTTCTTCCAAGTGATTAGCTTTCAGATTGAAGAAAACAAATCCAAAAGTAAATTTTACACCAGTCCTATGAAAAAGAGAGACACTGTGTGACTAGCTCTAAATTATTCACTTAATAACAGAACCAAGGCTAAGACTTGGGCATTTTGATTTTTAGTTCAATATTATCTCACTCTAGTGTATTTCATTTCATTTGAAATTCATGCACAAATAAATATGTAGGTTATTCAGGAGTCTTTAATTTTTAATAATCTTGGAAGGAAAATTAATTTAGGTACTCAAATGAGCCATACATTTTTAAAGTTATAATCCTTAATGATTTTTAAGTTCATTTAGGACAATAAGTTAAAATGAAAATACTTATGCTTTATTTAAAGAAAAAAACAACTTGATCACTTTGACCTTTACCACATTTTGCATAGGAGGCTTAAATACCTTTGTATTCTATAGTGAATTTAAAATAGTGAGGGATGAAGATAAAGTTTACTTGACCAATACAAAAGAACAAAACCCTGTAAACCGGCTCTGAATGCACATGATGTAGTTTTCATCTTCTGACAGAGCAGTATTTCAGAAGATAACAGTAGGGAGGAATTTATGGCAGGTGCATTACTACTTAGGAACTAATCTTATCCACGTGGCTATTAATGTGAAATATGGATTTTAATAATCCTGGCTCTGTGAGTTGTGTGATCCTGCCTGGTGGGAATGTGATTAGCCAGAGCCTGAAAGATTAATTGAGATATATAGCACATGATTACATCTAGTGGATTACAAGCAACTTTGATTATGCCACAGTTTGCATAGTTAATTCTGTATCCTTAAACGAACAAACAAATAAATCAATACTCTATTTTGACAAGAACTCTTCTTTCCTTAGTTCATTAAACAGGTTGCTTATATAGAATTTAAAAGTCTTCCAGAGAGAAGAATTTTTTAAAAAAATGTAGATAGTGAAATCGACAGATAAATCGCATTTTGAAATTTTTGAAACTCACTCCATCATTATGCATGTTACTGAATAGAACTTTACTCAGGAAAGAAAAGTTTCCGACATCAACACATACAAATTTAGGAAAAAAGAATTTTAAATCAAGAGGTTTAATTAATAATGAGAGGATTTTTTGTTGTTATTTTGCAAAAATTGATAGAGACAGTGGTTTACTCCTTTAAATAATGGATAATTTCCATGGTATTCCCAAACACTGATATGACTGACAAAAGAGCAAGAAAGCTACTTAATCACCCCATTAGTTTTTAATTCTTATTCAATGATAATAATTAAATATTTATTTTGAATGAATTAAGATAAGTGCACAAGTGAAGACTACTGCAAGTGTCTTGTAGTAAGGAAAATATTTTAATAAAAGTAATTGCTTAGATGTGAGATCAAGTTCCAGCAACACGCTTTTCATAAAGTTCTACATAACACAAACAAAGGTAAACTCTATTGTTATTATTATTATTACTATTGACATTATTTTAACTTATATCCTAAATATTACTATCGTTCTTTTCTTTCTTGATCTCATTTTTTTCATTATACATAGTCCCAGATGATTGCATATGCTTTTATGCTTTTTATGCCCTTTAATTTCAAGCATATCTAACTCTCCAGATCTAGTGCTTCATTATTAGCACTTCCCAATTTGCAGGATGAATTTCCACCTATGTGCATTTGTGAAACCCAACCCATTGCCTCCTACCAAATTTTTTCCTCCTTCTATATCTATTCCCTTTTTAAATTTGTGGCAGTTCTAACCACACAGTATTAAAAGAAACTGTCATTTTCTTGAACTTTCTTTATTTTAATCCCTACAACCAAAGGAACTCAATTACTACTTATTTCATGAATGATTAATATGTTTCCCTCAAAAGTCTTCTCTTTGGAAGTTTTATTACATCCCTCTCCACCCTTGGTATGGCATGATTTGGCTGAGCTTTCAAAGCACTTTGCTTTAGTTTGACAATTCTATTATTCTAATTAAAAAGCTAGCTTTTCAAACTCATCTCCTTCTGCTCCTCTTTCTTCATTCTGTTTTGCAGCCAAACTACACTGTTTCCCAGGCCTTATATATAGGTCCTCCTTTTTCCAACCTCTAAGCATACTAATTTATGACCTCATGAATAACTGCATTCCTTTTTGTCTAGGTGTCTATTTATCAAGGAAAATGAAAAGCTCTAGAACAAGCAAACTTTCCTAAAGTCAAAAAATGGAGTCATGTGCTTGTTTAAGTTAATTAAGATTCTTATAACCTACCAAGTATAGAATGAATACATTCACGGTGATAGGAATTTAAATACACACATTGAGCAACCACCTCTGAAGTTGTATCATTAAATTGATCAGAAGCATGGAATTACTTCTGAAGGAAGAAAGAACAAAAAATTTTAGGAGTCTTTAGTTGGTAATGGTGAAAGCTAAGACTGAATATGACTAGAATTCAAAAAATTTCAACAACTCTTCTTAGAGCACATCTGGATCACAGACCCCATTCTAGGACACCAGAAATGGAAGGTAACCCTAGAATTCTGAAGAACACATAAAGGGACTACTACTTTATATAATTGATAATGAAGCATAAAATTCTAGGAAGGATAGAAAAATAACATAAATGTGTTCAAGACAGATTTGTGCACATTGCTAAATGATAGCTCTGAAGTAGATAGTTAATGGAACCCAGAGTGTTTGAGACTACAGCTCACTTTTGTTATTGATTCATTGCCTTTTCACCTAATAAGCCACAAATACTGTCAAATGCAGAATCATCTCCTAAATTGAATTAAATCTTATTAAAATGAACTATGATATTTGGAAGTCATTACTGGAATAACTAGAAACTCTCTAAGTTCAAGAATTTCTGAGCAATATGTATACATTTTAAAAGAAAGAATTAGGTTATCTTCCAAGAAAGACTGAGTTACTACTTAAAAAGAGAGGAGTCTTCTCATAGGGATAACTTTTGCATTTTTAATTTTTTACTCCTCCTTGTTGTATTTTTGAAACCAGAATTATTTCATATTCAGAAGTAGCATATCCTTCCAGGAATATACAGATAAGTACATAGATAAAGCATAGTGGTAATATATAATATTTTAAATATGATAAGTACACCACAAACATTTCTTTACTAATGACAATTTGAGATAAAATCTCGTTCTCTTTTTGTTTTACACCATTTTAGGTATATTGAAAATCTGTATTGATCAACATTTGAGAGTAAAAAAACATGACAAAATATTTTCTTGTTCTTATTATATATTTTTATCTTGATAGATAACAATAACACTCAATTTGTTCCATTTGCCACCTATGCTATTCTGAGTTGTACAGGATGTGACTTAGGTCTACTGATCAAAGTCACTTTTTAATATGCTAGGAAGGAACAAAAGTCATCTAATTTTCACCTCCCAAATTCTAATTTTGTATCTTGTTTCACTTATAAGGGTGTTTCAGCAGCTAACCACAGCTCCTTCTGTGTCCATGACAACTTGTTCAGGATTAATTATTTCCATTCTCACTGTATTTACAATCCTGTATATGGATAATATCATACATGATCATTTCTGGTAATAAAATCTCAAAGTTGCTTTAATCTAATTACAGTTAAAGGGTTCCAGTAGAGTTACTCAAATGATTGATACCTTTGCTAAATAAATGGTAAAATTAATTAATGAACAATACCTCTATATGTTGAAGTCCTGTCAATGTAAACATTACACAGAATGATGAAATGTGTGTTTAAAAGTGGATGTGGCTTTTGGAATCAAATAAACCTGAATTTTAATTATGACTTGAGCATTATGTAGTTGTGTCAATCTTTGTATGTTTCTTAAACTCTCTGAGCCTCAGATTTCCTCATTTTCAAAGTAGAAATAATCATGCCTATCTCATATGATTATTGTAAAAATTAAATGTAGAAAATGAACATTTTTAAAGAGTTTTACAATATGAATTATAGGCCTGCTGTTTGACATAGACATTTTCATTTAGTGTATAGAAGCAAAGCTCTTCTTGCATCCTTTTAAAGGATCCTCTGTTTCTTTAAATTATATTTACAAGTTGCTATATTGTACTGAAGTTTCTTTGTTTTAAAAGGAAGAGAAAGTTACAGCACACTTCATACTTACATACTTCACAGATTCGACCTAATTTTCAGAGGTCATCACAGAAACAAAAGTGAACAAGGGTATTTTTTCTTTCCTATACAGATGGTGCCTACTTTTAACCTTAGCAAACAGCTTTTCAAACCAATGTTTCAACACTTGAATAGGAAAGACATCTGGATCTTCTGGTGAATCCATAAATTAACTCAAACGTTAACAGATCAAACAACTTGGATATGAAGACACAAGGATGGATTTTGAATACTTAAGTATCCTGAATAATATTGATAAATAGTGCTTATATACTGGTTGTTTGAATATAATCCAGGCAATTTTGTAACATTTATTGCTGACAATAGTAAATGTCAGGAGAATTAATCTGTATATCTGTAGTTTTCAATTAGAGAAAGACAATATAAGATAATATAATAAAAATCACTGTAATGATAATTATATCACAGTTTCATAATTTATAGTGATATTAATAAGCATGCCATTTTTAAATGTATAGGATATTTTCCACTGAAGTACTTTATAACATCTTATTCATTTAACATTTGATATTGCATTGCAGGTAAGTTGAAAATGGGAAATTGAGACACAAGACTGTGTGTTTCATTGGTGGCAAGGCTAATAGTAGAAAATGATACTCCATATTCCTGAATTTTTCATTATTGTTAGTTTTTGCTGCCCATCTGAAATATATACCTTAAAACACATGGTTGGGTAGTTGTAGTAGATTTTATAATGAATTGCTGCTGCAAATAACTTTTGCATGATAAAAATGGATATTTAGACTTCTTCAACCTGAATTCTCATAACACCTGTCCTTGAAAATATCACAATTTTGTGAACTTTCATAAAATGAGAAGTTAATAGGAACATACTATTTATTATTTATAGCTGTACCTCTACTACCAAAAAACCAAAACTTACAAAAAATACAGTAAATAGTGAGCAAAGTGATTTTGTTCATATTGTAAATTATTTTGTACCAAGCGACTCTGGAATGCTCTTAAACAGTAGAATCAGAGAAAGCAGTATGAAAAAATTAGGAGTGAAAGTGCTATATCAACAAAGTGATTTCAAAAGCCAAGTCAAAGATAAGAGACAAAGGCAACAGAATCTATTAATTATCTTAATACTTACTATATGTTTGGTAAACTCTGTTTATAATATTCAGAGAACAGTTATAGATAATGAAGTAAATTTTTAGAAAATGATTTTTATTATTTAAAAGTAGTATATATTTATTGTAAAAAAAATAAAAACAGAAGTGAAAATTAGACATATTTTATTTCTTTCCTTTGTAGGTAACCATGTTGTATTTTAAATATGTCGAAGATCTTTAAATGCATATTTAAAGCAGAATATATTACATACAGATTTATAATATGAATTCAAGTTTGGAATGCTTTATTCTTCATAATAAAATTATTTTTGCTTTGTTTCTTTAAAAATTTCTAGTATGTGTATCACATTGAAAATTGTTGGATATTAAGAATGAGTAAATGTCCAAAATTAATTAATTCTGCTTGCTTATTCTAGCAGAGCTGCTTGTTTTCTAACATCTTCTGAAAAATAAGTTGTTACATCAATGAACTCTAACTATAGTATACAAAAATAACTATAAATTTTTTTTGAAAACTCGGCTCTGTGAGATGACTTCTCAGGTTACACTCACTGTACTATATTCACTTCTGAAGTTCATTGGCATTATTTGTGCCTAAGTTTGATTGGTTTTTATGTGTGTGTTCTGTTTACCTACTGGAGTAGACCAGGACTTTCCTTTTGCTTTCTATATGTTCATCACTAACTCAGTGTAGAGGTATGGCATTTATAAATGTTTATAGAATAAACAAAGTAAATGTGTGAATGAACACATATGTTTCAAAATGGTAAATTAAAATAATCCTTTAATAGGCATTTCACAGCTTACTCAGTTTTTAATTTGGTGTCATCAAAGTTGCTATTAGTTGCTTCCCCAGTAACCACTCTTTCTGTGCCTACCTCCTGTCACCCTCGTGTGGAAGCTGAAAAATGCCACATATTCAATTCTTTAGGTGTAGCCAAAGGGGAGGATTAGAGGGAAGAGGAAGGAGAGCAAGGTGGTGGAGTGGGAGGCTGCTGAGTTCACACCTCCCCTACCCTATGAACAGGTAAACAATACTTCTACATATGAAGCAGTTCTCACCGAAAACAAACAGAGACTGGCAGAAAGACTCTTATACAACCAAGGCTGTAAAAAATATCCACACAGAGTTGGGTAGAAAGGAAAGAGAAGTGATTAGGTCAGGACCTGAACCTCTAGGAGGGGACACAAAAGACGGGGTGTTACTTGAGCTCAGATCATCCCTGGGGAGTAAGCAGCTCAAACCACATATTGGGCACCCAGCCCTAGGGTCTGACACCAGGAAGATGAGTCCCCTTGTCTAGTTTGAAGACCAGTGGGACTGGCAGGGGAGGCTTGTGAGAAAGTTGGACTCCACTTGTGTAGAGTAAACTCAGGCTTGCTTGCTTCTGAAACAAGGTAGAGGAAGCACACTGAGACTGCCCTGACTCTGGCTGGTTTTCTGCTCTAGCCCCAGTGCCTGCTCCAGCCCCTCTTGCTCCATAGTGCAGCCCCACACTACAGAAAAGGCTGCCGCTGCTGAGGAGAGTGCACAGTTGTGGTAGGATTTAGTAGTGCTGCATTATTTTTTATGGCTATACCTCTGGAAGCCTGGAGAACAATAAGATAATCAAGTTGGTAGTAAGTAGAATAATCATTTACTCAGGTAGTTATATACTTCATTCATTCATTCACTTACCCAATATGTGGCAGCCTATGGTGTTAGGGATTGAGAATGTGTTCACTTTGAAGGAAGTGTAATTCCTAAGTGTCATAAAGCAACTGTAGAATGCTGTGACACATGAGCCAAAGGGAAATATTATGTAGAACAACTAGAAATGGAGGAGGTGGATTTGTGGAAATGAGATCTAAAGGCCACAGGGATAAGAAGAGAAGACAATTATTGGTTCTTTACAGGGTGGGGGTGTGACTCTACAGGGAGTGGTTAGTAAAATGTTTAAAGTTCTTCAACTGGATCCCACAAATCTATCCACGGTAAATGTACTTAAACTGTCTACTTAAATGAAGTGGACACAGTCTTAATAGGAGAGATTTTAATAGTAGACCATTTATTTGTGTCTGATATTGTGCTGAATATATTACCTGCATTATTTCCAGGTTTTATAATAATTCTATTTTACAATAGGAAAAATAAGAATATTATCATTCACTGACTTTTGCAACTACACACTCTCATTTTTATCCATAAAGAAATCCAGAAATCTTACAAGAAACCTCAATATGCAAAATTTCAGGACAAATTTGAAACATACATGCTTTTATATATTTTTTCACCCTAGACATAAAACATAATAATCGAATCTTTCTAACTATTAATATATGCTTTTAGATTTTTAAAAAGTTCCCTGAACTTTAAAACAGAAGCACAGATAAACATTAAATATAATTAATAAATGATACTTTTAGATAACAAATTTTACCTCAAATTTTAGTTCACTTAATCAATTTGAAAATGACTTTTTTTTAAAGAACATACTAAATTTAAAAGGTTTTGGGGGGACAGAGCCAAGATGATGGAGTAGGAGGATGCACAGTTCACGTCACCTCACAACTAGGGCACCTACCAGATGCTGGTGGGAGACCTCAACACCCAAGGGGAGAGGAGGAACCCCCAAGAGACCAGGTAGGTTGTGGGGGGGAAAGGGGGGAGGAGAGGTGGAGGCCAGATGAGACTGGTGCCCCTGAGGGGTGGCTGGGGGAGGAGCGGGATTACCACACCTGGAGAGGTCCACTCACTGCAAGGTAATCAATGGAAAATAGGGAGACCCTCGGGGGTTTGGAGGATTGGAGAGGAACACAGTTAGCATTTCCCCTGCCTACTCAGTCTCAGGGAGCCTGCTGGAGTCCTGGGCCTGGCCCTCCACCCTCCAAGGCTGGAGGAACTCTGGGGCTCCCTCCGACCATGCTGAGCCTAAGCTTCACCACCCACCCCCCCAGGATATTTTCTGGCCTCAGGGGTCCTGACATAGGCCCCTCCCTTGCCTAACCACTGCCACCCCACAGCCAAAGGCCTTCTGGCTCTTTCTCTTTTTTTTTTTTTTTTGGTATTGCCGTTCTGTTTCATTTTCCAGTTGTTGTTTGATTTATATTTTTTATTTTTTCTAATATATCTGTTAGTTTTCTAGTTTTACTTTATTTTTTATTCTTTGTTATTGTTCTTCTCCTTTTTTTCTTTTTTTTGCCATGCCATGCACCTTGCACAATCTTGGTTCATGGGGTGGGGGTTGGGCCAGAGCGCCTGTGGCAGGAGCACTGAGTCCGAACCGCTGCATTAACAGAGAACTTCAGATCCCAGGGAAAATTAATCAGAGTGAGGTCTCCCAGAGGTCCTCACCTCAGCACCAACACAAGGCTCTAACCAACTGCCTACAAACTCCAGTGCTGGAAGCAGGCCAAACAACGAGTAAGAAAGGAACACAGTCCCACCCAACAAAAAAATGACATGACAAAAAATAAGTTACAGATGAAGAAGCAAGGTAAAAACCTACAAGACCAAAGAAATGAAGAGGAAATAGTCAACCTACCTGATAAAGAATTCAGAGTAATGATAGTAAAGATGACCCCAAATCTCGGAAATAGAATGGAAACATGGATCGAGAAAATACAAGAAACGTTTAACAAGGACCTAGATGAACAAAAGAACAAACGGAGATGAACAACACAATAACTGAAATGAAAAATATACTAGAAGGAATCAATAGCAGAATAACTGAGGCAGAAGAATAAATAAGTGAGCTGGAAGATAGAATGGTGGGAATAACTGCCGAAGAGCAGAATAAAGAAAAAAGAATGAAAAGAATTGAAAACAGTCTCAGAGACCTCTAGGACAACATTAAGCACATCAGCATTTAAATAATAGTGGTCCCAGAAGAAAAAGAGAAAGAGAAATGATCTGAGAAAATATTCAAAGAGATTATAGTAGGAAACTTTCCTAACATGGGAAAAAGAGTAGCTACCCAAGACCAGGAAGTGCAGAGCATCCCATACAGCCTAAACCCAAGAAGAAAAACATGAAGACACATTTTAATCAAACTAAGAAAAATTAAATTCCAAGAAAATATATTAAAAGCAGCAAGGAAAAAGCAACAAGTAACATACAAGGGAATCCCCATAAGGTTATCAACTGAATTTTCAGCAGAAAGTCTGAAGGCCAAAAGGGAATGGTGAGATATATTTAAAGTGATGAAAGGGAAAAAAACTACAACCAAGATTACTCTACCCATCAAGGATCTCATTCAGATTCAGTGGAGAAACCAAAAGCTCTAAAGACAAGCAAAAGCTAAGAGAATTCATCACCACTGAACCACCCTTACAACAAATGTTATTGAACTTCTCTAGGCAGGTAACTCAAGAAAAGAAAAAGACCGACAAGAACAAACACAAAACAATTAAGAAAATGGTAATAAGAACATACATATATATAATTTCTTTAAATGTGAATGGATTGAATGCTCCAAACAAAAGACACAGACTTGCTGAATGGATACAAAAACAAGACCCATATATATGCTGTCTACAAGAGACCCACTTCAGACCTAGGGAAGCATATGGACTGAAAGTGAGGGGATAGAAAAAGATATTCCATGCAAATGGAAATCAAAAGAATGCTGGAGTAGCATCACTCATATCAGATAAAATAGACTTTAAAATAAAGACTGCTACAAGAGATAAGGGAGGACACTACATAATGATCAAGGGATCAATCCAAGAAGAAGATATAACAATTATAAATATATATGCACCCAACATAAGAAAAACTCAATACATAAAGCAAATTCTAATAGCCATAAAAGGGGAAATCAACAGTAACACAATAATAGTGGGGGAATTTAACACTCCACTTACACCAATGCACGGATCATCCAGACAGAAAACAAATAAGGAAAGACAAGCTTTAAATGACACAACAGACCAGATAGATTTAATTGATATTTATAGGATATTCCACCTGCAAGTGGCAGAATACACTTTCTTCTCATGTGCACATGGAATATTCTCCAGGAGAGATCACATCTTGGGTCACAGATCAAGCCTCAGAAAATTTAAGAAAATTGAAACCATATCAAACATCTTTTCCAACTACAGCACAATGAGATTAGAAATCAATTACAGGAAAAAAATATTAAAAAAAACACAAACATGGGGAGGCTAAACAACCTTGGTTGTGCTGCTAAATAACCAAGAGATCACTGAAGAAATCAAAGTGGAAATCAAAAACTACCTAGGAGCAAATTACAACAGAAACACAATGACACAAAACCTATGGGATGCAGCAAAGCAGTTCTAAGAGGGAAGTTTATAGAAATAAAATCTCACTCCAGGCTTCCCTCGTGGTGCAGTGGTTGAGAGTCTGCCTGCCGATGTAGGGGACACGGGTTCGTGCCCCAGTCTGGGAAGATCCCACATGCCGTAAAGCGGCTGGGCCCATGAGACATGGCCTCTGAGCCTGCATGTCCAGAGACTGTGCTCCACAACTGGAGAGGCCACAACAGTGAGAGGCCTGTGTACCAAAAAAAAAAAAAAAAAAAACCTCACCTCAAGAAATAAAAAAGATCTCAAATAAACAAGCTGACCTTAAACCTAAAGCAACTAGAGAAAGAAGAACAAAGATAAACCACAGTCAGCAGAAGGAAATAAATCATAAAGATCAGAGTAGAAATAAATGAAATAGAAAAGAAGAAAAAAGTAGCAAAGATCCATAAAACTAGAAGTTGGTTCTTTGAGAAGATAAACAAAATTGATAAATCATTAGCCAGACTCATCAAGAAAAAGAGGGAAAGGATTCATCAATAAAATTTGAAATGAAAAAAGAGAAGTTACAACTGACACCACAGAAATACAAAGGATCATAAGACACTACTACAAGCAACTACATGCCAATAAAATGGACAACCTGGAAGAAATGGACAAATTCTTAGAAAGGTACAACCTTCCAAGATGAAACAGGAAGAAATAGAAAATATAAACAGACCAATCACAAGCAATGACATTGAAACTGTGATTAAAAATCTTCCAACAAACAAAAGCCCAGGGCCAGATGGCTTCACAGGTGAATTCTACCAAACATTTAGAGAAGAGCTAACACCTATCCTTCTCAAACTCTTCCAAAAAATTGCAGAGGAAGGAACACTCCCAACTCATTCTACGAGACCCCCATCACTCTGATACCAAAACCAGACAAGGATATGACAAAAAAAGAAAATTACAGGCCAATATCACTGATGAACATAGATGTAAAAATCCTCAACAAAATACTAGCAAACAGAATCCAACAACCCATTAAAAAGATCATACACCATGACCAAGTGTGATTTTTCCCAGGAATTCAGGTATTCTTCAATATATACAAATCAATCAATGTGATACACCACATTAACAAACTAAAGAATAAAAAACATATGATCATCTCAATAAATGCAGAAAAAGCTTTTGACAAAATTCAACACCCATTTATGATAAAAACTTTCCAGAAAATTGGCATAGAGGGAACCTATATGAACATAATAAAGCCATATATGACAAACCCACAGCCAACATCATTCTCAATGGTGAAATACTGAAAGCATTTCCTTTAAAATCAGGAACGCAACAAGGTTGTCCACTCTCACCACTATTATTCAACATCATTTTGGAAGTTTTAGCCACAGGAATCTGAGAAGAAAAAGAAATAAAAGGACTTCAAATCAGAAATGAAATAAAACTGTCACTTGTCACTTGTAACTTGTAAAGCAGATGACAAGAGACTATACACAGAGAATCATAAAGATGCCACCAGGAAACTATTAGAGCTAATCGATGAATTTGGTAAAGTTGCAGGATACAAAATTAATGCACAAAAATCTCTTGCATTCCTATATACTAACAATGAAAGATCAGAAAGAGAAATTAAGAAAACAATCCCATTTACCATAGCAACGAAAAGAATAAAATACCAGGGAAAAAACCTACCTAAGGAGGCAAAATACCTATACTCAGAAAACAATAAAACACTGATGAAAGAAATCAAAGATGACACAAACAGATGGAGAAATATACCATGTTCTTGGATTGGAAGAATTAATATTGTGAAAATAACTGTACCACACAAAGCAATCTACAGATTGAATGCAATCCCTTTCAATTTACCAATGGCATTCTTCACAGAATTAGAACAAAATTTTTTACAATTTATATGGAAATACAAAAGACCCTGAATAGCCAAAGCAATCTTGAGAAAGAAAAATGGAGCTGGAGGAATCAAGCTCCCAGACTTCAAACTATACTACAAAACTACAGTAATCAGGACAGCATGGTACTGGTACAAAAACAGAAATATGGATCAATGGTACAGGATAGAAAGCCCAGAGATAAACTTAAACACCTATGATCACCTATTCTATGAAAAAGGGGGCAAGAATATACATAGGAGAAAATGCAACCTCTTCAATAAGTGGTCCTGGGAAAACTGGACAGCTACATGTAAAAGCATGAAATTAGATCACTCCCTAGCACCATACACAAAAATAAACTCAAAATGGATTAAAGACGGGCTTCCCTGGTGGAGCACTGGTTAAGAATCCACCTGCTAATGCAGGGGACATAGGTTCGAGCCCTGATCTGGGAAGATCCCACAGGTCACGGAGCAACTAAACCTGTGCACCACAACTACTGAGCCTGTGCACTAAAGCCCACAAGTCACAACTACTGAGCCTGTGTGCTACAACTACTGAAGTCCGTGTGCCTACAGACCATGCTCCACAACAAGAGAAGCCACCACAATGATAAGCTCGGACACTGCTATAAAGAGTAGCCCCCTCTTGTTGCAACTAGAGAAAGCTCGCACAGCAACAAAGACCCAACACAGCCAAAAGTAAAAATAAATAAAATAAATAAATTTATTTTAAAAAGTGGATAAAGACATAACGGTAAGCCCAGACACTATCAAACTCTTAGGAGAAACATAGGAAAAACACTCTCTGACATAAACCACAGCAAGATCTTTTTTGACCCACCTCCTGGCATAATGAAAATAAAAACAAAAGTAAAAAAATGAGACCTAATTAAACTTAAAAGCTTTTGCACTGCAAAGGAAACCATAAACAAGATGAAAAGACAACTCTCAGAATGGGAGAAAATATTTGCCAATGAAGCAGCTAACAAAGGATTAATCTCTAAAATATACAAAGAGCTAATGCAGGTCAATATCAAAAAACAAACAACCCAATCAAAAAATGGGCAGGAGATCTAAATAGACATTTCTCCAAAGAAGACATATAGATGGCCAAGAGGCACATGAAAAGCTGCTCAACATCACTAATTATTAGAGAAATGAAAATCAAAACCACAATGAGGTATCACCTTACATTGGTCAGAATGGTCATCATCAAAAAATCTACAAACAATAAATGTTGGCGAGGGTGTGGAGAAAAGGGTACTCTCTTGCACTTCGGTGGGAATGTAAATTGATACAGCCATTGTGGAGAATGATATGGAGGTTCCTTATAAAACTAAAAACAGAACTACCATATGACCCAGCAATCCCACTACTGGGCATATACCCTGAGAGAACCATAATTCAAAAGGATATATGTAGTCCATTGTTCATTGCAACACTATTTATAATAGCCAGGACATGAAAACAACCTAAATGTCCACAACAGATTAATAGGTAAAGAAGATGTGGTACATATATACAATGGAATATTACTCAGCCATAAAAGGAGTGAAATTGGGTCATTTGTAGAGATGTGGATGGACCTAGTGTCAGCCATACAGAGTGAAGTAAGTCAGAAAAACAAATATTGTATATTAAGTTATACACATATTAATGTATATTAACAGAATCTAGAAAAATGGTATAGATGAATCTACTTCCCGGGAAGGAATAGAGACACAGACGTAGAGAATGGACATGTGAACACAGTGGGGGAAGGGAAGCATGGGATGAATTGGAACATTAGGATTTACATAAACACACTACCATGTGTAAAATAGATAGCTAGTGGGAACCTGCTATAAAGCACAGGAAACTCAGCTTGGTGCTCTGTGATGACCTAGATGGGTGGGATTGCAGTGTGGATAGGAGGGAGGTCCAAGAGGGAGGTGATATATGTATACATACAGCTGATTCACTTCGTTGTATGGCCAAAACTAACACAACCTTATAAAGCAATTATACTCCAATAAAAAATAAGTAAATAAGAGGTCTTTCTAGAGTGATTTTGTAAGAGATTTTATAGGGGAATTATCAGGAAGCACATAAAAATTATTTTATTATGTATTTCCAAAACTTGGTGAGAAGAAAATTAAAGAGTGATCTAACTTTTTCAACAGTTTTATGTCTCTGTTAACTTCTCTTTGCATTTGACTCAGAAGAAAAACTGTTGTTTACACTTGTTTTTTGTGCTCACAACGTTAGTCCCCACTTTAGAATTTCTCTTCAACACTGTTTCAAGTATTTTGTATATATTTTTTGTGTTCTTATCCTTTGCACATTGTTTATACAACTTAATTTTAATGAACATCCAACTGAGATTAAGATTCACTGCTTTGCCATACAGAATAATTTCATCATTATCTTGATTGTAGTATCACAAGAATCAGTAATTTCACTTTTCTATTTTTCCACTAATTTTATAACATATGGAAGAATGTAATAAACTAGTTAATTGTAAAGACACTTTTGTATAAATAAAATAAAACTGTTGTTTTCTCAGGAAACATCATCATGCAAGTACTAAAACAATGTGTTCAAACGGAATAACTGGTATAGGAAAGGCATTTTAGAGGTGCTGACATATAGTGTGTAAATATGCATGTGATGTTAAAGTGTAAAGTGTCCTTTCACCTCATGTATGTAAAACTACAGTCGGTAAATTCATTTGCCCAAAGGAGATCAGTAAGCGGCTACATTGTGAATATTCATGATAATACATTTATATACTCGAAGTAAATATAATTTATTAGAAAGTGATTCCAGAGATTTAAATTTCTGAATTTTTTTTTTAGAAAACTATTTAGTGAGTACTTGCCCTTTATAGATTTCCCCTTACCTGATCATTTTAAAGAATCAAATTACAAAAATTACCCTTGAGTTCTCTTCTCCTTTATTTTATCTGTTTAACTGCTGAAAAAGTAACACACTTTAGAAAGCTCCTGGATTTCAGTGGCTACTGCAACAGTAATTTAAGAATATACAATTATGTAGTAAAAACCCAATACCGTAATTTATCCCAGAAGTTTTAACGGTATGAAATAATGTCCTGCACATAAAGTGAAAAAAGTTCAGTGAAACAAAGGTGATGATAGTTAATATTGAATTGTCATTTTTTATTTTTAAGAAAAACAAATGAATTGCATAGCTGAACAGATTGCCATAAGAGTACTTGGCCAAAAGAAGGAGAATGTTAGATTATAATGAAGGTTCTCATGATTGCTATTTTACATAATGTAACTGATTATTTTCTCTTATAAACTGTTTATTTCAGAATAGTTTTAGATTTCCAGAAGAATTATAAAGATAGGACAGGAACTTCCATATACCCCATTTGTCACAGTTAATGAATCTATATATATATATATATATATATATATATATATATATATATATTTTTTTTTTTTTTTTTTGTGGTACACGGACCTCTCACTGTTGTGGCCTCTTCCATTGCAGAGCACAGGCTCCGGACATGCAGACTCAGCAGCCATGGCTCACGGGCCTAGCCGCTCCATGCCATGTGGGTTCTTCCTGGATCTTCCCGAATCCGTGTCCCCTGCATCGGCAGGTGGACTCTCAACCACTGCGCCACCAGGGAAGCCCCATATTGATATATTATTAATTAAAGTTCACATTTTATTCAGATTTACCTAGTTTTTACCAATGTTCTTTTTCTGTTCCAGGATCCTATATGGGATAACATATAATATTATTCATCATATCTCATTAGGTTCTTCTTGGCTGTGATAGTTTCTCAGCTAATCCTTATTGCTTATGATTTTGACAGTTTTCAAGAGTACTGAACAGGTATTTTGTAGAATAACTTGGATTTGTCTAATATTTTTCTTATGATTAGCCTGGGTTTATGTTTCTCAGGAGGAAGGCTGTGGAGAAAGGGTACCTTTCTGATCACACCAAATCAAGGGTATATAGTACCAATATGACTTACTGTTGTTGTTGACCTTGATCAATTGACCCAGGTAGTATTTTCAAGTTCGCCAACACAAATTACTCTTTTTTTCCCTCTCTTTCCATACCCTTTGGAAGAAAGTCACTAGAACAGCCCACAGTCAAACTAGAGAGTTTTGCTCCACCACTTTAAGTGCAGATAACTACACAAATTATTTGGAAATCTTCTGTGTAGATTTGTCTCTTCTCCTCCATTTACTTATTAATTCAATAATTTATTTATATTAATATAGACTCAAGGATATTTACTTTATACTTTGGGTATTAATTCAATACTACTTTATTTTATTGCTCAAATTATTCCAGTTTTGGCCATTGGGATCTCTCTCTGTTGACTTCTGCATCCTTTTGACATGTCCCAATCATTATGGATTTGTTTTTGTTTTCATTTTGAGCACTTTCTTCACTCTAACATTATACAATGCTCTAGGGCCATGGCTCATTTTTTTGAATGTATTGCTTTTTTAAAAAAGAGATGTGTAAACAGATGAATTATACACTTGTATATATACAGGTTTGTAGAAAATGCTGGATTCAGGTCAGCCTCTTTTTCTAGCCTCATATTCATCTTTTTGCATTTTAGAATAAACATCAGTGTATAGAGTAGTCAAAAATTATGTAGAAAAATCCTATTTGAATGCTAACTGTTAAGGATTTTTAAAAAATAAACAATATAATGGAGGCTAACATCTATATGGTTCTTACCATTTACAAGCATTATTTAAAAATCTTTTCATGTATCAACTCATTTAATCCTCCCAGAATTCTTATAAGTGTTGTTACTAATTGCCATTTGAGGGAATATGAAACAGAAGCATAGGGAAATCAAATAAATTGTATAAGGTTACAGGAATTGGTAGCAGCAAGATGTGAGCTCAGGTAATCTGCTTCTACTGTGTTCTTAAGCATTATATTACAGTGCTCTTTTCTAAATCTAATGGACTTTTACAAAATATATAAAATATATATTTCATAAAAGTTCATAAAATTATATAAAGGGAAACTTCTGCTATTTATGTACTCATTGCTGAAATCAAATGCATGTCTAGCATGTGCCCTGTGTCTCTTCCCAGTTTTAGCCTTTTAGTCAAGAGCCTGATGTCCTTCCCTTAGATCTATTTCAGGCACTTGAAAATATATACCCTGTACAAAACATCACTTATCATTCCTGCCTCACCCATGTATCTGCTTTCTGTCCTGAACTACCCATCTCTATAAATGAATCCATCATCCTTCTAAGTACCCAAACCAGAAAGCAGAAGTTATTTCCTACTCCTCCTTTTCCCTTAGTCACTCTACCTAATCTATCAATAATTCAGTCTAGAAGTTCTGCTTTTTTTTCATACTAAACTATTGAATTTATCTTTGTCATCCTTCCACCTAATTCCTACCCAGATAATGGCTTGGTGAGATTTTGTACAACAAATTCCTCACACCAGACTTCATGTAATTCTTGACTTCATTTTTCCGATCTGCTGCCAGACTGTAGAACAATATGTTTTTGAGCAAGACAGAACGAGTTTAATTCCAATTCCAAAATGTCAAAATTATTGGGCCTTAGCAAGTTACTTAATCTTCCTAAATCTCAATATTCACATCAATAAAATGGGAGATTTTACTGTCTACCTAGGAAATTAGTTTTGAGATTTGATGAATACGTGTAAATCATATAGTCTGGGGTCTAACACATAGTAGAGACTCAAAAAGTGGTATATAAATATATACACATAACACACACACACACACACACACACATATATATATATATATATACATATATATTTCAGTTAAAATAAAATCTAAGGTGAAATGTTCTTGCTTGAATACTGTATATGACTCATTATTTATAGAAAGTCAGCCAACTTTTGTAAAAATCTAGATAATAATTTTTGCCTTTGCGGGCCATATAGTCTCTAGCGAACTACAAACTCCGCCATTGGGAATATGAAAACAGCCATAGACAACCCTAATCAAATGGGTTTGTTTGTGTTCTAATAAAACTTTATTATCAAACAATGGCAGTAAGCCAAAATTAGGCCTCTGGTCATAGTTTTCAATCCCTGATCTAAAAAATCCACATCCCTCAGAATGGTTTTTGTAGAGATTTACTGTAATATAACACTTTCTTTTTGCTTTTTGTTTTTCCTGACTTCCTCTCCCTTTTCTTCCCTTCTCACATTTTATATTCTAGTTAACATTAAATTACTTAAGGTTCTCAGCAACATTATTTTCTCAAGCCTCACATATCTGCTTATGCAGCTCTATCTTGATCACCCTTCTTATTCCAGATTTAAGTCCTGTCTGTTTATTCATCATGTGTCAGCTCAGGCTTCACCTCACTCAGAAAGCCTTTGAGGGATCTTAGGTACCAACAGATATTTATGTGCCTGTCTCCTTCAACAACAGGGGTTGTATCATATTCATTTTCTTACCTTTAGGACCTGACTCAAGAAATATTTGTTCAGCTAAACTGAACTTTCATGTGGTCAGATACTATTCATTCCAAAAAGCATTGGTGTCATAGTTGTGTAAATCAAAGGAACAATCTAGTCTATCAAAATCCTGTTAACATATTGTTATTTATATTTAAGAAATGAAATCATTTTCTTGTCAACTACTAATTGGGCATTATGCGCACAGAGATTCCATGTTTGCCACACCACTCCGTTGTCCCAGCCCCACTGGTCTTTGCTCTGTCCTTGAAGGCACCATGTTTCCCCCTCCACTAGGTCTTTGTGCCCTCTGCTGACATGCTTCATATCATAACCTTCACCTTGTCAACTCCTGCTCATCTTCAACCTCAACTCAAACATCTCTTCCTTTTAAACACAATTATCAGAGGTTGTACATTTAAACCATGTACTGTAATTTTAAATTTATTTCTATAATTATCTGATTAAAAGATAAACTATAGTCTCAACTCCATGCAGGGAGGAATTTTTTATTTTGGCTCACTTAGGTATCTCTAACCCTCAGAATTTACCTGATGTATCTAAACTAAACAAATGTGTTGCATACATAAATGAATGATCTGATTTATCCTTGTAATGTTTTGCTTATCATAATTTTATTAAAATTGAAATAATTGAGCTATTTTCCATGAAGCAACATTATTTAGAGGCTGTTATTTCCTCTTTCATGTGAAAATAGTTTATTCTTATGTATGTTTTCAGTGCTGTGTACACACAAACACATACACACGTCAATAATTTTTTCATCTGATAACTATATTACTTTTCAAAAATAGCTGGAAGTACATATTTACCCCTTATTTCGGAAATGCTGCTTTAAGTGCTTGCTTATGTGATTATTAAAGCTTGAAACATTTATTTTCTCCATATTTTTATGTGCAGCTCCTATTTATAGGTTCACCTTTGAAATATCCTTCTAGTTCTTTCATGCCCCAGACCACTGACTCTGTGATATTTTCATAGTTCCCTCAATCAGGATTCATTACATTTCATTACTTCTGCTCGATATAATAAGTACCTAATTAACTGTTCCACAAAAGGGTTTTCCAAAGGACATTAGTAGGTGTTTTGGAAAAGAATAAGGTGTGATTAGGGTTCAATGATCAAGGAAATTCAATGTTAAATAAGTAACAGATTTTTCCTTAGTATAAGAGCCTTTAGTGTACTAATGTGTTTTTTGAGTTTACCAAAAAAAAAATAAACTCATGTTTCCCAAACTAATTGAGGACAATTTATTAACTACATATCTATTTACAATTTATGTCTTTCTACCTATTACATATAGTAATTTTCCTGACTGACCCCTTACTTCATATTAAACTACTTGAAAGTAGATTACATTATGTTATTTATCCCTATCACACCTGTTACAAGACTTTGTAAATAATTCATTTTCAAATACATTTTTATTCTTAACTTGATTTCAAATGCTCTAAGAATTTTTTTCAAAATAAATTTCTAGTAGATTTTTCTGTTATTTTGATTTATTATACATTACAGCTTTTCTGTTCCATTTTACATATCCATATAAATTAGAGATTTTTCAAGTAAGAAAAGAATAATCATGGTGAATATATTACAGCCTGAATCCACTGCTGATTTATAAAACAAATAAGCAGTTTAATAACCAATCAAGATATCACTTTAAATTTATCTTATAGATCCTGGAAATCCTGAAAATAACCCAAGTAGCCAGAGGATTATTCAAAGCTATATTTCAGAATGCTGCTGACCAAAGATATACTTCTGAATTTTAAACACAGGCATAAGGATTTATACAAATAATACTAGGAGTATAAATAGGAGTATAACTGTGTCACAGGACAGACCAACACCTGATTTTTCTTTTGCTTTTGTTGAAATACAATATGTTACATCAAGACATATTATGAAGACTTTTGCATGTAACTAAATCTATTTTATGAGAAATGTACATGTACATAAAGGCAGCAGAATCTTATGTTCCCTATAATCTGTGTCTCTGGTGTTATCAATTATCACTGAGCTACCTAAATGTAGTATTAACTTTCATAAAGCCCAAGGAAGAATACTGTGACGTAACTACTATGTAACTTGAGCAATTAGAATGAACTACACACCGTAAAGTATGTTTAAGGGAATATTTTGAAAATTCAACGTGTGCATTCTGATCTTGACCTTTAAGATGTACCATAAATTGAGAGCTATGAATACCAATTTGGATAGGTAACAACCTAACTAGCTAGAAAATTACTTCAAAACTTTGTTTTTATTGTTTTTACAAAGAATAGTGTACTGTCAGTCATCTAGTAAATTATAGTTCCAATACACTGAATGGTATCTTATTGACCTTGTTATTATAATAATTAGTATCTATGAGTTGAGGAGTTCTTGGGTGCAATTCCCCATCTGGGAAGGTCAGTTATAACAATGTGCAAAAAAAAAGTGCAGAATTTGAATTGCAGATGTAAGTACATTAACCTTCAAGCTCTTCTTATGTAAATAACTGTGGAGATGTTTAGGAAGTTGATGACCTTAACAGAGCTCTTCATATAGACTAAAAAATACCACTCTCTTTACTTCTCCTCAGTAAAATGGTTTCTGAGGTCTTGCTTGAGTTCTGTGGGAACCTGGGCAGAAATACTTGGTGTGAGGATTACTCACCTCTGGGTTGAGTGAGGCAGGCCACTATCCGAGCTGTGGAGTCAAGATACTGGAAAGAGTTTGCTGGTTGAGATGAGGGTTAATATTTGTCCCAGGCTACCAAGAAGGGTCTGAACCAATGAGTTGAGCCCTCCAGTTTTCTGGGAGGGTATAAGAATTTTAGGTAGAAAAGCAGCAGCCCTCACGCTCTCCATTACTGGCCATAGGAATAGAGGCTCCATGTTCCCTTCACCAGTGTGTCTGCTGACACCTGGAGTTCCCAAGAACATACATCAGAGCCCCATCAAGCCAACAAAACAGTAACAGCCCTTCTAAGTTGGGAAGAAGGAAATTAGTTATATATTCCAGTGAGTGCAATGAGAGCTAAAAGGTAGCTTGACTAATATTTTAAAAACAGAATTTCCAAAGGATTTTGGGGTTAGAAAAACATGATTTTCTAACTGAAAAATTCTGTAGTTGTTTTAAAAGGAGACTATGTTAGTTTGTTATTGACTTAGAAGAGCTAGGTGAAGACATACACCAAAGCACCAAGACAGAAAACAAAGGAAACAATAATAAACTCAGAGAAATCCTCTCCCAAGGAAAACATTATATGTATTGATATATATATATATATATATATATATATATATATATATATATATACACTCACACACATATATACATTTCAAAAATCAATCAAGATAAAGATATTTTAGGCAAACAGAAACTAAGATAATTCATCCCAGCAGGTCTATAAAAGAAATACTAAAGAAATTTCCTCAGACAGAATGAAAAATATCATAAAAGAAATCAGAGGTGCAGGGAGAAATAAAAAGCTATGTATAAATAGATGGGCAAATCTATTTAAATAATGACTGTATAAAACAATAACAACAATATAATTAGATTAAACGATATATACAGAATGAAATATATGGAAACAATGCTATACACAGACACACAAAGTGAAGTAAATGAAGAGAAAATGTTCTAAAGTTTTCACATTGCTTGTGATGGGGTAACAGTACTAATATTTATTGAGCTTTAACAAGTCAAGGACATGTTTTAAGCTCTAGATTATCTCTAAAAGAATAGTAAAACAGGGCTTCCCTGGTGGCGCAGTGGTTGAGAGTCCACCTGCCGATGCAGGGGACACGAGTTCATGCTCCAGTCTGGGAAGATCCCACATGTCACGGAGCGGCTGGGCCCGTGAGCCATGGCCACTGAGCCTGTGCGTCGAGAGCCTGTGCTCCACAACAGGAGAGGCCACAACAGTGAGAGGTCCGTGTACCACAAAAAAAAAAAAAAAAAAAAAAAAGAATAGTAAAACAATGCATAATAAACTATGAAGTGGAAAAACTATGGAATAATAAAAAATACTTCAAAAGTATTTAAACAAACAGAAAGAAACAAAATATACAGCAGGAGGGACAAATAGTAAATCAGTAAAATAGTTGATTTATATCTAAATATTTTAGGACTTAAATTGAATAAAAAATTATAAAACAAAGATTGTCATCTTGGAAAAACAAAACAAAATGCAACTATATACAGCTTACAAGAGAGACACCTAACTATAATAATAAAGATAGCTTGAAAATAAAAGAATTAAATGATCGAAGAATGAAATGAAATGTACACCATATCAACACTAAACAAAGTGACTAAAATCAGAAAGTAGACTTCAAATGGTAGACATTCTCAGAAATAAATAGGGAACTTTCATGAAATGATCATTAAATTAAAACATGAAATAACTCTAAATTAGTGTTTGATAATTTATTCTCAATATATAAAGCAAAAACAGGAAAGGAGATAACACAATTTTAAAACTGTCAATTGTTAAAGGCTGGGGAGTGTGTTGAGAAAAGGAAACCCTCTTTCAGTGTTAGTGGGAATGTATATTGATGCAGCCACTATGGAGAACACTATGGAGGTTCCTTAAAAAACTAAAAGTAGAATTACCATATGACCCAGCAATACCACTACTGGGGATATACCCAGAGAAAATCATACTTCAAAAAGACACATGCACCCCAATGTTCGCTGATGCACTATTTACAATAGCTAGGACATGGAAACAACCTAAGTGCCCATAGACAGAAGAATGGCTGAAGAAGATATGGTACATATATACAATGGAATATTACTCAGCCACAAAAAGGAATGAAATTGGGTTATTATTAGAGACGTGGATGGACCTAGAGACTGTTATACAGAGTGAAGTAAGTCAGAAAGAGAAAAACAAATATCATATATTAATACATATATGTGGAATCTAGAAAAATGGTACAGATGAACTGGTTTGCAGAGCAGAAGGTGAGATACAGATGTAGAGAACAAACGTATGGACACCAAGGGGGGAAAGCGGTGGGGGGTGGGGGTGGGGCTGTGATGAAATGGGAGATTGGGATTGACATGTATACACTGATGCCTATAAAATGAATGACTAATAAGAACCTGCTGTATAAAAAAGTAGATAAAATTTAAAAAAAAAGACATATGCACCCCAATGTTTGCTGATGAACTATTTACAATAGCCAGGACATGGAAACAACCTAAGTGCCTGTAGACAGAATGGATAAAGAAGATATGGTATATATATATACAATGGAATACTACTCAGCCATTAAAAGGAATGAAATTGGGTCATTATTAGAGATGTGGATGGACCCAGAGACTGTCATATAGAGTGAAGTAAGTCAGAAAGAGAAAAACAAATATCGTATATGAATGCATATATGTGGAATCTAGAAAAATGGTACAGATGAACCAGTTTGCAAGGCAGAAATAGAGACACAGACATACAGAACAAATATATGGACACTAAGAGGGAGAAAGTGTGGTGGGATGAATTGGGAGATTGGGATTGACATATATACACTAATATGTATAAAATAAATAATAATGAGAATCCACTGTGTAGCATAGGGAACTCCATTGTACGGCAAAGAAACTAACAAAACATTGTAAGACAACTATATCTCAATAAAAAATTAAAAAATATAAAACTGTCAATTGTTTTCCAAATTGATATATTGACTCAATGTTCTACCAATCAAAATCTCATCTCATGTCTTTGGTAAGCATTGACAAACTTCAAAAATTTATATGGAAATGCAAATTGCTCATATTAGCCAAGATAACCTTAGAAAAGAACATAGCTTGAGAGTGGGCTACCTGGTACCACAACTTACTATAAAGTTACAGTAACTAAGGCAGTGTGATACTGACACAACGATACACAAATAAACCAATGGAATAAAATAAAGAAACCATACATGAATTTTTCACATGTATGTGCCCCTGATATATATATTAAAAATATGTAATACAGAGTGGTGGTACAGTCTTTTTAAGAAATAGTAAATTAGTTCCATACCCATATGAGAAAAAATTATAACTTGACTCCTATTTCACATCATACATAATGTAAGGTGGAAAGTAGAACAAAAAGTGAAAGGTTTTTAAAACAACAAAATTTCCAAAATATATCACAGAAAAATATCTTCTTGAAATATGGTAAGGAAAGATTTCTAAAACATGATACAAAAACACTAAAAATAAAAAAAAAATAAAATGGGCTACAATAAAATTAGGAAATTTTGTCATCAAAAGACAATTATCACAGTGAAAATACAAGTCATATAGTCAAATATACATATGACTAGTCCTATGAGTGATATTTGTAATGCATGACACTGACAAAAGAGTTATATACTATTTATATATAAAACAAAGACTTTCAAATCAGTAAGAAAAGACAGACAATTCAACAGGAAAGTAGACAACATTATTGTTATTGTTTTTCTATTTATATCTCCTTGTGTCACCTGAAGTTTCTATTCTATGTGTGTGGTTGTTCTATTTGTGCATAGATACTCACTATGTTTTTACATAACTTATGAACTGTAGCTATTAGCAATATAAAATAGCATTTTTTGTCTCCCTTAATGCATTTTGCCCTGCATTCTACTTTGTTCATATTAAGATATCTTTCCTATTGTTTCCATTTGCCAGATACATTTTTGCCATTCATTTATTTTTTGTAATGACTGTGCTTTAAATGTGTTTCTTGTATACAGTATAGATTTGGATTTTCTTTATAAGCCAATTTAAAAATCTTTTTATTTTAAAAGATGAGTTAAACCTATTCCCATTTATTGATATGACTGATCTGTTTGGGTTTAACTGCCATTTTTAGTATAATTACTGTGTGTTCAGTATTTTATTTACTGTGTTTCTCAATTTATTGTGCCTTCTTTGTTTCTTAAAATTTCTTTTGGCGGTTAGGAAATTTAGGATCTATCTTCCATTTTTTATCTTTGTATTTATACCTCATAATCCCTAAATTCCCACCCCTGCTTTTTTCCCCCCTTATTTAGCACTTTACTATTTGATTTTCATTTTTAGGTAGTGTTCTTTAACTCACATCTATTAGATACACAACATTTAATTATCTCATTCTATTTTTACTTTTCTCCCTCCCTTCTGCTTTCATTTTATAGTTGAATACTCTCTGCTTTGCCAGAGCATATAAAATTTTCATACTGTTCATCCACTCATATCCTTGCCCTTATTTTAAAATTAATTCTAGAATTAAATATATAAATGCACATCAGCAGTTCTCTTGCTGAAATTTTTTGAATTATATTTTAGTGGATGAAGCTACCCATATAATAGATTCTGCAGAAATAGCCAGTGTGTATAGTGTTCCCTGGGTCCTTGCATGTTTATTATTCTATACTCTTGATCCTTGAGGAAGAAAAGTTTTGCTGGGCATAAAGTCTTTGACTCAAACTTTGTTTCCTTAGGTTTCTTGAAATTGTTGTTCCATTGCTTCCTTTCTTTGTGTATTGTTCTTCAGAAGTCTACAGCAGTCTATAATTATTTACTATTGTAAGTAATTATAAGTAATTTTACCTTTTTTCCTATAGATACTAAGTATTTTTATTATCTTTAAAGATTAATAGTTTTAGTAAGATATGTCTTGGAGTTACTTGTTTTAGCTCAGGCACACAATATATAGATCTAAGGTATATTTTTTCTTAGTTCTGCCAAGTTTTACTAAATTATAAAGTAAATATAATTAGTTCTGTTTCATTGTCATCCTTTGGGGAGAATACATGTAATTTCCACCAAGGATAACAATGAGAGAGAGAGAGAGAGAGAGAGAGAGAGAGAAAGTGAGACAAAAAGAAAGTGATCAGAGAGATAGTGGATGATAAGGAATATAGACAAAAAAAGGTTATATATCTCAATTTCATTCTCTTGGTTGTTTACATGCTTTTCTTCAATTCCCCATGTATAAATTTTCATTTTTCTTCTCCTTTGGGCACCTAGTAATTTATTTTTTTATTTCTTTCTTGAAGTTGATGCTATGAGCCATTATTTCTGAACCATGCTTCAGAAATCTGTTTAGTAATTTAGCTCTTCCTATTGGACTTTATCTTTCTAGGGATAATTTTCTCTATACTCAAAGTCCTTTACTCCCTTATTCTCCTTTTCATGGAGTCTCTTAAACTCTCCTTCCCACTCTCCATGCCCACAGGCTTGGAGTGGCCACTAGACCTCTGGTCAAAGCACTGCTGGGATTTCATGTTTATTTCTCTGTTTATGGATAATTTGAAGTTCATGTTTTTTTCCTTCTCTTAGAAATGCTGTTATGGTTGATCTTATGTGGTTTTCTTTACATGTATTGCTAAATTTTTGGTTTGGGGGAAAAGATGTGTTGAGAGAGTGGATTTAAATGGCTACAATTAAGGAATAGGTATTTTTGAATATGTGTTGCAATGATTCTTTTGTTCGGCCAGATATAAGAATCATCCACTCTAGATTCCATAATCCCTCTTTGTCACAATGTTTACCTAATGTTTTTTTAGTGTATGTTTTAACTTCACCATTTATGAAAAGCTCATTTGCTGGATAACCATAGTAGTTAAGTTCTTTCTTAGAAAAGATATATTCAAAAGTCAATTGAATAATAAGAAAATCAACCAGACAAATATTTTTATAACATGTATGTCCAAGTATATAATTTATCCAATAATTATTTATGTATTGTGTACCTCTTCTGTGGGAAGTAGGTGAATATATACACATAACAATAACACAATTAAGAAAGTATAAGTACCAAAAAACATAAAAACAAAGTACCCATCCCATTTCTAAGGAACAAATCAACATAGTTTTTAACAAGTAAGGAAACCTACTTTTAAGAAATATAATCTAGATTTCAATGTAGTCTTTGAGGTCTCTTTTGGTTTTGGTGAATTTTTGAATAATAGATTCAGAACAAGAAAGAAATGGAATTAAGATATCCTTACTGCATAAGTAGCTAGAGCAGTATGGCATTACATGTTGGAAATCCCACCCCCAAAAAATATATATATACAGTTGTGGAATAAATTAAATGCTATCAACTTGACTGATTGTTTTGGAGGTCAATGTCATCACTGCTCACATGGTAGACGGTGTCCAACTGTTAGTCATGTACTTGCCCTTTGTATCAGAAGGACATTCATTGGACTGATGTTTGCAGCAGCAACTATGATCTCAGATGCTTGCTGTAAAAACTGTTCCCATAAACATAAAGAAACTTGCTTCACTACACTTACCATTGTGGCTTTAGTTCTCTGAGCTAAGCTTGAACAGAGGAGATAATTAAAGAGATGAAGACCCTTTTTTTTTCTCTGAGCAACGGTCAATAAAACATAAATGATTTTGGAACTCAACAAGCACATTTTTGCCTAACAATCTAGGAGGTTTAGTATCAATTTATTGCTGTGCAACATAATAAAACATACTTTTATTTCATAAAAACTTGTTCTGCTGAAGTTATTATATTTTAATTTATTAAAAAAATGGAAAACATTGGACAGGAAACAGAAATTTAAACAAATTTTCAGCTTGATAATGAGTTTGAGTTTCTAAATGTGTAGTCAAACGTGTCATATGCATATTTTGAAGATCTAGCACCACTCTTGCACGTGAGTGAAGAGCTTTAAGCAGTGTGATTAGCATACAACAAGATCCCATGGCCATAAGATTTTATATACTGCAGAATTCCTTAATTTATAGCACTTTTATTTAAGTAATACATTTTTCCTTTGTAATGATTTGTGTTTAAGACTTTGATCTATAGATTCATTTTTCACAGTGACAAGTTTAAGAACTTACTAATTTTTTTCTTAAGTTCTTTTTTCTTAACAACCACCAAGTTTAAAAAAAAAAAATCTATTGCTTCTGCAAAGTAATGCAGATTCAAAGTCTGCAGTATATAAAATTTTATAGGCAGAGGCCCTTGTAATTTTATTGTGGCAGGCTCTTTACACGTGCCAGCATTACATATACCAACTGCAGCAGTCTGCGAAAGGGCCTATGAGACAGAAATATATTTCTTGGAAAAATCCTGTAACTTGACAAAAAGCGTATAATAGATTTATTTCTCCATCAGTTTTAGCTGTTCAACTCCAGGTAGCTTTTGAATTTTTACCTTCTCTACTGTTCCATTGTGATACTAGAGGTTTTGTTTTTATGTTGTATTTTTGTATTAATATAATTATTAATAATAATAAATTAATTTAATGACTATTAAGTCTTTACAATATTCTGGGCGTTAGTGGTGCAACACTAACTAAAATAGAGTAGCTGTTGTGTAGGAATTCATAGTCTAGCATGGGAATCAGGCAATTAAATAGTAATTACAAATTACCAGAATACTAAGTCATCAGTTATTGTTTATTATATGCTGGCCATTTTGTTAAGATATTTTTTCAGATATATTCAAATAAGATATTTATTTTTTCATTCAAAAACCACAACATCCCTGGGAGGCAGAAATGAGACAAGTGTAACATCTTCAAACTCTGTCAGAGCTCTGAGATGATGTGCTGAAAATTATTATTAACCATATCTACAGAGAACTTTATATTTTCAGAATATTTTCTCGTATGTCATTTAATCTTATGCAGTCCTGTGTGGTAAGAAATCAAATACAGTTATTTCCATTTTGCAAGGAGCTGAGATGATATCCTTAAAATTCCACAACTAGTATTTGGCAGTTACAATTTAGTACTCAAGGGTTATGTTCCTTCTTTAGTTTTCCTTCCATTGTTTTATATAACTTTAATTTTAAAGAATTCTTCCATTTGGAATAATGTGTTTCTATTTTTATTGGCAGTTGCTTGTTTTTTTACTCTTCTACCAAAATGCATTCATGATATTAGGATGACATGGGGCTAGTTTTTTCCCCTCTTACAGATGATTTCTCTAGTCTAGGATTTCAAAGTCCTGAGAAATCTACAAAGAGAGTAACCTGGTACTGTGGGTGAAAATTCTAACTTGGGTTTAAGAGTTTGCTCTTTGTTAAAATGAGTATCCTAAAAGATTGCATCTATTAAATAAGCACTTGTTAGTGACCTCTCAGAGTATTTCAGGGCATGAAGCAATTTTGGTTCCAACAATTACTTGATAGAATAAACAGTGGAGCTATCCACCCAGAGCCAAGGATGCTGCAGAGGCGTCCATAGCTACCAGAGGTTGGTTTGAAGGGGCTGTGTATCTTGGGAACAGAGCAAAACATATGACTGACAAGTAACCAATCGAACAATAATAACAAACAGAAGAAACACTCATATAGTATCAGACACTGTTCTTAGTGCTTTGTACAAATTGTTAGCACAACTCAAGGCAATCATTATTATTATTACCTTTCTTTTACAAAGGATTATAGAATTGGTGGTACATGCCGAGGCCATCTGGCTCTAGTGTCTCTGTGTCCAGTCACTATGCTATGCTGTGCATGAGATAAGACTCTAATATTTTTCAATTTTTGATAGGGCTGTCCCTGGAAAGCATAGGAGGCTATTGGGTGGGATCTTTCCTATTATCCTAGAACTGCAGCTAAAGCTCTAAGCTAAGGAAAAAGGTCCTTAAGTGTCTCAAACTCTATGCTAAGGGAGCCACTCCCAGCTGGGATCAAGCACCCCTCTGAAGGGCTTCCCAAGCATCCCAACTTCAGAGAATGAGCCCCACCATAATCACCAGCCCTCTGAGCCCGCTCTTACCACCATCTAGTAGACTGATATAAAAGAAGGATAAGAAGAGGGAAACTAAAATTTTGTAAAGTGTAGCATTTGTAAAAAGAAGTTACTCCTTCCCTTTCTTTTTTAGGATTGTTTCTCCTCTGCATAGCAAAGCGACTGGGCTGAAAGAGAATAGTAAAAATGTACAAACCTCCAAGAAGAAGCTACAGTTTCATGAATTTTGCTTAGTCATAGTCAAAGGACTTGATGACTCTTCTTTGTGATACTACCAGAAAAGGAAGGAAAGAATTGGGGAGCGACGGCATGGCAGGGTCAGTCAGGTTGCAAGGGTCCAGGAATATTCTGCTAGAATTCTCAGTTCTTAACATTAGATGCATCTTGGGTATACTCTTTGGCTTGTGCTGTGTAGGTGAGATTGCGAGTGGGTCTTTGTTTGGACTGCTCATGCCTGAGGTGCATATCATAGGAATGAATCTTAAAGCCTCCCTCTGGGGGACAAACTTCCCAGGACATTTTAAAGCCCACACAAGACGTCTGGGAGGGCCCTGTCATCACATTGCAGCCTCACTTATGATGAGCCCACAGACAAAGCAATGAACTAGATGAACAAGTCAAGCCTGACAAGGAAAGAATGGACCCTAAGGATGGAGACACTTGTGTTTTTCTTTTCCCTCTTCTCTGCCCTAAGACCAGAAGAAGTAGCACAAATAAAAGGGGCAGAGAGAAATAAGTTTGAATGAAGAACAGACCACAACCAGGTGTAACAGGTGCTTGAGAGTGGGCAGAGAAGAACTTTGAAATAGGTATGACATTAAATTCTTAAAATAAACAACACTTGATAATTAGAATCAGAAAAAGAATGTTAGAATAAGAACAAGTGACAACAGTTACGGAATCTGATTACATTGTTATTTAGATTATTGCTGTCCAGAATCAAAGGGAATTGTGACAGCATATTTGGAAAATGGTTTCAAGGAAATCAATATTTTTCACGTGTACACCTTCAAAGATTGAGAGTTCTCAGTAAACCAGGTGTTGTGTATATGTGAGTGTATAGATTATTACACACACACACACATAATGTTTCTTTAACTTGGAGAGGCAATATTATGCTTCTAAACTTAAAGTTTCTTTTTCCACAATAATATATTATTATTACCAATAAGCATCTGAAATTCTCAGAAGTAATTTTAATTTTTATTCCAGAAGTATTTAATAGATTGATCCTATAGATTTCTTTGGAGCACCTTAGAGAAGGGACAAAAGCTAAGTAATAGAAAAATAATATTTTCAGCAAGGTACTTTCCTGACAGCATTTTTTATGTTTTCAGTAAAATGAGAATTCAGGAGTGTGTATAAGTCTTTCACACAGTACGCTTCTTCATTTCTGTTTGGACTTTAAAAAATCTTCCCTAATTCCTATTTGCACATATGAGGTGACCTCGGATATTTTTTATACTAACACCATATGCATCTGTTCCACTAGCAGATACACACACACACACACACACACACACACACACACACACACACACAGATTCACCAATGCTTCACTGATGGTGCAATTATACATGAGTGCCTCTATGGATGCTCGCACTGTTTTTTAAAGTTCAATAGCTATTAATAAAATAATAATTATTATTTGTTATTTATAACAAATTACTATTTATAACAAATTATTATTTGTTATAATTAATTATTTATTTGTTTAGCCACAGATATTTATTAACTATTATGCATTTCAGGCACTGTGCTGGGTGTTGGAATGACCAATATGAGCAAGATAAACACAGTCTCTGTGTTCACAAGTTTACAGCTTGTTGGGCTAGGCAAGTAAGTAAAAATATGTCCTGACATATAGTATAAGTAGAGGTAAATATGGGTAGAAAATAAAAAGAAACTCTTAATCTAGATGGAGAGCTGCCCCTCCTCACAAAAAAGAGAAAGCAAAAGGACATTTAAAATGACAGCTAAAGGAAGCATCAAAAGGTTAAAGCTAGTCAATGGGGAGTGGAAGAGTGTTCCAGAATAAGGGAAATAAGAGTAACAACAATTATATAGTGGCCACTGTATGCCAGACAGAATTCCAAGTGCTTTACATGCATGAACTATCAGATAAATACTAATTACCACTCTTTGGAAAAGGAAATAGAGACATAGAGAGATCAAAACTTGACCAAGTGGCATAATTAGAAAGTGGCACAGCCAGGATTCAAATACAATAGAGATCCAGCGACTGTGCTCTTTGCCGCTCTGCAGTATCACCTTGCACCCCAGGACTTCAGAAATCTGAGAGTATGTGGTGTGTTTGTGGGAATCTTCCTGACTCAGTCTGGCTGTGGTAGAGGGAAAGGAGGTGAGAGTCACTGGGGCACAGGGATTGGCAGAACCTAGATGAGGAAGGACTGTTAGATCCTAGTGAGTTGGTCTTTATCCTACAGCTATTCAAGCCTTTTGTACAGAGTAAGCTCAATGTTTGCAGTCGAATCCCCTGGCTGCAGTGCAGATGTCAGATGAGGTGAGTGATCAAGCTGGTGTTGAGACATCAGTTAAGAGGTCTTTGCAGTTATCAAGGTGAGAAATGTTGGTGGCCTGATCTAGGAATGGAGATAAATGTATGGCTCCTAGTTTTTCTGGGAGAGTAAAGGGTCATAATTTTTCTATAGATACTTTTTTTAAAGAGCATAATAGAAATTAAAAACTTGCACTCTGTCATGACTCTACCTACCTTACTGTGATGGATTACACTTGAATTTGCAATAGGGAGACTCCACAACCTTAGAATAATTCTCATTAACTTAATACATAAGTAGCGGGCAGTGGGATCAAGAAAATATCTAATGATACCTCCTCAGAGGATTTTTTTAAACTGGCAACTATAATGCCAAAATAAGGGTTGGAGACATTTATTATATACTATTTAAGAAGTTTAATTTTCACAAACATGGAACATAAAACAATACATACATCTTCACAAGGATGAACTTAAAGAATTTAGAAGAATGAGGTTTAAAATCTTCTTAAATTTTCAAAGCAGCATGTAGATTTTACTTGTGGTATTCCCAAAACTTCCATGGAAATAAGCAACTAAATATTTCATTATTGCTTATAACATATTCATTAAATACATGGGGAACAGGGTGCTGCGGAAGGATGTGGTATTTCCTATGCCACCAATTCTTAGGAGTACTTTAAAGATACGGTGTAGGCTCAAACATTTTGTAAGGAGGTAGGGATCAGATATTCCAGTGGAGCTAAATCATAAAAGTGTGGTAGAATTAGTTGTAGGTCTTTATCAACAATAAGTTATCATTAAGTTTGTCAATTATTTGCACTTTAAAAATATAAATCAAATAGGGTTATTCTTCCATTATCTTTTCTCTCACTCACCTTTCTACATGCATAAAATTTCCTGGTCTCATGGAAGTTTATCATGCTTATGAATGTCATCTGACACGTATAAGTTATAGCCAGGGAAAAAAAAGAACTGCTAACTTAGCCAAACCACTCTTCATTTAGAAATAAGAAATAACAAGGTTGTGAAAAGTGAAGTTGACTATGATCGTTTAAGTAGCCATAATAGGACTAGAATTAATTTTCCAATCTTCATTCCCTGACTCAATCTCTTTGACCTTTTCTCACCTAAGGTTCACTCTAGTCTTATTTTCCTAATGTCTCTTTTCACAAAGAAAGTATTTTCAAACCATGTCATATGACAGAAACAAAATTATAAATGTAGAAGTTGGCAGAACTGAAGATTCCCTGTAAAACTAGACAAAATTAGAGTATAAATGATTTTAAATATATATTCTTTAAATATATATAAATATATAAATATTAATATATGCATCAAATTTCACAAAAATAGGAAAGTACATTCTAAAATTGTAATCTGTATGGTGATAGAAAGTTAACTTTTACCCTCAGTTGGAACATCTTCAAATCGATAATGAGTCACGCAACATGAAATTAGGTGAGAAAATTTACTTTGATCTCATGTTTTTATCCTAAATAATGCCACCCTGTAAGATAGTACATAGTTATATTGTAGGCGTCTGAGAGTATAATAAATGTGGTAATGAAAACTAATACAGTATATAGTGTTTTGCTAGTTCATACCCCACCTGCAGCATGGCAAGAAACCAGCTTCTTCCAGAATCTCCTGATTTTAGCATCATCCTTGAGTGACTTAAGATTGGGCCCTGCCACAGTCCACAAGCTGTCCACTCTTCCCCACAGGTGTTGGTCAGAATCTCTTTCCTTCTGGTTGACATGAAGGATACAGGAACTCCTGGCCCCAGATGTCATACCGCACTATCATACTTCGCTCCTCACCATATTTTGCTGTCTCAGTGAGACACAGTAGAGAAGAATACAAGCTATGGTTTCCCCTTTCCTCTTCAGTAACCATTTTACTCTGGATCTGGACACTGTCTCTAGTTTTGTCCTACTAGCCGTCTCTTTACTTCCCCTTTCCTTTAGATCAAGGATGGTAAACTGGCTTATCTAAAATGGCAATGCCATTTAACTAGAAATGGCTGGAATGCAGTGTGGATTCTGGGTGAAACAATGCTCAGGTCGGGGTAATAATATAGTAAGATCTGCCAAGGGGTATCATGGCAGGCATTTGCCAATTCTACTATAAAAATAACAGAGAATTTATAATTGCAAAACTCAAGAGCCAATATTTTAATAACTTTCAGTTTTACTCATTTTGTCACATTTCTTGGGTACTCACTGTGGGTCAGGCATCATGCCTAGAACAAGGATACAATAAACAGAGCTAAAATTTGACTTAACTTGTATTTAAAACTGCCCTAAACTTGACATTAGTTATTGACATGTGTAAAAACAAATGAGCAATTTTTATTAAAAATTAATTTTCACAAGACTGTGTTTTATAAACACAGTTTGAAAAGTAGTGCCAGGAAAGCTGATTACTTACTAAAATTCATTAATTATACTTTAAAATAAAAAAGAGCAACAAAACAAGAAAAGTTGCAGGCAATTACAAAGAAAATAGTTCATATAATAAAATATTGAAAATCAAGCTCACACAATTAAAAATTTATCCAGCTGACCACTTGTTTTTAAAAAATAAGAGTAAAGTATATTAAACAAACAGAAGAATACAATTTACAATTTTTGGAGAATTAGGCCTTCCCGCCCCCCGCCCCTTCTCCAAGTGTTTCAAATTCTAGTAACACCAAAAAAAATTATTAGAATGATAGTTGTATTATTTTTCTAATTATTATTAAATAATAATAATTCTATTATTAGAAAAGGTTGGTAGTCCTTCAAAGAGATATTAATATAAAAATCAAATTAAAAACATACCTTTTCAAAGAGAAAAAACTAATTTTAAACAATTAAAATGCCTGTAATAAATATCATAGTGAATTTGAGTCTTAATAGCCCTAGAAACTTATTCTCAGTCAAATTTAGGAATTTTGTTTTTGCAGCTCTCTCTTCTTCCTGGAGCCAATGCTAAGCTAAGATGGGGAGAGAAAGTCCACTTCTCAGTCATACCCTTGCTTCCACTAAGTTTTTCAGTACCTTTCTACACCGTCTCTTTAGTTTAATGCTACAATCCAAGACCTGGATGTCCTCTGACGGTGTATCCATGACACTATTGCTTCTCTCCAACCCCCACCGGAGGTGCATGGAGTCGTTGTAAGGCTCTGTCAGAAACCTTTCCGTGCTACTGGGCAGCATGAACCTATGGCGAGGCTTGATGCTTTTTAATCTACTCTTGTTTCACCACACATGAGAAGGATTCACTACGCTTCCTTTTTCCAGAAGCAATAGGAAAGCAAAGGAAGCAGGGTTCAGCTCAGAATCCAAACGTACTTGTGAGGAAATGTATGTCTCTTGCTCATTTCTAAGTGTCTCTGCCTTACTCTCAAGCAAAAAAGTCAACAAAAGCAGACTAAATGCACTGGTTGTGCCCCTTTGTATCTCCAAACAACATCTATTTTGGACCTGGAAAATACCTTTTGAAGTTAAAAGTCAAGAATTTGAGGGTTTTGCTCCCTCTTATAAGATGAAGCCTTCATTCCCAAGTACCAAATGGAATGACTAGAAAGCAAAAGGATTGTATAAAAAGCAATAAAATAATCCACTATCTAGCTAGTGTTTTGTTTACATGGTGTTATATTAAAAGATAATTTGTATCTCAAACCAAAAGTTAATCAAACCAAAATTTGTCTTTGAGGATCCTTTTATTCCTCTATTTTTATTAATAAAAATATTTCCTATATAGTTCACATTGTGTCTTTCTATTGGATAACACTGGTCTATATGAATAATAAACATACTTTACATTGCTAAAAGATAACTCAAAATGCAATTCCTCATATGCAAACAGACATGTGAATCAACAAGTTTTTCTTATATAATACTATCTAGTTAGAGTTTGTTTTATGTAATATTTTGTTAAATGCTGCATCGTCTCCTTCATACTCATTTAGTCAAAATCAGGAAACAATATTTTTGATAAGGAAGGTTTTGTCCTCTGGAATAGCGATTCTTAAACTGTAATATGTAAACATATAGGTAGTTTTTTAAAATTCAGAATCTGACTCAGTAACTGTGGATGGAGCCTGAGATTCTTCATTTCTAACAAGTGCCCAGATGCTGCTGCTGCTGCTGCTCTGGAGACTACACATTGAGCTGCAGATTTCTAGATGACAGAGGTGTTCCAATGTACCTGAGTTCCCCAAATTAGAAAATAATAATGCTAAATACATATGCTGAAGTATTTGCACTTATAAACTAATACTTTATTACTATTATTACTATATTTAGCTTCAAATACTTATTTCTTTAAGAATATTTTCTGAATGTAAATGAATGTTTACTATAACAGTTTAGGAAAATAAGAAAAAGCAAACAAGAAAATGGGCATCACCAACCATCACTCCACCAAGTAATAACCATCATTGAATTTTTACATATTTGTGTCTAGTAGTATTTCTATTTAGTTTATTTTAATAAAATTTGATAACATTATAAACACTGTATTGAAAGTTTCTTTTATCATCCTATGCTGTAAATATTTCATAATTTCCTAATATTGTCTACACAGTCTTTAATGGCTGCTTATTATTCTATCATATGGACATACCAAATATTCTTAGTTAATTTCACTTAATAGACACTAGAATTTCTTCCAGTTTTACGTTATCAACAATGTTGTGATGAACACCTTTGTCTGCTATATCTTTGAAATATTTTCAGTACCTAATGAAGTAAACATTTTAGTGCTTATAAGTATACAGTTCAGAATAGCAAAACCCATTAACAGAAAATTATGAAAGATAATATTCATATATATAAATCTAATTCCCTCCATTAAAATTTGAACTACTTAGATAATGCCCATAAGCTTAAAAGTATTATGTGTTCTGAAAATAAGAAAAAAATGAACTAATAATCAATTTGTCCTATTATTCTCATGATAGATAGTCTGTCTACATCTGTGATATTTTATTACTTAACTTTATATCTTGCTTCTTTTTTTTTTTATTGGAGTATAATTGCTTTCCAGTGTTGTGTTAGTTTCTGTTGTACAATGAAGTGAATCAGCTATATGTATACATATAACCCTTCCTTTAGGACCTCCTTCTCACCCCTCCATCCTACCCATCTAGGTCATTACAGAGCACCGAGCTGAGCTCCCTGTGCTATACTGCAGATTCCCACTACCTATTTTACACATGGTAGTGTATTTATTTCAAACCTAGATATGTGCTCATACTAGACCTTCCAATTCAAAGTCTTAGATCCTGGAGTACATACACTAGTTTTCTGAAGAATTTTCTAGGTACCTTTGAAACCTGTACGCCCCCAAACAAATGCACACATTCATATACATATACAATAACCCTAAAGGAAATAGTACACTCTAATCTTACCTATAATACATGTATTAAAAATATTAAAAACAATCTCAGTTATTAAACTATCATTTACTCTTGACAAGTAGTTACTAATGAATTGTAAAACTTTATGCATGTACTTTCCATTAATTACTAATAACTTCAAGGAAGTTTGAAATTAACATGATCCTTCTGTAAGACACTTTACTAAATTCTTGTTTAATTCCATTACAGATTTGCAGCAAAATACATATTAGGAAATATAGTTTAAACTTTTCTATGATTGGAGAAAATCTTGGGGGATTTTTTCTGCTGGCAGTACAGGGAAAAACATAAACTTAATTATTAGACTTAGCTTAAATATCATCTCAACTATCTGTGTGCTTTGGGTCTTGGGGGAGTTATTTAACCTATCTGATCCTGTTCCTTTATAAATTGGGGTTGCTACTATCCATATTACAGGATTATAAGAGTAAACTGTAATGAATTTAAATGGTTGAAAATAGAGTCTGACAAATAATGGACATCAGTCTGCCCACTATTAAAATATTATACCAATATTTTCATATTTTTATTCTCAGTTTTCCAAGGAAGAATGGAAGAATAATCAATATATTTTCTCAGATGCTAGTGAAATGATTTTCAGGTTTCTTGTTCAGCAGGGAAATTAATTTTCCAAATAAAACCTTATGTGGCAAAGTAATAGAGAAAACATGACCAAAAATGAGATATAATCATTGTAGGGCAGACAAGAATACAGCAACAACTAGGTGGGGCTCTATTCACTGAGCTTCTATTTATTTCCATTGTAATTACTATTGAGGCATCTCTATAGAATTTGGAATTCCAAAGAATACAATAAATATTTTAGAAGTGGAAACACTATTTTCTTAGCTTCTCAAGGCTTAAACCTAGGAGTCATCCTTTATCCCACTGTTTCCTTCACTTCCAACAACTCATGCTGGCTCTACCATAAAAGTAAATCCTTAGCCCACTAATTTCTTTCCATGACCCCTGTCACCACCCTAATTCGTCTACCATTTAGACTATGATAGGCTTTCTATGTTTTGTAACAAATTTATTACGGTATAATGGACATAAAAAAACCTGCACATATTTAAAATGTGTAATTTGATAAGTTTTGATATATTTATATACCTGTGAAACCATCACCATAATGAAGATAGCGAACATATCCATCACCCCCTAAAGTTTCCTCATCTCATTTGTAGTCCTCCTTGGTCTCACCTCTCAATACCTCCTGTAATCCATGTTCTACTTCCTGTCACTATAGATTAGTTTGCACTTTCTCAAATTTACATAAATAGTATCAAATAGTGTATAATTTTTTAGTTTGGATTCTTTTACTTAGTATGATTATTTTGAGATTCTTCAATGTTGTTGTGTGTATGAATAGTTCTTTCCTTTTCCTTGTAGAGTAGTATTCCATTATATGAAGATACCACAATTTGTTCATCCAGCCTCCTGCTGATGAACATTGGGTACTTTCCAAGTTGGTAGTATTACAAATAAAGTTGTTATGAACATTTACATATAAGTCTTAACATGAATATATGCTTTCTTTCTCTTAGGTAAATATTAGGAGTAGAACCCCTGGATCCTGTGGTAGGTTTATGTTTAACATTTTAAGAAACCTCCAAACTCTTTTCCAAAGTATCGATAGTTGTACTATTTTACTTTCCTATAAGCACAGCATGAGAGTTAAATTTCCTCTACTTCCTCACCAACATTTGATATGGTCAGTCATCTAAGCTTTAAACTTTCTAGTAGGTTTGTATTGCGACCTCATTATGGTTTTAATTTTGCATTTTCCTAATGACAAATGATATTAAACATCTTGTTTTGTGTTTGTCATCTGTATATTTTCTTTGATAAAATATGTATCAAATCTTTTGTCTCCTTTTTTTTTTTTAAAAAAATGGGTTTGTTTGCTTTATTCTCTTTGATTTTTGAGAGTTCTTTATTCATTCTAGATACAAGTCTTTTATCAGATACATGCTTTGTAAATGTTTTCTCTGTGTGTTGTTTGAATTTTTACTCTTTAACAGCATCTTTGATAGCTGAGATTCAATTTCAAAATTCCAATTTATTAGTTTTCTTCTTAAATCATGTCTTTGGTATTGTATCTAAGAACTCTTTGTCTAACCCAAATTCACAAATAGTCTCTCTTATTTTTTCTTCCAAAAGGTTTTCCGTTTTAGGTTTTACATATAAGTCAATATCTATAGATATATCTTGAGTGAATCTTTGTATATTGGATGGATATACATGTACATATACAAGTATGGATCAAGTTCATATTTTTACATATGAATATCTAGTTTTTTCAGCACAATTTTTTGAAAAGATAGTTCTTCCTCCACTGAATTGCCTTTGCACCTTTGTAAAAAATCAGTTGCCCATTTTCTTATTCATTCAAATTACAGTAAAATCTCATAATTACTGGATTCGGTGATTGTGATGGTTAATTTTATGTGTTGACTTGGCTAAGACATGGTATCAAGACAATTAATCAAACACATGTCTGGGTGCTGTTGAGAGGCTGTTTTTAGATGAAATTAACTGTAAATCAGTAGACTTTGACTAAAACTGATTACTTTCCATAATGTTTGTGAGCTTCATCCAATCAGTCAAAGGCATTAAGAGAAAACAGAATAAGGTTCCAAGAGGAAGAGGGAATTCTGCCTCTTGATTACCTTGATACTCCAGATATAGTAACAACTGTTTGGGTCTCCATCCTACAGGCCTACCCTGAAGATTTTAGAAATGCCAGCCTACATAATCATGTAAGTCAATTCCTTAAAATAAATAAATAAATGAATAGAGAGAGGTATATACTGATATTTATCACAAAGAGACAGAAATGTATATACACATTCTATTGGCTCTGTTTCTCTGAAGAACCTTGATTAATATAGTGATACGATCTTTTTATGTGAATTAGAATACTGCTTGCAGATACCAAATCTAATCAAAGTAGCTTAAGCAAAAAAATAGTATCTCATGGTATCCAAAAATGGGAAATGCAGCTGGCATCAGGCACAGTTGGAGTCGGGGTTTCAAATACCATCAGAGCACTCTTTACACTTCTTATGACTCTCTTCCTTTCATTAGTTTTCTCTTTCTCATTTTTTCTCTCACTCGGAGAGACTGACTCTCACTTTTCAGAAATACCCTAATTGCAAAGAAACGGCTGCTGGCTAATCAAATGTATTCCATTCCCAATTCTGAGAATCCATGAATGAGTCTCATTGGCCAGCTTGGGTAAGGTGCCCATCCCTGGGTTATGGCTATGAGTGGGAGCAAAATGTAACAAGGATGTTAATGCTGGAACCATGTAGATAATATGCAGGATGAAACTGGCCCTAAAGAAGAGGATTCTTGACAGGCAAATGACATTCAATATATTTATTTTCAGAAGCAGTAACAAATCTAAATTTCTAAAGTAAGGTAAGAGTAAATAATGTATTGCAAACTCTCTAGTTTCTAGTAGAAACCCTGTCTGCCTGAGACATTAAGAGAAAATCAGAATACAAAATTTAAGTTCAATCTGATCATCCAGAGAGTCTATACAAAATGTTCCTCCCTCCAAATCAGACTTCTGGATCCAACTCCATTCAGTTGTTCTGTATAAGAGTGGACCTGATTTCATTTTGCATTATCAATCTTTTAAAAGTTTTGCAGGAGCTAATGTAGAGCTCTGACTCCCCTATATAAATTGGTACATTCTTTCCTCCTCCTCTCCTTATCTGACTTTGTTTTTCTTCAGATTACTTGTCACAACTTGGAGTATTTGTTATTTTCTGTGTGTTTTTTGTTTGTTTGTTTTGTGTTTGCACATTCATATTTAAGAATGTAAACTCCATAAGAGCTGGGGCTATATCAACACCAAAAATGTGTTTGGTGTAAATTTTTGATGCAGTAATAAAATATATGTTATGATCATATATGTTTTGGCATTGTGTTTAAAGAATATAATGCATTTACAAAGATAGGGTCCATTAATAAAAGGGTCTGAGTGCTGAAACAAGACCAATTGAGGATCTGGCACTTTTATAATACATTCTGAAAGGGTCTGGTCATTTTAACTCATCTCATCCTTCAAAATCAGTGATCTAGCACTCACGTTTACAAATTTTCGTTGAATTTTTCATGTACTCCTGATCAATGTGTCAAATGTGACAGAACAGATGTAATCAGTGAGTGATCAAACATATGTTTCATTTGTATTACTATTCATTATAATATGTCATAATTGACAGCACATCCATGCAACTTTTCAAGTACCTAGAAACTATTCTAGGTCTCTTTTTAGGGATTTCACAGTTTTAAAAAAAAATTCCTATGGAATATACAGGAAAATTAAAAATATTTTTCTAAGAGAAACCATCATTACTGGGTAAGTAATGGAGTGAAGCTCATTTTCAGGTTCTAATGATATAGAAGGAATTTTTGTCACCCTACAGAGCAATCATGAATACCACCAAGACTGATTCAATGGATCCCATGCAGCCCCTGGCCGATGCTTACTTCCAGTTCCTAGGTTATCTATGAATTAGATATTTAAAAAATCCTAAACCTCCAGATGCCCCAAATAGATGAAGGCATATATTTTTACAAGTATGTTGTACTACTTATTAAATCAGTTATGTGATTGTGGTGATGTTAGTGATTTTTTTTAACATTTCTGGAAAGATTCTCCATTTACGTTGTCTCCTACCCCCAGTAACTCTCATAGAGAGTGTTAAGGATATATATATGTATTTATATATATACATACATATATATATATATTTTTTGGCAATTTAGATTTGATGGGGCTTTCTGTTGTTGTTGGGGGTTTGTGTTTTTTCATCAAGCTTTCTATATTTATTGTATACTTATTTGAGGGTGTTTCTTTATTTGATCTTTGACTTTTCTGAGAGAGTATATTTTGCAGTCCACAAACGTAATTGTGCAAGAAACATTGTCTTTGAAAACTTGTTCTTAAAGAAAATTAAGCTAAATTAGATGCTGAACCCCTATCCTCCTGAGAGGGCAGAAAATTGTTCTACTGGGTATTTTAGAGACCCAGTATAGAACCAGAGAGGTCAGAAAACCTAAGGAAGAGCCTTTGCTTTCCAAAGCACTGTGGTCATTGCTGAGCTCCTGTTTTTGTGGTCCTTTGAGGCCATGTTTCTTTTGGATTCCAGTTTTCCATGTCTCTTATGGAGCTCAGGCATCTCAACTGAGTTTGAGAATCTCTAAGCAGAGGCTCTAACTTATCTGGGCATCCTGTACAACTTGCACCCTCTGAGATTTTACCAGCTCATTTTTGCCACCCATATACCAAGGCACAGTTTTAGTAACTTCCTAAATTTCCACTCTTCCCAACATCCAGGAATCCCTCTTTTCTTAAGCATTGCTTTAAAAGAAGCCATCCAGTTTCCCGCCTACATCTGACACTTTACATCATCTTTTCAATGACCTTAAATTTATAGACAGGTGGAACTTTTGTCTTTCAGAATGTTCTATTTTGTGTTGTGTAAAATTTCCTGAAGGAAGGAAATATAAAAGGTCTAGTTAACTGTTTGGAATTGAAAGAGGGAAGATAGTAGGAAAAATGCAAACTAACGTCCCAAAGCTTAACCAGACACACTTGTTTTACCTATCTATTTTGTGATGCACATTTCACTTTTAAATTATGAAGAGGTCATAGCAGGATAGAAACATAGGATGGAAGAAAGGGATAAGTTTATTCATGATTCCAAATAAATTTGTGTTTTTATATTTCATTTGGCTATGCGGTTGTATGCAGCTCTTTTCAGGAAACCGTCTTCAGCAAGAAACCCCTTTTGTCTTGTCACTTTAGCAAAGCTATAATTTGATCAACTTTTAAATCAGGTGCCTCCATGCTCTACTCATCTCTGGCCCAAGCACACCTTTCAAATCTTTTGATCACACAATACCTTGCCTAACATGTTGGTTCTTTCTGTAGATCAAAGAAGTAGAAATGAAGAACAAGTAATTAACAGATGACCAGATCTCTTCCCTAGCTTCTCCTTGGGTAAACTCATCAACAAACTGTGTGAACAAACTGTGTGAACAAGACACCATCTAAAGAAAGATTACAAGAAGTCGATAAGCCTGCACACAGTGGTGGATGGTGATGAGTCTGATCCCCTAACTCAACAATTAACTGAGATTACTGCCCCTTTCCTTTTAAAAACTTTCATGGCCAAGCAGGCTCTTCAGAGTTGGTTTTGGGGACATGAGTCCTCCTTCTCCCCAGATTGCCATCTTTCTGATTAAAGCATTTCTGAAAAAGCAATGTTTTCTTTTTTCTACCAGCACTTGCCTCTCAAGTATTGATTTTCAAGCAGTGAGCAGCCAGACCTGGATGAACTAAGACTGATAATTCAGTAGACTCTTAGGCCAATTTAAACTTACAGTGACCAACATCACTTTAAAGGGGTCACTGATTGACATTGCAATTGCCAGCTTCCAAAAGGACACAGACCTTTATAACTAGATGTGAACCTGGAGCCTTGAGGGGGTGGGCAATTAGCCTTGAAGGAAGCGTGCAAGAGATTTTTCCCAGGGAGAAAGGTCCTGCTTGTAAGTTTACATATTTAGTTTTTAAGCTACAAAATCTCTATTTAAGGTCTACATATAAGGGCTTGAGATTTTTTTTAATGCAATCCAGCTTCCAAGATTTATTCGATACAATTAATTTCCTTCTAATCCAAAAAAAGCATTGAAGAAAATGCAGTTAATGGGCACTTTTTCAATCATTTGTAGGCGTCATTTTTAGGTAGGGAATTTCCTTACAGAACAAGCCATTTAATTATAAAACTCAGGTTTTCATTTTTACCCACCCAACACAGTAACTCTCTACGAGAAAATTTGATCCAATTGAAACCTAAAATACTTTAATACCATGCCTGTAGCACCATTTCACATACCAATTGCCTCTTCCACTGTCTCTTACGTTATCAGAACTCCTAAATGGAACTCCACCTTTATACAGTTCCACCCATGTTAGTCCTCTGTAAAATGTCAATAGCCTATGTAAAAATCTTATGGATTCCTTACCAAGCTGCTTTTTTAAGAAAGGGAGGCTAACAACCCCAAAATTCTATCACTATTCAGATTTTGTCTACCACATGTTTTACCTCCATAAACTAAACAATGCTAATACATTAGTATCTGTGGATACATGCTATTTTCAAATGAAAAAAAAAAAAGAAGAAGGTATATTTTCCATCAGACTGAGTGCTTTCTAAAAAATACCTAGTAATGACCTAGAATTCACTCTTTAGATGAGTTAGGGTGGTTGTTTGGAAAGCAAAGTCCCAGCTCTGATAACTTTCCTTTAGAGCTTTCACCTGATTTGTTTACATGACAGTGAAGCATTTATATGACTATTGAAGAGTGAAAAAAAAAATCCATTAACAGCCTTTTGTTTTGTTTTGTACTTAATCTGGTGGATTTATTAATTTTTTTAATGGAAATAACAGTAGTTTGATTTAACTGAGTTGATTGACTGACTGCTTTGGCATTATTTAGACAAAGAGGGATATATCATTTTAACTAGCAGTTTAGAAGCTGCATAACAATCCATTGCAGAAATGACATTAAAAAAAAACTTCTGTAAGATCACTCAGCTCATTATGAGGAATCAAATATCCTGAATGAAATTCTCGAAGTCCAACCTGACTACAGCAAAGAACTAATGAGATCTGTGCTCTCCTAGGAGCTCATTTAATTAACTCAAGCATTGCTTTTAAGTATGCATTATGGTGTTGCTTGTAAATTCACATATATTAAGTGTAAATTGTAAGATATTTTAGAGGAGAGAGAGTTTGGTGGCAGTCCAATTTACATTTCTTTCTTGGCTATAAGCATTTTTTTTTCCTTCTCACATTACACATTTAACATTGATACATTTTGAGGGTTTTTGTTTTCCTAGCTATTGTCAACAACAAGATATACATTTGCTCCTTTAAAATATGGTAATTATTTTAGTAAATATAATTGATTACTGATTTAAGATTAAAATCTGTAGCAAAGGGGGAAGCTATAAACATAAAATTTTTATTAGTTGACCCAAAATCTGGATGGATAAATTAGACTCTTAGTGTAACAAGTTTTGCCCTGAGAGCCAGATATTCTGCCTAAGGGTGAAGAATGAGATAAACATACCTATTTTTTAAAATGTCTTACTTTTAATATAGTATAGATTTTTTAAAAAATAAAGAGACAATTCTCCTCTGTTCTACAGTTTAGTAGTACAAATCTAATCTTTCCCCTTATGAGGTCATTTGTTGAATAACTTGAACAAATTAGTAAAAGAAATCTTTTCCCTCACGTTTTTATGTAATATACATCCCTATCTGTTGATACTGCCCTGTTTTTCGAAGGTGTCATCAGTGAAATGAACCAGTGAATTTAGAGTTGAAATAAAAACAAACAGTGGTTTCTTCTCTGCCTTTTCTCACCCTTATCTTGATGAAGGTCAATTTAATTCAACAAATGTTGAGCTTACCCAAAGGTTTATATCTTTGAAATAATCCCTTTCTCAACAGCTCCTTGTCAGAGAGATTTGGTCCAAATCTAAATGTTTCTTATCTGAAACCCTTGAGGGCAGATGTGTTTCAGGATTTGGGATTTTGGGGATTTTAGAAAAGTAATGCTGAACATAGTTGGTTATTAATAAATACCCCCAGCAGAGAGTTCCATAATACACATAATGACACATATTTATATAACAGTGTATACATAATACACTTTATACAAGGCATATTAATATTTTGGCAATATGCATGTGTATTTGTACTAAATTGATTAAATACATTCTGTAAGTTACTTGTCAGTTCTGCTCAGATTTTGTCAGCAAATGAGTTAGGACATATCACTTTTTAGAACGTTTAAACTGTATAATTGAGAATAAGTGACTGTAGACTTGTAATAAATCACTATGGTGGGCAAAATTCTCAGATGGACTCAGAAAATCCCACTCCCTGGTGTATAGGCTCTCCTTTTGAATGTGGGCAGGACCTGTTAATATGATGAGATGGCACTTTCTTGATTAGATTATGTTTAATGAAAAAAGTGATGGGATAGTTAGTCACCCCTGTGATTATTCTACATTGTATAAGACTCTGTCATAGCCTCTAGAAGAGCAACTGTCCAGCTGGCTTTGAAGAAGTAAGCTGTCATGTTGTAAGAGGGCCTTGTGGTTAGCACCTGAGGGCAGCCTCTAGGAGGTGAAATCCACCATGCTGGACAGCCAACAAGAAAATGGAGACCTCAGGGAACTGAATTCTGACAAAAGTTTAAATGATCTTAGAAGAGGACCCCAAGTTTCAGATGAGAAATGAGAGTGCTGCCTCTGCCAACATATTAGCTGATGAGACTCTGAGCAGAGGAAACAATTAACCTGTGGCTGGACTTTGTATCAACAGAAACTGTGAGAAAATACATTTTTGTTGTTTTAAGCTGCAATGACTGTAGTAATTTGTTATGCAGCATCAGAAAAGTAATACAATAAGTGAATTGTATTACTTTCCAATTCAAAGCTTTTTTCAGATTCTTAACCACAATCTAACCCATTTTCTACAATTCTTACTAAGTCATTGTCTCAGTTCTATGAAGAAGTAGAAAAAAAGATACTTTGAAATGAGGATTTTTACGTTAACTTTAGAGTTGCTTGTCATCTTAAAGAAAGTTTATATATAATACAGAGAGTGGATGAGGTTAAAAAAAATGTTCTGATAAGAGCATAATAAAAAAGTGACTCAGTTTTAATTTACATAACACTTCAGATGAGATATGTTATATGTTAATTTACATAACACATTGTTTTATTTTAACTAGAAGGGTTTTGGGAATGAGTCTGTTCTCAAAGATGAAACACAGATCTGATCAAAACAAAACACACAATATTTTACAATTTGGAATATCATTCATGAAAGTCTAATAGCTAAAACACTTTATATTTGTCACTTCAATTCTTACTAGGGGTGTGAAAAGATCTTGTTCTACGATATTAAATTTAAATGTGTTTGGATCAAATTGCCTACAAGTTTGAATTTCTATCAGAGTTTCCAGGGTGAACTGGTTTTAGCAGAGATATTGTTCTTTTTAAAGTCACTTCACCTTTTTCACTCTCCATATTTTAACTCCTCAACTTCTTTCCTCTTTCTGAACTATCCAATTACTATCAGAAATCAGTATTTCATAGAATGATCTAAGAAGATATCTTATAAAAATTACTGAATTTGTGATCGTTTATGGCATCTCTGTTTCACATTCAAGTTTCAAACCTCAACAGCTAAGATATATGAGCTCAATTTATTCACCTATACAATCTTAGTATTTTATATGAAGCAACTTTTCCTTTTTAAGGAAGGCTGATCCCAATTTGATTATACATGCTAAATAATAAGTAACTTCTTTAAACTTTACTTCCAGAGTTGAAGCTTATTTTGAAAATTAAATCAAGAAAGATAAGAAGATTCCTCTTATTCTCTCCATTTAGTGTCTTTTCTGAAGGTAGAAACTTGGTTCCTTCAAAGCTTTAAGTAAGGAGGAGTAGAGAAGAATGTTAGCCGAGCTGTGTTTTTGTCCTTTGCTTGTTATTGGCAAACCTTCCCAACATGCTAAGCAGGACTGACAACTCTCCCGAGCACAGTGTCTTCCCATTTGCTGTGCTCTAAGGGCCCAGGCTCAGGATGTGACACACTAATTTCTACCGAGGCAGTGTCAGAACCAGCTCTCTAAACAAACTCTAGCAATAGTTCTCCAAAGAGTACCAAGAAATGGATGAGATAAGCTCATGCTTCAAGGAGCCTGTGAGGTAAGCAAATTGATGACTATTTTATCTCCTTGTACCAAATACATTTTTAGAAAAATATTTATTCTTCTACCTATTCACATTTTTTTTGAGAACCAACCTTTAGAGTGAGACTATTATGAAAATGTTATTTAAAGATGAATCATTTTTATTGAAGTAAAGTTGATACAATATTATATGTTACAGGTATATAGTATAGTTATTCACAATTTTTAAAGGTTATACTCCATTTATAGTTATTATAAAATATTGGCTATCTTCTCTGTGTTGTATAATATATCCTTGTAGCTTATTTTATACATAATAGTTTGTTCCACTTAATCTCCTACCCCTATATTGCCCCTCCCCTCTTCCCTCTCCCTACTGGTAACCAGTAGTTTGTTGTTTATATCCGTGAGTCTGTTTCTTTGTTATTTTCACTAACTTGTTGTATTTTTTTGATTCTACATATAAGTGATATACAGTATTTGTCTTTCTCTGTCTGAATTATTTCACTTAGCATAATACCCTCCAAGTCCATTCATGTTGTTGCATGTGGCAAAATTTCATTCTTTATTATGGCTGAGTAGTATTCCATTGTATATATATACCACATCTTCTTTATCCATTTCTGTTGGTGGACACTTAAGTTGCTTCCATATCTTGCCAATTGTAAATAATGCTGCTATGAACATTGGGGTGCATGTATCTTTTCGAATTAGTGTTTTTGTTTCTTTCAGATATATACCCAGGAATTGCTGGGTCATATGGTAATTCTATTTTTACTTTTTTGAGAAATGTTCATAAAATTTTCCACAGTGGCTGCACCAATTTACATTCCCACCAACAGTATACAAGGGTTCCCTTTTCTCCACACCCTCACCAATGTTTGTTATTTGTGTTCTTTTTGATGATAGCCATTCTGACAGGTGTGAGGTGATAGCTCATCGTGATTTTGATTTTCATTTCCTTGATGATAGTGACATTTAGCATCTTTTCATGTCCCTGTTGGCCATGTGCATGTCGTCTTTGGAGAAATATCTATTCAGGTCTTCTGCTCATTTTTAATTGGGTTGTTTGGTTTTTTGCTGTTGAATTGTATGAGCTGTTTATATATTTAGGATATTAACCCCTTATTGGTTATATCATTTACAAATATTTTCTCCCATTCAGTAGGTTGTCTTTTTGTTTTGTTAATGGTTTCCTTGGCTGTGCAAAAGCTTTTAAGTTTAATTAGGTCCCATTTGTTTATTTTTGCTTTTATTTCTTTTACTTTAGAAGACAGATCCAAAAATCATTATTATAACAGTTTCTAAGTAATTGAAGATATCCTGAGCTGAATTGCAAAAAAAAAAAAAAAAAAAAAAAATAAGGCAGAGTTTCCAGATAAGAGAGAAGCTGCATGAGAAGGACTGGAATACCACTTTGGGTTGAAATGCCATCACCTGGGACCCACGGGTGTCAATTCCTCAGGGCACAGGAACTCCCAATTGAATATGTTAATGTTTCAAGCAGTCACTCTAAGGTGAAGAACAGTGACTTTTGCTCAGTGAAGTGGTATTATGAAGATTAACCCTGATGTCCGTAGAGCTGCTAAAGATGCAGAACTGTCTCCCTCCTCCACTGCTATTTTCCCTGCTCTAGCTTAAAGAGATAGAGGGAGGAAAAACGTAAAAATAAATCTGCTTCTTTTCTATTTGTATAGTCTTGGGATAAACTATCTGCCAATGAGGAAATGTAGGAATCCCTCTGAAATATTTTTCAAATCTCATTGTTTTTGCCTATCACTCTCTTCCTTAAATGGCACATGGAGGCTTCCAAGTGTATACTGCCTAAATGCATTAAATATCTATTTGATTCCAAAATCCATGTTCTCTCACTATTCACAACTATGAAAAAAAGTACATAATACTTTTGAGCACTTTTTATGTCCTGCTCATAGTCTCCTTAAATAGACTGTTTAATTATCCCTATTTTGTCTAAGATTCCCCAGCTTTAAACTCAGATAATTTGATTTCAGAGCTAGGATTTTTAAACACTACCAGGTATTATCTCATTTGTAGTGGAAGGATCACCTAGGAGATTGCCATCCAAAATCCATGTAAGGAAAGATGGTATAAACTCAGAGTAACTAAATACTTAAAACTAAGAAAAATATTCCAGAAAGTTGCCTTGTTTTATATCTAAGGAAAGAGAGGCTTAAAGGAAAGTGAGTAGTCTACAGTAAATCTATAATCAGGACAAAAACATTGGTGGCCTTCTTATACTGCTCTTTGGGGAGAGTAACCTGGCCCACTAAAGCCTGGGTCTTATTCTTGCAGCACGGATGTTATTATAATAGAGATGGATGCATTGTGTTACCTTATCTTGATGTAATCAACTATTCAGATGAATGAAGTAGATTTACTTGCTCAGAGTTCAAGCTTACTAAACATCCTTCTGGATAATATTTGAATTCCCAATAGATTTGCTGAAAGGGAAAGAAAACACTGACCCTGAACATGAGTAGCTTATTTGACAGTTATATTTCGCAGTGTAAATTAATTCATTGAAATCATGGTATTTATACTTGTCTTTTGACTCTGTAATAATGTTTCAACTTGAATAAAAATGTTCCATACCAAAAAACTTTATTATAGAAATATATTTCATTTTTCAGATTTATTCACCAGTTAATAAAAAATATGTTTTGTATTCTTGGCATGTTCCAAATGAAAGGAAAGATATATTTCAGGTAGATTACAAATGTTCTTGATACAGAAAAGGATTCTGATCTACACATATGTGTTCCAGAAATCACACCTATAGGAATGAAAAATAGTATGTGTTTGCTATAAGGAATATTCATTTGTAAAATTACTGAAAATTCAATCTTGTGATCAAGTAGTGATAATCAACATAAAATATTGGCAGTACTTCAGATAACTTGGAGTAAACAGAATCAAATGAATGAAATCTCCAGACCATTCTGCAAAATCTCTTTCTTCTCACTATAGAAAAAGAGAACTTCATTTTCCATTAAAAATTGCCTGAATGAGCTCCCTTTTCAAAGATACTAAATTCCTTTCCTAATGGAGGTAAAATATTTGACCCATAGCTTTGCTGTTTTCATTTTTTCTATTTTAAGCAATAAATATCTTGTAACATTGTAGCTATTCATATGAGACCAAAGTAAATCTACAACACATACTGCAATTTTGGTAGTTCTACAGTCCAGAAATAAATATTTGTCTTTCAGTATTTGTTTATTATTCATATAATTCTGTGTCCATTTCTGTTTGTAAAACACTTGAAGTTGATTCTAGGGAAAATAAAGTTGCCATATTGATATTTATATAATGCCCAGTTAATATATTCATATATTCTGAATTTTCTACCAAGAACAATTCTACCATATTCATGTTTCTTTTGTTTCAGAATTCCAGAGGGATGCTTATTAATTTTGCCCAGGAAAAAATTAAATGATTGAATGAATATATATCCAGAATATTTTAATAGGTTTAAATTAATAGAAGTAATTTGGAAAATAATTTTATGAAAAGATGGGAAACTATTTGTATGAGAGAGTTTTCTCTTTTTTTTTTTTTTTTGGTAAGATAATTGACATTAACAAAAAGACTTCAAGCCTTTTGTAAAAAATACATTCTTTTATTCTTTGTCAAATATTCCCAATTATTTATCAATTCAATGAAAAGTGTTAATGTTTTTCATTGGTTCATTCACTTATTCAACAAATGTGTTTTGATTATCTTTTATGTGTTAGAAAATATACCTGATGGAGAATTACAGAGATAAATAAGATACAATATTTTTCTTCAAAGAGCTCCCAGTATACTGGAGAAGACATATATAAGTAAACAAGTGCATGACAACTTTATGTCTTAAATAACAATCATATTGAACAGTCAACTAGGCATGTCTGTGAGCAGATCCATTGCATTTTCTGCACAGATGGGGAAAATATTGCCTTGATTTTTTGCATGCTACCTTTTGGTTGATCCTTGCTTCTTATAGGGTATAGCAAGACCATTCCTATAAAGACATCTATCTCTCTTGCTGAAGACACATGAAAAGTATCAATACAAATAGAATGAGTTTTCCACATCCAACTGATAGGAAAAATGGGATATCAAGTTCATTGTATATGCATATTAAGGTAGATGTAATCCCTCCAGATAGAAAATCGTTTTTTTTTTTTTTTTTTTTCGGTATGGGGGCCTCTCACTGTTGTGGCCTCTCCCATTGTGGAGCACAAGCTCCGGACATGCAGGCCCAGCAGCCATGGCTCATGGGCCCAGCCGCTCCACAGCATGTGGGATCCTTCCAGACCGGGGCACGAACCCGTGTCCCCTGCATCGGCAGGCGGACTCTCAACCACTGCGCTACTAGGGAAGCCCAGAAAATAGGTATTAATCCACTTGCTATCAAGCACCTATACTTTTGACATGCTTTTCCAATTTTTCTTTCAAGCAGTGATTGTACATAGACATGAGCTGCCCAACGAAATAATGTACATAGACATGAGCTGCCCAATGAAATAAACAAAATGGAGCAAATCCTTTCAACTGCAAATAGCTCCAGCTCCTGGCAATGTATTGCCCAGATCAAAAATCAATACTGAGAAATGGACTCCGCAAAAACAAATTAACTGCGCTAGTGACTTGGACTTGTTCTGTGAACTTTTGTTCTGATGTTGTTTAACACTTATTAACCCTTATTTAACCCTTCTTGTGAGAGCAATCCAATCAAGGAATAGATTATAGATTTAACTGATTCTTTCATTAGCAAACTTCATAGCACGTAAAACCTCAGTGTAGTATAAATTTCAAAAACCCATACACTTTTATCTCCAAATTGTTCTTGTTGTTTTTGTCATTTTGTTTGTTTTTAATGTCAAAGTATCTGGGACAAACTTTCTGGAATGTATTTAAACTGCAAAGCAGAATATTACATCTAAGAACCTGAGAATGTATGACTATCCATTTATTATTAGATGAAAGAAAATAAGTGTTTTAAAAGGAATCTTCTTTGGTAATTCCCTTTAGTTTCTATCTTCTAGTATCACAAAAAATGAAAAAAAAAGAGTTATAATCTTACTAAAGTAGGGAAATGTTCTAATATATCTATAACTTATAGTGTTTTGCTCAGTTGTTAAATTAGTGAATGTTTAATAAAGATTTGCTGAAATAACTTTAGTTCAATTTATCAACAAGCAAAAAAACTGTTATAAGTGGCCATTTTTTTGTTGTTTTTGTTTTTGTTTTTTTCTGCATTACGCGGGCCTCTCACCGCTGCAGCCTCTCCAGTCACGGAGCACAGGCTCCAGACGCGCAGGCCCAGTGGCCATGGCCCACGGGCCCAGCTGCTCCGCAGCATACGGGATCCTCTCGGACCGGGGCACGAACCCGCGTCCTCCGCATCAGCAGGTGGACTCCCAGCCACTGTACCACCAGGGAAGCCCATAAGTGGCTAATTTTAACTGCTTTCTTGTCCTAATATTGGTAACATGTTATTGAAAAAATTTCACAATATTGATAGGAATGTGACTGAAAAATGTTTAAAAGTCCAAATTCTAGTGTTAATAATGTCATTTTGTCTATTTGAAATACCATAGATAAAATAAATTATTTATAGCACATTAATTATTAGACTTTAGATTATTTTCTAAATTATGAGATATACGGTGGTACAGGGCAGAATCTGGCCCTATCCTTTTCCTACCCTATCTTCTTCAGCTCTTCCCAGATCTCAATGACAGTGCAGTCTAAATGCAATACAAGACAGAAACAAATACCTTGACAATTGTTAGGCATCTATACAAGAGAAAGAGAAAGATATAAAGAGAAAGAAAAATGAGTTCAGTTTTCTTCCTCCCAAGTGAGCTCAGAAGTTCTCAGCTGGAGCTCATAGCATAATGAGCAGTAAGTTATGTTTCAGAACAATATATAATATCAACTTCTACTCTTTTTTTTTAATTTTTATTTTATATTGGAGTATAGTTGATTTACAATGTTGCATTAGTATTAGGTGTACAGCAAAGTGATTCACTTATACATATACACATGTCCATTCTTTTTCAGATTCTTTGACCACATAAGTTATTACAGAATATTGAGTAGAGTTCCCTGTCCTACACAGTAGGTCCTTGTTGCATATCAACTTCTAGTCTTTTTTTTTTTTTTTTCTGAGAAATTTTCTGGAAATGGTGTTCAGAGATTCAGTAGAGACATGGGCACGTTTGGGGCAAAAATACATGAATTTATATATAGTTTTATATGTGAAGATATATATATATGTTTTATGTAAAGAAACATTTATACCTCTTATTCAAAAACATTTTTAAGAACAAATCACTTATGTATAGAATATAGGCTTTGAATGAGATCCAGATCTCTGAAATGTTTAGAAATTCTTTGTTTCTAAAATTAATGAATTGTATTAAGATCACATATATTAACTTTCAAAAAGTTAATATTGTTCTTTTTGAAGTTATTTTAATTAAATTTGTTTTAAACTATAAATATTTGAATTTAAATACTTAAAATATTATTAAAAAATAATGTTGTGTCACTGGAGAAACTCAGTTCCTTTCAAAGGGCCATAGAGCTGGCATCTATATATGATCTGTGTGGTTTACAGTCACAAATTATACCAGGTGTGCTTAACATACAACTGGCAGATAGTGAGAACTCAGGCAGTGGTAGCTGTCATTGTGATTATAATTATTATTAACAGTCTGTACAATCTATATCTATCACTTGTGTCTCATGCATTGTAATTACATATATATTGAGATATATATTCTTTTAAAGTAAGATATAGAAAATGTTTATACTGAATATTTATGTATCACTCATTGTTCTAAATGATATAAGTGTATTTAATCATCAGTAACTCTATGGAGTGAGTACACTTATTATCCTTATTTATGTGTGAAAACTAAAACCCAAAGTAGTCCAGAAGAATACACTGCTGGAATTACAAGTGCTGGAAACAGAATTCTATCCCATGTGATACAACTACAAATCCATGCTGTTAATCACCATAAGGTATTGCCTCTTTACATAGCTATATTCTTATCTGTTTATCTGTCTATCTATGTATCTATCTACCTATCTAATATCTGTATGTACATACATTGTATACAGACATATGAACACACAATACACATAGGTATATACATATATATACATATATACATATTCATTCCAGTTCCTTATTATTAATATTTCCCACATCCTTTCTTCAGTTTCCTAAAATGAATGGCTAAGGATAATAATAAATTAATTTTTGTTCTCATAGGATTATTTGAGTTTTACATGAGATATAGTGCATTTTAAAAGCTTAATCCATCATTTGGAGCATATGAAGTGCTTATATAAGAACATTTCTATTGCAAATGACAGCAGTCCAGCTTGGACCAGCTTAAGAATAGAAAAAAAAAAAAAAATCGGGTATTTATTGGCTCATGTAACAAAAGTACAGAATACTATTGTAGAATCTGTCACTTGGGGGCAATAGAGACAAGAAAGTTGGATACTCTCTGGACTCTCATTATCATTCTAAGTCTTGTCTCTCTGTGTCAGCACCATCCTTTACAATTACATAAAGCACATCAAATGAGATTTTTCCAGCACAGCAAGGAACAAATATGACCAGAGGCTACTCAAGAGTGGTGTTCTTCCATTCTTTTGAACAGAATGAAATATCTCCCATCAGTTTCACTTTAAAAAAGAAAAATCCGGGGCTTCCTTGGTGGTGCAGTGGTTGGGAGTCCGCCTGCTGATGCGGGGGACGCGGGTTCGTGCCCCGGTCCGGGAGGTTCCCACGTGCCGCGGAGCGGCTGGGCCCGTGGGCCATGGCCGCTGGGCCTGCGCGTCCGGAGCCTGTGCTCCGCAGCGGGAGAGGCCATAGCAGTGAGAGGCCGTGTACCGCAAAAAAAAAAAAAAAAGAAAGAAAGAAAAATCCCAGGGTAGGATTCTGAATAATCTAATTTGAGTTTCTTGCCCATCATTGCCCCAACAATTATGCCCAAACAAATGAAGTCACCTGCTCATTCCTGTGGTTAGGAGAGTTGGTACAGTGACTGGCAACCTTCAACTGAACCAAAGAGTTGGGGTGAGGGACGAGTAATTCTCTCAAAGATAGTAGATAATGACAAACAAAATAATAAATGTTAGTTGTTGTTGTTATTGTGCATTTAATAAAGGTTTGAGTAGTGGGAAGGGTAGTTGAGGGATAAGGGGATTGAGGAAAATCCTGTCCCAGTAGCTGACCTTCAGATCAAATCTGCCCTGGTTTCAGTTGAGGTTTGGTGCTCCTTAGGAGCAATTACCTCCCCAGCTTAAATATTGATGGAAATATTATGGGCCCTATGACTGGCTAGGATTTTGGAGATGGTAACACTGACTCCAGAAATCTCCCCGTCAGTAGGCATCTCTTTCATAGGCCAGATCACAGGTAATAGATTTAAGAGTTACAGGTTCATTGTCTGAATTTCTACTTCCCAAGATAGGTTGCTTGCAATTTCTTATCCATGAACTCCAGGACACACCATCCCCTATCCTCTCCTTTAAAAACCCCTTCACTACTCCCCATACAGAGGTGAGAACTTTAGCCTATTCTCTTTGAGAATCTGGCCCAGGTAGACTGGAACCAATTCACAATTTAATAATTAGAATTAAGTTGTTATGGACTGCTACAGCTTGCTTTGTTTTTGTAGTTATATTTTTATTAATGGATTTGACTCTTGTCTGTTAAAGCAGTCCTTGGCTCTCATGTTCTACTCAGTACTTTGGTCCAAGTTCTCAGTATATTGTCTTTTTCTCCGCATCTCTTAAGAAATCTTAATAGCTGGATTATTAAAACTTTAATGGCTACATCCTGATAATTTGCACACTCCACTCACTGGCAAAAGATTTCAAGTTTTCTGAAATCAAGTTCTTCACTATTCTTAATGAAGAACTTACTTTCTAGTTCTCCTTACTTTTTCCCCAGCTTTCAGGACTGAGGCACTCCTTTCCTGGCTCTGCGTGTTCTTGTCTGGGAATTGTGATCGGCTGAATAGATGGATGTAGGTTAGCCCAGTTCCAATGACTGCTGTATGCAAGAGTTCCAGTATTCAGCCCTTCCCTAATTGAAGACAAATCTAAGTAGCCATCCCAGCTCAAAGGCTCTCTGTAGGATCAGCTGAAGTCTCTGTTGCAACTGTGACAGCATTTCAAAATCCCCTCTCTGCCCAGTTCTGCCTCCCTCACTCCTTTCAGGCATTGCTTTCAAGAGCACTTCTCAAACTCCAACAAGCAAATTGCCATCTTACTGAGTCTGTCCAGTGTGTGTGTTGGCTAAGATAACATTTATGTATAGAAATATTTAAAATTAAACTCCTTAAAGTCACTAAAATATATTGTGTTTAAATGTTTAAATATTCCTTTATTTAAACATGAAAATAATGAATACATTTTTCAATATTTATTTAATCATCATCATATGTTAAACACAGTACTAGATCCTTGGGACACACTGCAGTGCTCTTTTTCTTTAAAAAAACAATTTTTAGTATCATATTATATTCAAATGAGATTACGAACTGTAAAAGAAAAATGTGACTCATTCTAGACCTTTTGCTTAAAAATCAACGGCACTGTCAATTAACTTTCTGTCAGAGTTCATGAGATGAGAGAGGTAAGACAGAGGCACAAAAGACTAAAACAAGTCTTGAATTTATACGTGAGTGCCTCTCACTCAATCACTTGTAAGAATCAGTGTGATTCTGATATTATTAGGCAAACACAGTTACAGGAACATCAAGGCAGACAAATAAAAGAGACCAAATCTTTGAGAACAGAGTTCTTCTTACAGACATATCCAACACCAAATATTAAAAATGAATTAAAAATAAAAAAACAATCTAAAAGAACACTCTTAACTCTTACATAAGAGGCCAAGGAGAGGAAATGCACAGAGGCTAGTCCAGGGACATAGGAGGATAAAAACTAGAGCTATAAATGGTAAATGACGTCCTTTGAATAATAAGCATATAAGGAGTAATATAAGTGTATAATACAAGTATGTAAGTAATAATGAGTATAATGAAGAAGTTAAGAAGTGTACAGAAGATTGATATAATAGTTCATTTTAAAGTAACAATATAATAATAATTACAAAATTTTTGAGCATCTTTTATAGTCTTGCCACTATGATGTGAGTATATCTGAACCAGGTTAGTTTTGAGAAATTTTAAAACAGAAAAGTATAAACAATAATATAAAGAAACAGTGCTTTTCTCACCAACAGAAAAAAATGTTGCTATTTGTTTTTATTATGTTTCAGTTTTCCCTGTATATAACTTTTTTTTATATAAAAGACACATATTCTCCTTTACTAACCATCTGTTATTCCCCTTCCAAAATATCTGCTATCACAAATTGATGTGTGTTCTTCCAATTCACCCTTTACATATACATGTAGATAAATGCTATGTGATATCAGTTTGTGTTTATTCAATTTATATAAATATTATCATGCTCTGTACCACACTCTGTAATTTCCTGTCTTTTCCTTCACATTGTGATTCATCCACAATGATTTACATTGATCCTATTTATTCATTTTAATGCTATAGAGTATTCTCTATGGCTATATATTATTCACATGAGAGTACCATATTTTATCTATTCATATCTAATTGATAGTGGTTTAAGTGATTTCCAAAATTTTGCTATTATAAACTGTATCACTTAAAGTTTGGATAGGATCAGAAAAGACACTTAACAGTTAAATTAGATGGATTGTTATTATTTTTAAATAATTGGACAGTTTACCAAAGAGTTACCAGAGTTTCAGAAACCATCAAAGCAATAGTGTAATATTCTGCAGAAAGCGGCAGTGGGGAGTCATTTACCATTTAACTTACCAGGTTACTGTACTGGGAAAGGCAGCTGCATGAGAGCTGCCTGATAGAGTTGTGGCCTTTGGTACAAGAATACAGGTGACTGCCAGAGACCTAGCTGGGAAGAAACCAGGGAACTGTTACTCTAATGTCACTTTTCCTTTTCTCTCCTATCATCTACATGTGTCTCTAATGGTCTCAACCCATACAGAATCTGGAAAAAAAGAAAGGCCATTGGTGCAACCCAAGGACTCAGCCTCCCAGAACACAGAGCTGGGACAGGACAGACAACAGTGGGGAGGTGATCTGAAAGAGCAAATAGAGAAAACAAACAAACAAACAAACAAAACACCAGAAAAAAAAAAAACTTCTCTAATTAACAGTCTTCTTGTGTGCTTGTGTCACAATAGGTCTAAATATTTTGGTAGAGTGTAAGGAAGTTAGTTTAGTTAGGCCATCCTTTTCCCCAAAATAGCTACAGAACTAAAAATATAAAAATAATTAACAATAAAAATAGAATTCCCATCTTTTTTGTTCTTAGGTAAATTATAAAATGTTTAATTGGTATAAGCACATGTGCCTCTGTTTTCCTAACTCAGGAATTTATGGAACATAAAAAAGTCTTTCCTATTTATATAGCTTTCTAGTTTAGTTTTCTAAAGAAGAAATATATTTAAGAGAGTAAAAATAAATTTTAATTGAATTTTATCCATTTTAAAGGGCTTCTAAATTTTGTTAAGTTTATTTTCTATTGAAAAGCAGTCAAAGAAAGCAGACAAAAGCTTTTTCTTGTTTCAAAACACCGTTTTGTGTTTGAAACAGCATACCACTTGGGACATTGTTTTTCCCTGGGTTTTATACTTTTATATATAAAGTGACTATAATAAAATGAAAGCTGTGAACCTCCAAGTGCCAGCTTGAAAATAGTAACAAAACTGACATGAGTATACAAATATATAAACATAATTTATTTACCAACCTTGAGCTTGTCATTTTCCCTAGGTATGCTGTCATTTAAAGGACAGTTTCCTCTCTCCTCTTTGTTTTTACAGCTACACAAACAACTGATAAATAAATTTGTAAAAGTAAAAATGCTACCACATCTCTGGAATTCCCAGCAGAGGTTACATCTCAGAAAACAAAAATGTTCCTAGACTCAGAACTTGGCTGGTGGAGAGGCGGGGAGTATAGTAATAACAAATACTGGGCTAAATTTTTACATGGCTTTTATCATGATGATTTCTAGTTTTATCATCGACTAGCACTGAGATCCTACTCTATGCTTCTCAATCTGTATACCTAATCTCTACTCTTAAAATAATGGTGAAATTTTGGTAGTATTATACTCATCTTAAAGAAGAAACTGGGTCTCAAAGAATTTGATATACACAAGGCAAAAACAGCTAAATCTAATATCTAATGAGGATGTGCTGATCTCTGTGATAGCTGAGTTTATTGCTTTGGAGTATCATAAAACTCTATGACTTTCACATTATATAGTGGCATACATAAGCAATATTTTAAATATTCCCTCATTAGAAACATACTGAAAATTTAAAAGACAAAAAAGTTCCTTGAAACACTACATTGAAATTACACCAAGTGAGAAGTAAAAGTATCCTTCTCTTCATGGCCAACTCATTCCCCCTCTCCATTTCCATCTGAGAATTATTATTAATAGTATGGTTAAATATACCTTCTTATTTTTCCCCCAAATAAAGGGAAATGTCTTCTATCCATCTATTTCCTAATTACATTGTGATGAACAAATCCTTCATTACAGTGGTAAGGGATGAAGATTTCAAGTTGTGTAGCTTCCACCTGCTTGGCAGTAGGGTGAGGCAAGCAGTTGTTTAAGGGGAGTGGTAATGACAATGGTGACTTCCCCCTGGGAGAGCTTTTATCTTGCCTAATTCTCTTCCCAATCCATTACTGTTCTTGGCCACTACTGACTGTGGGGAAATTTAAGGTTGAGTGACAGGGAAGTGATTTGCCAGAGTTCCTTATCCTTAGGAATACATTAAAAAATGGAAGGTATTTGACAGTGGGAGGGTGCTTTAAGATAATTCTCTGAGAAGCAGTGTATAGATTAGACTGCATAAGAAAAACTAGAGACAGAGAAAAATGATAGGAAATGTGTAATAATCCAAGTGAGAAGTATCAACAGCTTCCATGAGCTGAGTGGATACCATTCTGAAGATGAAGTGAACACAATGAGAAATAGTATGGCAGCAGAATCAAGACATTGCAATTAATCAGATATAAGTGTGCAAGAGAGAGAAACACCAAAGATCATCAAAGTATTCCAAAATTTAGGAAATGGATTTTGATGAGCACTGTTATCAAGTGAGGAGAAGATATGGGAAGGGTCTATTAAATTTGATCTGCTAAACGGATATCCAGTGTTATGGGCTCAGTTGTGTCTCCCCAAATTCATATGTTGAAGTCCTAACCCCTAGTACCTCAGAACATGACTGTATTCCCAAGTATCAAGAGATAATTAAGTTGAAATGTGGTCCTTAGGATGGGCCTTAATCCAAAAGACTGGTGTTCTTATAAGTAAGGAGAGAGGGACACTGACAAGTACAGAGGGAAGGCTATTTGAAGACACAAGAGAAGACAGCCATATGTAAATCAAAGTGAGAGGCCTCAGAAGAAACCAACCCTGTTGACACCTTGATCTCATACTTCGAGCCTCCAGAATTATGAGAAATTAAATTTCTGTTGTTTAAGCCACCCAGTCCCAGTTTGTGATACTCTGTTATGGCAATCTTAAAAAACTAGTATATCTGGCCAAAACTGCCCAGAAGATAGTTAGGGTTGGGAATTAATGTTTGAAAGCATTCAGAACAGGAGTTTAATCTGAGAATTCTATGACTGTTGATAAAAACTGTTGCTAAGAAATCCCCAGTGGAAATGCTATAACCTGAAAAGACAGCATTTGTAAATGCAAGGGCTTTAATTGAGAATTCTATAATACTCACTATTACCACCAATTTTTGTTTTTAAACTTCACACCAATCCTTTAGTTAAATAATGTTATATCTTTATCACTTCTGAAATCTCAAGGAGAGATTACATTTCTTGTCCAAAGTAATATCACTGTGTCAGAAACTGAATATAAATCCAGGCAATCTGGCCCCTGATCCCACACTCTCAAGCATACTAGAATACTTCTGTAATAGTTACATAGAAAATACTTACCTATTTACTGCTTTTTGGGTAAATTCTCCAGCTGTCACAATACCAGATATTAATAATATCTCTTTCTGCCTAACAAGAGTGTTAAGAAACCCTAATCTGTTCACACTTCCAATTAGAAAGAATCAAGTACTAAATATAAGACCAACATTAGAATGCAAGCAAAATATTTTAGTGTATCTTCTTCATGTGTGCAAAATAAATTTATAACACTCATCGTGCCCACTGCATGTAGTCATCGTTCTACACCTTTCCACTGAAATTTCACTAAAACTAGTGATGGAGGAGCTTCAAGATGGCTGAAGAGTAAGATGTGGAGATCACCTTCTTCCCCACAGATACATCAGAAATACATCTACACGTGGAACAACTCCTACAGACACCTATTGAACACTGGCTGAAGACCTCAGACTTCCCAAAAGGCAAGAAACTCTCTACGTACCTGGGAAGGGCAAAAGAAAAAAAGAAAAAAACAGAGACAAAAGAATAGGGACGGGACCCGCACCAGTGGGAGGGTGCTGTGAAGGAGGAAAGGTTTCTACACACTTTGTGGGTGAAGACTGCGGGTGGCTGAGCGGGGGAGCTTCAGAGCTGCGGAGGAGAGCACAGAAACAGGGGTGCAGAGGACAAAGCAGAGAGATTCCCGCACAGAGGATAGGTGCCAACCGGCACTCACCAGCCCGAGAGGCTTGTATGCTCACCCGCCGGGGCAGGTGGGGGCTGGGAGATGAGGCTCGAGCTTCGTTTGGAGCACAGGGAGAGGACTGGGGTTGGCGGTGTGAACAGAGCCTGCAGGGGGTTAGTGCACCATGGCTGGGAGGGAGTCCGGGGAAAAGCCTGGACCTGCTGAAGAGGCAAGAGAGTTTTTCTTGCCTCTTTGTTTCCTGGTGCACCAGGAGAGGGGATTAAGAGTGCTGTTTAAAAGACCTCCAGAGATGGGCTCGAGCCACGGCTATCAGCGTGGACCCCAGAGACGGGCAAGGGATGCTAAATCTGCTGCTGCCACCACCAAGAAGCCTGTGTGTGAGCGCAGGTCACTATCCACACCTCCCTTCCCGGGAGACTGTGCAGCCCGCCACTGCCAGGGTCCCGAGATCCAGGGACAACTTCCCCGGGAGAATGCATGGCGTGCCTCAGACTGGTGCAATGTCACGCCAGCCTCTGCCGCTGCAGGCTCGCCTCGCGTCCATACCCCTCCCTCCCCAAACACCTGGCCTGAGTGAGCCAGAGCCCCCAAAGCAGCTGCTATTTTAACCCTATCCTGTCTGAGTGAAGAACAGATGCCCACAGGTGACCTACATGCAGAGACGGGGCCAAATCCAAAGATGAACCCCAGGAGCTGTGTGAACAAAGAAGAGAAAGGGAAATTTATCCCAGCAGCCTCAGGAGCAGAGGATTAAATTTCCACAATCAACTTGATGTACCCTGCATCCGTGGAATACATGAATAGACAACGAATCATCCCAAATTGAGGAGGCGGACTTTGGGAGCAACGATATAGGACACTGGTCCACAAAAGACCATGTAATATCAAACAGCAAAAATCTCCCAGAGATCTCCATCTCAATGCCAAGACCCAGCTCCACTCAACGACCAGCAAGCTACAGTGCTGGACATCCTATGCCAAACAACTAGTAAGACAGGAACACTACCCCACTCATTAGCACAGAGGCTGCCTAAAATCATAATAAGGCCACAGACACCCTAAAACAGACCACCAGATGAGAACCCGCCCATCAGATAGACAAGATCCAGACTCATACACCAGAACACAGACACTAGTCCCCTCCACTAGGAAACCTACACAGCCCACTGAACCAACCATAGCCACTGGGGACAGACACCAAAAACAATGGACACTATGCACCTGCAGCCTGCGAAAAGGAGACCCCAAACACAGTAAGTTAAGCAAAATAAGAAGACAGAGAAACACACAGCAGATGAAGGAGTAAGGCAAAAACCCACCAGAACTAACAAATGAAGAGAAAATAGGCAGTCTACCTGAAAAAGAATTCAAAATAATGATAGTAAAGATGATACAAAATCTTGGAAATAGAATGGCGAAAATACAAGAAATGTTTAACAAGGACCTAGAAGAACTAAAGAGCAAACAAACAGTGATGAACAACACAATGAATGAAATTACAAATTCTCTAGAAGGGATCAATAGCAGAATAACTGAGGCAGAAGAACTGATAAGTGACCTGGAAGATAAAATAGTGGAAATAACTACTGCAGAGCAGAATAAAGAAAAAAAAAAATGAAAAGAATAGAGAACAGTCTCAGAGATTTCTGGGACAACACTAAATGCACCAACATTCGAATTATAGGGGTCCCAGAAGAAGAAGAGAAAAAGAAAGGGACTGAGAAAATATTTGAAGAGATTATAGTTGAAAATTTCCCTAATATGGGAAAGGAAATAGTTAATCAAGTCCAGGAAGTACAGAGAGTCCCATACAGGACAAATCCAAGGAGAAACATGTTAAGACACATATTAATCAAACTATCAAAAATTAACTACAAAGAACAAATATTAAAAGCAGAAAGGGAAAAACAACAAGTAACACATAAGGAAATCCCTGTAAGATTAACAGCTGATCCTTCAGCAGAGAATCTGCAAGCCAGAAGAGAGGCAGCAGGACAAATTTAAAGTGATGAAAGAGAAAAACCTACAACCAAGATTACTCTCCCCAGCAAGGATCTCATTCAGATTTGTCGGAGAAATTAAAGCCTTTACAAACAAGCAAAAGGTAAGAGAATTCAGCACCACTAAACCAGCTTTATAACAAATGTTAAAGGAGCTGCTCTAGGCAGGAAATGCAAGAGAAGGAAAAGACCTACAATAATAAACCCCCAAAAATTAAGAAAATGGTAATAGGAACATAAGTATTGATAATTACCTTAAATGTAAATGGATTAAATGCTTCAACCAAAAGACATAGACTGACTGAATGGATACAAAAACAAGACTAATATATGTATGCTGTCTACAAGAGACCCACTTCAGACCGAGGGACACATACAGACTGAAAGTGAGGGGATGGAAAAAGATATTCCATGCAAATGGAAATCAAAAGAAAGCTGGAGTAGCAATTCTCATATGAGAAAATAAAAAGACTTTAAAATAAAGACTATTACAAGGGACAAAGAAGGACACTACATAATGATCAAGGGATCGATCCAAGAAGATTTAACAATTGTAAATATTTATGCACCCAACATAGGAGTACCTCAATACATAAGGCAAATACTAGGAGCCATAAAAGGGGAAATCGACAGTAACACAATCATACTAGGGGACTTTAACACCTCACTTTCACAAAAGAACAGGTCATCAAAAATGAAAATAAATAAGGAAACACAAGCTTTAAATGATACATTAAACAAGATGAACTTAATTCATATTTATAGGACATTCCATCCAAAAACAACAGAATACACATTATTCTCAAGTGCTCATGGAACATTCTCCAGGATAGATGATATCTTGTTTCACAAATCAAGCCTTGGTAAATTTAAGAAAATTGAAATCATATGAAGTATATTTTCCGACCACAACACTCTGAGACTAGATATCAATAACAGGGAAAATTCTGTAAAAAATACAAACACATCAAGGTTAAACAACACACTACTTAATAACCAAGAGATCACTGAAGAAATCAAAAAATACTTAGAAAAAAAATGACAGTGAAAACACAACGACCCAAAACCTATGAGATGAAGCAAAAGCAGTTCTATGTCGGAAGTTTATAGCTATACAAGTCTACCTTAAGAAACAAGAAACTCTCAAATAAACAACCTAACCTTACACCTAAAGCAATTAGAGAAAGAAGAACAAAAGAACCCCAAAGTTAGCAGAAGGAAAGTAATCATAGAGATCAGATCAGAAATAAATGAAAAAGAAATGAAGGAAACGATAGCAAAGATCAATAAAATTAAAAGCTGATTCTTTTGAGAAGATAAACAAAATTGATAAACCATTAGCCAGACTGATCAAGAAAAAAAGAAAGAAGACTCAAATCAATAGAATTAGAAATGAAAAAGGAGAAGTAACAACTGACACTGGAGAAATACAAAGGATCATGAGAGATTACTACAAGCAAATATATGCCAATAAAAGGGACAACCGGGAAGAAATGGACAAATCCTTAGAAATGCACAACCTTCTGAGACTGAACCAGGAAGAAATAGAAAATATGAACAGACCAATCACAAATACTGAAATTGAAACTATGATTAAAAATCTTCCAACAAACAAAAGCCCAGGACCAGATGGCTTCACAGGCGAATTCTATCAAACATTTAGAGAAGAGCTACCACCTTTCCTTCTCAAACTCTTCCAAGATATAGCAGAGGAAGGAACACTCCCAAACTCATTCTATGAGGCCAACATCACTCTGATACCAAAACGAGGCAAAGATGTCACAAAGAAAGAAAACTACAAGCTAATATCACTGATGAACATAGATGCAAAAATCCTCAACAAAATACTAGCTAACAGAATCCAACAGCACATTAAAAGGAATGTAAGTTATGATCAAGTGGGGTTTTTCTCAGGAAATCAAGAATTCTTCAATATACGTCAATCAATCAACGTGCTACACCATATTAACAAATTGAAGAAGAAAAACCATATGATCATCTTAATAGATGCAGAGAAATCTTTTGACAAAATTCCACACCAATTTATGATAAAAACCCTCCAGAATGTAGGCATAGAGGGAACTGTACTCAGCATAATAAAGGCCATAAATGACAAACGCACAGCCAACATTGCCCTCAATGGTGAAAAGCAGAAAACATTTTCACTAAGGTCAGGAACAAGACAAGGTTGCCAATCTCACCACTGTTATTCAAAATTGTTTTGGAAGTTTTAGCTACAGCAATCAGAGAAGAGAAAGAAATAAAAGGAATCCACATCGGAAAAGAAGAAGTAAAGCTGTCACTGTTTGCAGATGACATGATACTATACATAGAGAATTCTAAAGATGCTACCAGAAAACTACTAGAGCTAATCAATGAATTTGGTAAAGTATAAGGATACAAAATTAATGCACAGAAGTCTCCTGCATTCCTATACACTAATGATGAAATATCTGGAAGTGAAATTCAGAAAACACTCCCATTTACCATAGCAGCAAAAAAAATAAAATATCTCAGAATAAACCTACCTAAGGAGACAAAAGACCTGTATGCAGAAAATTATAAGACACTGATGAAAGAAATTAAAGATGATACAAATAGATGGAGAGATATACCATGTTCTTAGATTGGAAGAATCAACATTTTGAAAATGACTCTACTACCCAAAGCAATCTACAGGTTCAATGCAATCCCTATCAAACTACCACTGGCATTTTTCACAGAACTAGAACAAAAAATTTCACAATCTGTATGGAAACACAAATTACTCTGAATAGCCAAAGCAATCTTGAGGAAAAAAAAAAAGGAGCTGGAGGAATCAGGCTCCCTGACTTCAGACTATACTAAAAAGCTACAGTAATCAAGACACTATGGTATTGGCACAAAAACAGAAAGATACATTAATGGAACAGAATAGAAAGCCCAGAGATAAACCCATGCACGTATGGTCACCTTATCTTTGATAAAGGAAGCAAGAACATACAGTGGAGAAAAGACAGCCTCTTCAATAATTGGTGCTGAGAAAACAGGATAGCTACATGTAAAAGAATGAAATTATAACACTCCCTAACACCATACACAAAAATAAGTTCAAATGGATAAAAGACCTAAATGTAAGGCTAGACACCATCAAACTCTTAGAGGAAAACATAGGCAGAACACTCTATGACATAAAACACAGCAAGATCTTTTTGACCCACCTCCTAGAGAAATGGAAATAAAAACAAACAAATGGGACCTAATGAAACTTAAAAGCTTTTGCACAGCAAAGTAAACTGTAAACAAGATGAAAAAACAACCCACAGAATGGGAGAAAATATTTGTAAATGAAGCAACTGACAAAGGATTAATCTCCAAAACATACAAGCAAATCATGCAGCTCAATATCAAGAAAACAAACAACCCAATCCGAAATGGGCAGAAAACCTAAATAGACTTTTCTCCAAAGAAGATATACAGATTGCCAACAAACACATGAAAGAATGCTCAACATCATTAATCACTACAGAAATGGAAATCAAAACTACAATGAGATATCATCTCACACCAGTCAGAAAGGCCATCATCAAAAAATCTAAAAACAGTAAATACTGGAGATGATGTGGAGAAAAGGGAACCCTCTTGCACTGTTGGTGGGAATGTAAACTGATACAGCCACTATGGAGAACAATATAGAGGTTCATTAAAAAACTAAAAATAGAACTACCATACGACCCAGCAATTCCACTCCTGGGCATATACTCTGAGAAAACCATAACTCAAAAAGAGTCATGTACCAAAATGTTCATTGCAGCTCTATTTACAATAGCCAGGACATGGAAGCAACTGAAGTGTCCATCAACAGATGAATGGATAAAGAAGATGTGGCACATATATACAACTGAATATTACTCAGCCATAAAAAGGAACAAAACTGAGTTATTTGTAGTGAAGTGGATGGACCTAGAGACTGTCATACAGAGTGAAGTAAGTCAGAAAGAGAAAAACAAATACCGTCTGCTAACACATATATATGGAATCTAAAAAAAAAAAAAAGAAAAGAAAAGAAAAGAAAATGGTCAGAAGAGCCTAAGGGCAAGATGAGAATATGATTCAGACCTACTAGAGAATGGACTTGAGGATATGGAGAGGGGGAAGGGTAAGCTAGGACAAAGTGAGAGAGTGGCATGTACATATATACACTACCAAACGTAGAATAGATAGCTAGTGGGAAGTAGCCGCATAGCACAGGGAGATCAGCTCAGTGCTTTGTGATCACCTAGAGGGGTGGTATAAGGAGGATGGGAGGGAGAGAGATGCAAGAGGTAAGAGATATGGGGACATATGTATATGTATAACTGATTCACTTTGTTATAAAGCACAAACTGACACACCATTGTAAAGCAATTATACTGTAATAAAGATGTTAAAAAAATTAATGCTCTCAGAATTATCAAATCTAATGATGCCATCCTAATTTTATTTAATTTGACTTCTTAGTGGTATTTGCACTGGTGCATACAATATCTTCTTACATTATTTTATCTCTTGACTTTCATTGTTTTCCTTTCTTGTCTCTGAGCCATTTCTTCTCGCTTTTATTTGGGGGCATTCAGCTTCCATCTTTAAGTACAGATGTTAATCAGGTTTTGCCTTTAGCCCTTAAAACTCTTTCTTTAAACATTGCATATGACCTTCTAAGAGCATTTCCTTGCCTTTAAACTCCCTATAGTCCAATTTCCAATGTATCTTGTGTATTATTACCTGATGAACTATCTAAATTACAAATATTTGCTTGAAGCTCTTTGTCATTTGGATTGAGACAACGTTTATGCCAATATCTTGAGCAACGTCAAAAGTTTTTCCTTGATCTGCGTCTCACCTTCCTCTTCTGCCTGACCTGTATCTTCCCCAGCCTCATACTGAAATACATGTCTCCCAATGGGTCATGCTCTCCCTTGCCTGTATGCATTTTAGATGCTTTATGACTAGCTTGCTTTGCCTATTCATCCTCACAATATTCCAAAGGATCTAAACTTCCTATTCTAAATGAAATATTTTCTAAAATATCCTCCTATCATTGCTCTCTCCCATTTAAGAGAAAGCAGTGAGCTTTTCCTCTGCAGTTTCCATCACTGAGGGCATATCTCTATTAAAGGGTTTACTTTTCTGAATGATACTGGTTTTGTTATTATCGTTGTCTTATCTTCTACACCAGACTCAAATTCTTGAGGGGCGAGAGTCTGTCTTCGCGTTTCAGGAGCAAGTACCTAGAAGATGCTCTGGCCTATAGAAGCTGCTTGATGAATACGTATTGCAAGACCAAAGTATTGTACGAGTAAATTTCAATTTCTGACTAAATATGCAGTAAAATTCTGTTCTTCATTTTCTATCAAGAAAAGACTTTTTTTTTTCTTTTTTTTTTGGCCACACTGCACCATATGTGGGATCTTAGTTCCCCAACCAGGGATCAAACCTGAGCTCACTGCAGTGGAAGCATGGAATCCTAACCACTGAACCGCCAGGGAGTTCCCAAATAGCCTTTTTTTAGACCTGAAAATTAGTGAAATATTTCTACTTTACAATATTTCTAGGTATGCTATTACTATAGAACACAGACATAAGCAGGGGCAAAGTCTATATGTGCTGGTTTTAAATAGAACACTTTGTATTCATAAAATGTGTTACATTGGCAATTCTAGGAATAGGAGTCTATTCTTGTCAGATTCATTATACACTGAAAAATGGTTGCTGAGAAACTGAAGAACTTTTTCCCTTCTTTTTTCTTTAAGAATCTATAGCCATTTACTTGGGGAGAGTAATTTCTGGAGGTTTCAAATTGGAGCTGGTTGCCCATTCCACCAACATTTGACCCATACTTCTTTTATAGTCCTAAGTACAAACTCTGAACTACCTGAGGAGGGATACATCTTCTTAGTATGCAATCAGTTACATTTCCATTCACATTCAGGTAAAGAATATAATAACTACTTTTGCAATATACTCTTTGTCCCAGAACTAAAAGAAGGTGGTAATTTTTGTGGTCCCTAGAAGATACCTGAAGGAGTATGCACATTAGTGATGATTTAAACAAAATCCTTCTGAATGCAGAGAAAGTTAAGAACTTAAGGAGCCAATAATTTTTTGCGGTACGTGGGTCTCTCACTGTTGTGGCCTCTCCTGTTAGCGGAGCACAGGCTCAGCGGCCATGGCTCACAGGCCCAGCCGCTCCTCGGCGTGTGGGATCTCCCCGGACCAGGGCACGACCCCGTGTCCCCTGCATAAGCAAGCGGACTCTCAACCACTGCGCCACCAGGGAAGCCCTGAAGAACCAATAGGTTTTGAACCTGAAAATGTAGTGATGAGCAAGGCAGAGCAGGATCCCTGAGACTCTCCCTGCATTTATTGGGAACATTAAGAATTATTAAATTCTGTGTCGTTTAAACACATACAGCCTCCTAACTTAGCTGTTAATAATAATATTGTTAAATATCTGTATAAGATTAATTTTTAAAAATTCTTTAATTTTTAAAATACTTAATTTTTAAAAATACTTTCAGACATCTACAAGCCTAGATGTCTCAGGTCTAGAGTAATAATCAGTTTTGAAATCAAGAATGAGAGGGATGCCAAGAATAGAAGAACTCCTAGATGTTTGTGTAATTTAGGGCCTTTGGAATCATTCTAAATCCTCTCTCGACCTGGGCAGAGTGTTCCAACCCCTGGACTTCAGCTGTGACATAGGAAAGATTACATGTTCACCCTAAAAGCAATCACAGAGCTCTAGTTGCAGTTCAGTTGGAGTAAAGGTAAAATGTTACTTGCCTTATTGCAAACTTAATGATTACAATAACTACGATTATTTAATCTAAATATATATTTAGCTATATTAGATTATACGTACATATTTATATTTTATATCCCATTACATTCAGTGCCAAATTGTAAAATTAAATACTCATATGAAGTTCATAATAGGATGATTTATGCAGTCAGACAAACTTTAGTTTGTATTACAGATAGACCAATTACTTAATACTGCTTAGCCATATCACATTACTAATTATAAAAATATAAGTATAACTGAATTAAAGAAAATAAATATGAATAGAACATTATACCTTTTCTAGTCTGTAGTAAAAAACAGATAGATTTGACTCCCCTTATAGCATTATAATTATATAATTATTAAAAGTGCTTTTATTGAAAAATATTTATTATACTGATTTAGTTTTTCTTTATTAACTTAAGCAGTTTAAGTATCCTTAAAAGTTATAAAATCCATTCTGTACTTTTCTAATGCTATCACTATATGCTAATATTACCCTACACTTAAGTAAATTGCTCACCTATGTGGTTCTAAAACATATCAAAGTTATTTAAGGCAAGAAGAATATTCTTTCGATTCCTGTCTTCTTTTCTTATTGAAATCAAGTGAAATGAATTCCACGTGCCTCTTTCTCTGTGGACATTTATTAGTGTAGTATTAAATTTCAAGCTCTTATCTTCCATATACATTTTAAAAAGCTAATTTTTTTTCACCTTTCTGAAAAGCACTCAGTGTTTCCTCCCCTGCTGGTTTTGTATGATTAATTTTACTGAAAGAAAAATCAGCGATTCTGCAGGATAAGTTAGCAAAAATATTTTGTGCATATAATCAGGAGAAAAAACCCTAACTCTGCCTTTCTATGATATGAAAAATAAAGTATTTTAATTTTAATAGGTGCATTGATGCCGAGGGTAGGAGATGGAGTAGGGAAATTTACAGTCCACAGTGCTTCTCAATGTACACGAACAGGAAATAATAAAGCTAATTTATCTCCAAAATAGCAAATTGCTTTTTAGCAAACTGTCCGAAAGGGTGCAAAAAAAAACAACAACATTAAAGAATCTTTGACATGGTAAATAATTAAGAAATTGGTCAAGGACCTGATATAAAGTTTCTACCATCTAATCTATAAATTACTAAGACCCAGGAGTATACTTCTGGATATGGAAATTTGCTACTGTGTTATATCACTGAAGCAACGTGCCAACTCTAACACACAGTATTAATAGCTAAGTGTTAACAGCAGATCTAACTTGTAACTAAGAAATAAGAAGATTTCATCTTGAGAAAAACTCATGTTCTCTACCATGTGTGACCATATACGTTAATTGTGTGAAAGGACGAGTGAGGCATGGTGGTGTTGATTGTGTGTGTGCGTGTGTATGTAAAGACAGCTAGAGGAATTATTTGAATCACTGATGAAACCATAACAAGAAAATTAATCCAAACCATGTTCACATGGTTAAAACAAATCAAACGATAGAGAAAGGGAAGGTATACAGTGCAAAGTCTTTCCCACACTTCTGCCACCTTGGTGTCCTGTTACTCCTTCCCCAGGAGTAATCTCTGTTAACAGTTTTCTTAAGTTTCTCCCCAGCAATATTCTAGACATATATACATGCATCCAAAAACAAACAAACAAACAAACAATGTTTTGAAACTTGTCTTCAATACAGCCAAATATTTTGGTGATTATTATTTTTACCAGTATAAAACCATCTAATTTATTTTTAATTATTTGAGTGTAATATAATTTAATAATCTATTGATGGACATTTAAATTACTTGTTTTTTCAGTTTTAAATAGAAAGTATGAATTATAATCACATTTTCCCAATCTCCCATAGTGTAGAGGTGTATATATCATCAACCATTTCAACTAAATCCCATTTGAAAATGTCTCTTGAAATTTTATTATCTAATAACAATAATCTAAATATTCAAGATAGAGATTTTATATCAAATATTACCATATTCAAATTTAATCAAAATGAGTCACCCCTTTAACCTTTATGTGTCTGGAACAATATATACAAATTGTCAAGAAATGGATTGGGAAATTCATTCTATATTTTCATAGTACCTAATTGAATAATTGTGTCAACAAAATATTTATATAAACTTAATGTTATTGTGATTATTTCTTAAAAATTATAAGTAAATAAAAGATTGTTAATGGATTTTTTTATAATTTGAGAGAGTAATTTTTAGTAATTAAATACTTTCAGTTTTTAATGACACAGGGAGTCCACAGTATAAGATGTGGATGATATTATGAGAGAGCCTCAAAACTCATTTTAAACGTGAATATGTACAAGACACAACATGGGTAATGAAAGAGTTGATGTTAGAAATAAGATTTCTTGAGTCTCAGGTGATGATTCAGTCCATTGAGTTGTCTGGCAAAAGTAATACAGATGAATAAAATACTGTGTTTGAAAATACATGTTCTCCAATAAGATGAAAGACCTATCTGGTACTTGTTAATCTCTCTATAACAATTCACTGCATAAAATTACATACTTTAAAAATTTTATGTAAAATAGATGTCACATTTAATTCAAAAGTAAGCTTATTCTTTAAGCAAAGATTAAATAAAGTATATATCAAATTTTTTAAGAAGTAAACATTAAAAATGTTTTTTAATTCTCTACTTCTTGACTTCATTTTGTGGGCAAAAACCTGAGGTTCAGACAGGTAAAGTGCTTGGCTAAAGACATATGTTAATAAGGAAAGAGTAAATATTCTGAATTCTTGACTACCCTTCTCAATATAATCTACAGTCAACTTATCTTTTTCTATTTTTCCTCTGATAATAAATTTACCATTTTATTTTGTTATTTTGTGAGGTTTATCTGGCTTTAGTTTTTAACTTTTAATGAGTACACATCTTATGGATTTATATCAATATAAAATGAGAAAAACATTTTATCTATACATTATATTTGTATTTTTCTGTAAACTACTATGTACCCCATAATCAGAATCATAATATGTACTTTTGGAATATATATATTTATATATGTATGTGTGTATGTGTGTTTATATGTCATAAAAATATACATGAATAACTTGAAAGATTGTCTCAACAATCTGGACAAAATATTGTTTGACTCATCAGATTTAATGTTTATTTATAGCTACTCTGGAAGATTTATTTGTTTATAATGTAATCTGGGCATGCTCATTTGACGTTCTGTCATCTTGAAAATAAATGTATTATAAATCCTTCATACATCTTTAACATTTTAAAAAATTTTATCACAGTTTCTATTATTAATATAATATGTAATTAATATAAATTATTAATATAAAGAAATACCTATATATTTTTAAATCTGTATTTTATTAATTTTATTTGAATTTTATTTTATTTATATTTTTATACAGCAGGTTCTTATTAGTTATCCATTTTATACATATTAGTGTATATATGTCAATCCCAATCTCCCAATTCATCACACCACCACCCCACTCACCACTTTCCCCCCTTGGTGTCCATACGTTTGTTCTCTACATCTGTGTCTCAATTTCTGCCCTGCAAACGAGTTCATCTGTACCATTTTTCTAGGTTTCACATATATGTGTTAATATATGATATTTGTTTTTCTCTTTATGATTTACTTCACTGTGTATGACAGTCTCTAGATCCATCCACATCTCTACAAATGACTCAATTTCATTCCTTTTTATGGCTGAGTAATATTCCATTGTATATATGTACCACATCTTCTTTATCCATTCATCTGTCAATGGGCATTTAGGTTGCTTCCATGTACTGGCTATTGTAAATAGTGTTGTATTGAACATTGGGGTGCATGTGTCTTTTTGAATTATGGTTTTCTCTGGGTATGTGCCCAGTAGTGGGATTGCTGGATCATGTGGTAATTCTATTTTAAAATGATCATATCTGTCTTAATTTTAGCCAACTTTAACATAATTTTATGTGTGGACAGTGGTTAAGGAGAAAAGTCAGAGCCAACACTGATAGTGGCAGAGTACAGATAACTCTTTTAAAATTATTTCAGACATTTATTAAATGACTAAAAACTTTTCAATTATTTCTATTTCTCTTTTCATGAACTTAAATTTTTAATTTTTGTAATTTTATGTATTAACAATAAGAAATGTCTATTTCTGAACAGGATGTGTCATCAAACAAGTTGTCCAGGGAAATCACAAATCTTCATATTCTCATTGACTTAACTCAGCAATCAATAAAATTAAAACTGTTTAGGGGCCAGGATGCTGCAGGTGTTACAGAGCATAAGGATGCTAAATTGAGTTCACCCTCATTTTATCTGCAACTGTTGATCAACTTACTGAGTTAAAGACTCCTAACTTGTATCATTTTTCTCTCTTAGGCATTTTTTTAACGTCTCCAACAATGTTAAGGATCTTTTTTAAAATAAAAATATCATCCTAGCCAAAAAAAATCACCTATTTTTTTTTTAAATGAAAGGTTATTTATTTATTTATTTATTTTTGGCTGTGTTGGGTCTCCATTTCTGTGCGAGGACTTTCTCTAGTTGTGGCGAGCGGGGGCCACTCTTCATCACGGTGTGCAGGCCTCTCACTGTTGCGGCCTCTCTTGTTGCGGAGCACAAGCTCCAGATGCACAGGCTCAGTAGTTGTGGCTCATGGGCCTAGTTGCTCCGTGGCATGTGGGATCTTCCTGGTCCAGGGCTCGAACCCGTGTTCCCTGCACTGGCAGGCAGACTCTCAACCACTATGCCACCAGGGAAGCCCCAAATCACCTATTTTTAATTTCTCATTTTCTTGCCTAGTTCTTATACAGCTGATTAATGACTTGATGCACACCTACTCCCTTTGTACACTTGTGTGTGCAAACAAAATAAAATTTAAAATAAATTTAGGCTTTTTTTCCCTTTAACTTAATATATGAACCTAGGTACTGGCAAGAAATGAAAATCTGCATTTTAAAACCTTGTTCTGTTAAGATTCAGACATCCAAAATGCTCAATATTTAATCTGCCAAGCACAATTTTAAGGAGAAATAAATATAAGCTGGCTACACTAGCTTGAAACACTGCAAACGTCTACTTCTTCCAATCTTTTTCAATAATAATTGTCTGATATCCACCTCTTACCCTTCATATGTTACATAAAGATAGAGCCAAAACCACTATGCAGAGAGGCTGTTACAGTCTAGTCAATCAACAGCAATGTGATAAGAAATTTAAGGATCAAAACTAAAAAGCACATATTAACTATTAGTGTAATTTGCATAAAACCAGCCCTACATGGTCTAGTCTCATCACAGTATCACATTCAAAGAAATGTCATGTAGGTAGAAAAGAAGGAATTGGAATTCATTTGACTCTTAGATAGAGCACTCTAAGAAACCATCTAAGGGTGAGTATGTGCATACTGCCCAGTCTAAAGATCCTAAAAAATTTGTTCTTCATCTCCTTAACATCCCTGTAAGTGATTCTCACACACCCTGCCACAGCTCCTCCACAAACTCTCCCCTCCTCCAATGACTTAAAAAGCTTTTGCAAAACTTAGCCCAGGAGGCTTTCCAATCTTCACCCCAAAGGAATTCAACTGTCCAGGGAAATATTTGCTTAAAGAACCGAAGAATTTTACATATAAGTGACAGTTGAAGATGAGACTCCGTAAAGTCCACAAATTATCTTGAATTATGAAAAGAGAACTTGTGCAAAATAGAGAGATATATGGTGACCGTGCTTGGTCTGCAGACCAATCTGCTGTTCAGAGCAAAAAGCAGGTTTAAGTGCAGCATGGTAAGACTGACATATGTTTTGACTTAGCCCCAAGGAGACAATAACTGGGTCTTTACTGGAGGTCCGCCTGGGTTTAAGTTCTACTTCTGCTGTTTAGTAGCTATGTAACCTACAGGAAGTTGTTTATCCTCTCTGTCTCCCTTTTTCTCAAAGAAAGGGAATAATAAACACCTGTCACTAAGGGTTGTTGTGAGAACGAAATAAACAAATTTCACAAGTGAAGCTAGTGTAGGTGATACACTCAGGACAAGACATAGTATTGGTAAGAACCTATTATCGACTTGTAGAGAGGAATTGAAAAAATTAGTCAAATAAAAATGCTTTATTACTAGAGGCATCATGAGGATCTCATCATTGACAGAGCTGTGCCTTGGGGACTGTAATGAAGTGAAACACAGGAAGAGGAAACTGTTTCTCACCACTTCAAGGTAGTGACTCATGGGGTCAAAATAGAAAGAGACCATTATTACAGACAGCAAAAGCTGCTTGATGATTTCAGAACTGGTAGAGGAGGCACATGCCGCAGTTTAGAAGAAGAGGTATTAATGGCCATTGAAGAGAGCTTGAGTGATACCTCAGTGGGGCCCTGTTGGGATCTGGAGAGGTTTGGGTTGTTTTTCTTAAGCCACGGATGTAGTGCTTTATTAGATATTTTATTTTATTGTTCTGAAAACTGTTATAGGTGAGATATTTTTAAGTAGTTGCCTAATATATTGAAGTTTGATTATTGACTACAATCAGCTCCTTGGATATTCTGAACTTATTGGGGTACAAAATGGAAATTTTCATTTGTTCATTCATTTATTTATTCTAATTACAGCCTTCACCTAAGCTATCTCTCTGACATGTTTTTTGACATATTGGGGTTCCTGAATATTTTTAAGTATAAAAAGTCTGGTCAAGTTGTAAAGTTCAATTTCATTTCCAATGTAATGGTCATCTTCTAATCTCCAAGGCCAGCTAAGCCTTGTCCTGAGACCATAGGACCGGGAGAGAGTCTTCTCTCTTACCCTTCTCTGCCATTCTCTTAAATGTTCAGATTCTCTGGGAGGATGTAGGAAAGAGGTAGAAGAAAAAATGATAGCTGCTTTTCCACTGATGGGTGCTAATATAGCCCTCTCTAGCTGTTGATGCCCTCCAAGAGGCAAGCACAGGATTCCTGGATGTCTTATGGGATACACATGAGCTTTCTTCAGATGGGATTATGGGGGCTTCTTCAATGACTGGTTCCCTGATGTGGGAAGTCAGCTTTGCTCTTTGACTACTTCTAACTTTTCTCTTTTCACCTCCAACCCTTGGAAGTTCATTACATAGAGTCTTGCTAGTGGATTACTCATCCAAATACAGTCTTTTTGGGTAGTGACCTGCACAGTGGCACAAATGTAGCTCCCTTCTACGTGTCGCCTAATGGTGGAAGCATAGGCTTGCCTCATTATAGACCCTTCTCTCTGCTCAGTCACTTCTTTCTATTCCTCTAAAAATTCTAATTAAATAAATTTACAGATATAATAAGTAAATTGGTTGCAAAATTAGAGATTCAACAAAGAGAATGAGATATTATTTTCCCTTCTTGCAGGCATGACTAAAAATTATAAATTATTCTTTTAGTGAGACCATCCTTACTTTATTTGAATATTCTTTTCCCATAAATCCTGCACCTCTGATGACTCCTCTCCCAGCTAATTCCATTGATATATTAATGTTTTACTATATAAACTGGGGAGAAGGATGTTAAGATGATAGAGCAGTAATAGAGCCATTTAAGCCACTTCTTAATAGATCCTAGGGAAATATCTGCCCTCAAAGAGCAAATTCCTTGAACAATGGATACTTTTTCAGAATTTAGAGGAATGTCATTAAAATTTTCAACCTTGGGACTCTAGCCCAAATAGAGACAATAGGAAAAATCTCATTCAACATGCTAATAAAATATCATTGTTTTTAAATTATTTACTTCTTAAATTCCCAAAGCTAAACAACAATCCAAATGCCTTCATACTTTCAATCTCTTGAGCTATGTTCTTTAACTACTGTTTTCTATGATTCTGTGGTCAAAAAATAAAAGGTGATGACCACTTGGGCCATTTGCATTCCTAATAGTAATAGACTGTGTTCTGTTCATTACTAGGCATGTACTTTTCCTGCATAGTCCTAATATATTTACATTTGTAATTTAATCTAATAGTATTTAGTAAGGTAAATTTCAGGAGAAGTTAATAGTTTTAAGAAGTTGACTTTTTGTTTGTTTTAGTGTTCAATTTGTACTTGCGAATATGTGCTGAGTCTATCAGATTTTTCCAATTATGTTGTCACAAGCAAGAGGTACTATCTCAATTATCTTAACAGTAAACTGTCTACAAATTAAACGGTCACAGCTTTTACTTGTTTGAACTTTTGTAAACAGCTCTGATTCTAAAGTTTAAGGGTCACTCATTATTCAGATGCAATTCCATTTCATTGAAAAAGCAGAAAAAAGAAACAAAAGTAATTGATACCTATGTATTTTAACTTTTCTCTATGCCCTTTGTTAGCTCTCTAAATATTTCCTTACCTATAATAATTACTTAATTGTTGTAGATGTGTTCTCTTTCTCTCTCTTGCTCTCTCTGTTTCCACATATATGTTTGTATTTATACACACACACATACACACACACACACACACACACACACACATATATATGAAATATTTAGATCTTCCATTTCTGGGTCCATGGCAATGTGTGTAGGTAGATATAATTCAAATTCTTATGCAGATTTCCATTTCTATTTTGGTTAAATTAGTAACATTTATTAATATATTTGATACATGGTTCATTGTGGACAATATGGAGACCAGTTTATCATATCACAAACCATTGATGCTGATTGAATCATGCACCAATATCTTAAGAATAACAGTTGTTTTACTTTAAAATAGTGGCATAATTTTCCAAGTACCAGAAATAGTGATATTATGTTTTCATTAACTATAACCTTAATCACTGGCAGGAGTTGGTACGTACCCACCTCCTTCTTGCCCCTCCAGTTAATTCTAAGGAATGTGTTCTTTCCAAAATTCCCCAGTAAGATTATGCTCAGGTACACACAGTGGTAACTCACTTAATAACACGTTCTTCCCCCGTATTTATTGACCACCTTCCCTTACTGTGCTACATCTACTTTCTCCTATTGGAAACATGTAATCACCTCCCAAATAAACTATATAAACCACTTGAACTGAAATTTTCTCTAAGTCTTCTTTTGGAAGAAGCCAAACTAAGATATTGTTACTAAAGAGTTAACATATAAGAACAGGAATATAAGCCCTAATTTTTTTTAGAAATCAGTAAAACCAATAATTTAATATATTTAAAATACAAAAATACATAAGGGCATCATAAAATATTAAGAAAAATATACATTTATGAAAACATAAAAGTTAAACACACATTATTATTCTAATATGTTAGTAAAATTAATAAAGAATTATTCAAAAAAGCTAAACTGTGAAATTAAAAAATAATCTTAAAAGTAAAAATCAAATAATAATAGTTAATATTTTAACAATTTTAAAAAAGCACTCTCAAGAAAATAACCTCAAGTTTTCAAGATGGCGTAGGCATAGGAGGACGTGGAGTTCATCTCTCTCCACAGATGCATCAAGAATACATCTACAGATGGAATAGTTCTCGCAGAACACCAGCTGAACACTAGCAGAAGACCTTGGACATTGGAAAGGACAATAAAGATACCCACATAACTGGGTAGGATGAAAGAAAACAGTGAGAAAGACGAGGAGAGGAAGTGGGATGGGACCTGCACCCCTGGGGTGTAGCTGAAGCTTAGAAGAGTTTCCCGCATCAGGGAAACCTCCTCACCGATGGGGAAATCAGTTGGGATAGAGGGGAAGCATCTGAGGCTGTTGGAGGAGAGTGAAACGGCCGGTCCGTGGCCCACAGGACAGAGTGAGAACTACACAGAAGGTCCATGCAGTATCCCTCATGAACCAGACTGGGACATGTGTCCTCTGGTGCACATAGGTCCGAGAGCTGGAATGTGGGAATTGGAGAGCATAGCCAGGGGGAGGACTGCTGTTGGCTGTGAGGAGACAACCTGAGAGGACGGGAGGGAGGAAATCAACAAATGGGAATGCCTGTGGAGGAAACCCAGACTGCCATGGAAGCGAGGCACTACTGTGGAGTGATGCACATAGGGTGGAGCCACCACTGCAGCCTCTCTCTCTCCATGCACCAGCCCCTGCCTCCTAGGCACTAGAAAAAGCCCCTGCCAGGGCTGGCCCTAGCAGGCCTGCCACTGGGGACTAGAAAAGGCTACCACTAGGGCTGGATCTCTCATTCCCATGGCCATTGGCTTCACCACACACCTGTCACCACCGGAGCTCAAGCAATCCAGGCAGTCATGCCACCTCCACGCCCTGTCCTCACTGGGGCAGACCTGAGTGCTCCATGACAGCCTTGGAAGCAGACACCTGTGGGTGGCCCACATGCAGAGGTGGGGCTAAAACCACAGCTGAGTCCCAGGGGCAGGGCAACTAAGCAAGAGGAACAAAAATCTTTCCATGCAGCTGCACACGCCACAGATTAAATCCCAGCAATTGGCTTGGTAGACTCTGCATCTGTGGAATATATGAACGAACAAAGAGTGTTCCCACAAAAGAAACCTGTCTACGTCTGGCAGTTATGGACTTTGTGAGCAAGCACACATGGGACTTGGGCCAGATCAAAGTCTGAGCTTCCCCCTCAGTGCCCACAGTGGGTATAGAGACCAACAGCTGAGACCCCAGGAAAATATTATTATTACTATTATTTTGACTGTGTTTTGATTCGTTCTGTTGTTGGTTTGGTTTGTTTTTAATTATTTTTTATTTTTATTTAGTTTTTGGGGAGTTTTTTTTTCTTTTTCCCTTTAAAAATTTTTAATATTTAAAAATTTTTATATCCTATTTTTACTTTGCTTTTACATTGTTCTGTGTTTTTTCCTTTTCTTTGTTTTATTTGGTTTTTACTTTTTTCTCTTTGTGCTGTTTTGTGTTTATCTTTTTAAAATAGTTTTTGTGTGTTTGTTTTGCTTTCTTTCCTTTATTCTTCAGTTTGCATTCTGTTTTGGATTTGCTTTTTGTTTTGTGTTTTTCTTAGTTTTGTTTTTAATTGTTTGATTTCATTTTGGGGTTCATTTGTTTGCATAGTTGTTCTCTTGTTTCTTGTTTTCTTTGGTTTTGTTTTTGTTTCTTGTGTGTGTGTGTGTGTGTGTGTGTCTGTTTTTGTTTGTTTTCTTTTGCTTTTACCATTTGTCTGGAGTTTTGTTTGTATTTTTGTTGTTGTTGTTGGTGGTGGTGGTGTTTGTTTGATTCTGTGTTTACTATTTGTCTTGAGTTTTGCCTCTCTGTTTATTTTCATTTGTTTTCTTCTCCCCCCACCTTTTCTCCCCCTTTATTGCCGTGACATGTGGCTTGCAAGGCCTTGGTCTCCAGCTGGGGGTCAGACCTGAGACTCAGGTGGGAGCGCTGAGTCCAGGACGATGGACCAGAGAATTCCTGGCTCCAGGGAATATTAATTGGCCAGAGCTCTCCAGGAGGTCTCCATCTTGAATCTAAGACCTGGCTCCATACAGCAGGTTCCAGTGCTGGATGCCTCAGGCCAAGCAACAAACAAAACAAGAATACAAACCCACCCATCAGCAGACAGACTGCCTAAATTTGGAAAAAGCTCAAAGACACCCCCAAAACACACCACCTGACATGGCCCTGCCCATCAGAGGGACAAGATCCAGCTCCACTCACAAGAATGCAGGTACCAGTCTCTCACCAGGAAGCCTACACAAGCCACTGGACCAACCTCAAGCACTGAGGGAAGACACCAGAAGCAAGAAGAACTATGACCCTGCAGCCTGTGAAAAGGAGACCTCGAAAACAGTACATTAGACAAAATGAAAAGACAGAGAAATATGCAGCAGATGAAGGAGAAAGGTAAAAACCCACAAGACCAAATAAATGAAGAGGAAATAGTCAATCTACCTGAAAAAGAATTCAGAGTAATGATAGTAAAGATGATCCAAAATCTTGGAAATAGAAAAGAGGCATGGATTGAGAAAATACAAGAAATGTTTAACAAGGACCTAGAATAAGTAAAGAACAAACAAATAGTGATGAACAACACAATAACTGAATTTAAAAATACAGTAGAAGGAATCAATAGCAGAATAACTGAGGCAGAAGAAAGGATAAGTGACCTGGAAGATAGTATGGTAGAAGTAACTGCTGCAGATCAGAATAAAGAAAAAAAGAATTAAAAGAAATGAGGACAGTCTCAGAGACTTCTGAGACTGTTTTGGGACAACATTAAATGCATGTACATTTGAATTATAGGGGGCCCAGAAGAAGAAGAGAAGGAGAAAGGGTTGAGAAAAAATTTGAAGAGATTATAGTCGAAAATTTCCCTAACATGAGAAAGGAAATAGTCAATCAAGTCCATGAAGCACAGGGAGTCCCATACAGGATAAACCCAAGGAGAAACACAAAAAGACACATATTAATCAAACTAACAAAAATTAAACACAAAGAAAATATATTAAAAGCAGCAAGGGAAAAGCAACAAATAACATACAAGGGAATCCCCATAAGGTTATCACCTGATTTTTCAGCAGAAACTCTGCAGGCCAGAAGGGACTGGCAGGATATATTTAAAGTTATGAAAGGAAAAAACCTACAACCAAGATTACTCTACCCAGCAAGGATCTCATTCAGGTTTGATGTAGAAATCAAAAACTTTACAGAAAAGCAAAAGCTAAGAGAATTCAGCACCACCAAACCAGCTATACAACAAATGCTAAAGGGATTTCTCTAGGCACAAAACAAAAGAGAAGAAAAAGACTGAAAAAAACAAACCCAAAACAATTAAGAAAATGATAATAAGAAATTAAAGGTGATACAAACAGATGGAGAGATATACCATGTTCTTGGTTTGGAAGAATCAACTTTGTGAAAAATGACTATACTACCCAAAGCGATCTATAGATTCAATGCAATCCCTATCAAATTACCACTGGAAATTTTCACAGAACTAGAACAAAAAATTTCACAATTTGTATGGAAAGACAAAAAACCCCAAATAGCCAAAGCAATCTTGAGAAAGAAAAACAGAGCTGGAGAAATCAGGCTCCTTGACTTCGGAATATACTACAAAGCTACAGTAATCAAGACAGTATGGTACTGGCACAAAAACAGAAATATAGATCAATGGAACAGAGATAAACAGTCAGGGAATCCTGACTTCAGAATATACTACAAAGCTACAGTAATCAAGGCAGTATGGTACTGGCACAAAAAGAAATACACAACAATGGAACAAAGCCCAGAGGTAAACCCATACACTATGTTAACCTAATCTATAACAAAAGAGGCAAGAAGATACAATGGAGAAAAGACAGCCTCTTCAATAAGTGGTGCTGGAAAGACTGAACAGCTACATGTAAAAGAATGAAATTAGAACCCTCCCTAACAGCATATGCAAAAATAAACCCAAAATGGATTAAAGACCTAAATGTAAGGCCAGACACTATAAAACTCTCAGAGGAAAACATAGGCAGAACACTCTTTGACATAAATCACAGCAAGATCTTTTTTGATCCACCTCCTAGAGTAATGAAAATAAACAAATGGGGGCTTCCCTGGTGGCACAGTGGTTGACAGTCCGCCTGCCGATGCAGGGGACACAGGTTCATGCCCCGGTCTGGGAAGACCCCACATGCCGCGGAGCGGCTGGGCCCGTGAGCCATGGCTTCTGAGCCTGTGCGACCAGAGCCTGTGCTCCACAATTGGAGAGGCCACAACAGTGAGAGGCCCGCATATTGCAAAAATAGATAAATAAATAAATAAATAAATAAATAAATAAAATAAACAAATGGAACCTAATGAAACTTAAAGGCTTTTGAACAGCAGAGGAAACCATAAACAAGACCAGGAGACAACCATCAGAATGGGATAAAATATTTGCAAATGAACCAACTGACAGGGGATTAATCTCCAAAATATACAAACAGCTCATGCAGATCAATATCAAAAAACCAAACAGCGCAATCAAAAAATGGGCGGAAGATCTAAATAGACATTTCTCCTAAGAAGACAAACAAGTGGCCAGGATGCACATGAAAAGATGCACAACATCACTAATTATTAGAGAAATTCAAATCGAAACTAAATGAGGAATCACTTCACACTGGTCAGAATGGCCATTGTCAAAACATGTACAAATAGTAAATGCTGGAGAGGGTGTGGAGAAAAGGGAACGCTCTTGCACTGTTGGTGGAAACGTAAATTGATAAAATGACTATGGAGAACAGTATGGAGGTTCCTTAGAAACTAAAAATAGAACTACCATTTGATTCAGCAATCCCACTCCTAGGTATATATCCAGAGAAAACTATAATTCAGAAAGACACATACACCCGCATGCTTACTGCAGTTATGTTTACAATAGCCAGGACATGGAAGCAATCTAAATGTCCATCAACAGAGGAATGGATAAAGAAGATGTGGTACATATATGCAATGGAATATTACTCAGCCATAAAAAGGAATGAAATTGGGTCATTTGTAGAGATGTGGATGGACCTAGAGTCTGTCATACAGAGTGGAGTAATTCAGAAGGAGAGCAACAAATATTGTATATTAATGCATATGTGTGGAATCTAGAAAAATGGTATAGATGATATTATCAGCAAAGCAGAAATGGAGACACAGACATAGAGTAGAAATGTATGGACATCAGGGTAATATATGTATACATATAGCTTATTCACTTTGTTTTACAAGTAGAAACTAACACAACATTGTAAAGCAACTATACTCCAAATAAAATTTTAAAAATTAAATAAAATTAAATTAAAAACTCTATCAGTGGTGTCATCTTCCAGTTATGAGTGTATTTTCATGCAGTAAAGTTACCATTTGGTCTAAGCCCTCTTTCTGATCATATTTTTTTATGAATCTATTTTCAGTCAATCACAGCTCTTCGTTGGTAACTTTGAGGTGCTCTTTTTTAATAATTTTAATTTTTAGTAGGAACTGTGATTTTATGTTGTTGTGATTATTTTTTTTAATGTAATGTTGTTTTTCTCAATTTAAAAAAACATATTTTCTGTTTTATAATCTTAATTAAGTTTGGTACCACCAAGGTTGTATTCTACTTGTTAAGTCAATCTTTATCTAGACTAAGAATTATTCTTGCAATGGAAACTGCATCAATCAAGTTTTCATCAGGAAAACAAAAACTACTCTAGGTAGTGCAAATTGGTAATGTTCAAAATAGGGAAATGCAAGCATTCTTAAATGTTGAAAGGGCTGGGCAAGTAAGGCCAGGGAAATAGCTGCTAGATTCTGGTGATTCAAGGGAGGTGTGCCGAATCTCAGCAATCTCAAGAAGAGTGAGCACCACCAGTTTTTGCTGCTTGCAACATGGAGGTGGAGGCTTTATGGAGATGGTCTTCTATCAATAAATCTGCCTACAACTGACTGACCTCTTTTGTCTTTAAAATTTTGCACAAGTGCTTTTCTTTGGCAGATTCTGCTCTGGATCTACATGGGGAAAAGGGATTCTAATAAATCTCCTTCCATTGTTATTCTTTGCAATGCTAAAGAGGCTGTGAAACAATGTATAACAATGCTGAGTTGACCACAGATAATGTAGGACAGAAACAGTGCTTTATTGATCATCATTTTATTCATCCTCTTGAGGCTGCAGAATTATTGTAGCTTTCTAAATAAATGCACATTTTCTCAACTTGAAATTTTAAGGCAGTGTGGTGCTTCCTAGGTGTCTCTTAAGAGGTAGATGTTTCAGGATTTAGATTATATATGTTTTACTCTAACACAAAAATAGTTTCTTGTATTAGAACATACCATGACATACTGAAAATTTTAAAGACTAAACCCAGGAAACCAGCAGTGTGATTGCTAGGAGTGATTACTTTAGTCTGGAAGTGTGAGGAAAGATTTTTTGCAGGAGGTGACATTTGCACCAAACTTCAAAGATAGACAGGATTTGCAGACAGAGATGGAAAGAAGAGGCATTTCAGCTGCATTAACTGAATGAACAAGGCAAAGTCCTATAAATATTCTTAATACTGCTGCTAAAATAGTCTCCCAAAGGTGTCATTCTAATCATATCATTCTGTGATGTTAAAAGCATTCAATAGTTTCTCATGTCCCAAAAAATTCCTTATAAACTCCTCACCAGGTCTGAGGCACTGCACAATGCAGATCCAACCAACCTTTCCATTGCCAGTTCTCATTAATCTCCTACACAAAAATTATGTTTTTACCAGGCCAAATCAATCCCAATATACAGAATCAGCCTCAGTCTTGCTCTACACCCTGGCCTTTCTTATGGGACTCTCTCTGACTGCAACTGCTACACCTCTTCCTGCTACTCTACATTACACATAGCATACCCTTGTGTTTCCTTCTCAGCCTACTTCAAATTTCTATGAAGTCTGCCTCTCCCTGTCCCCGCTCTATATTTTTCTCTGCTTCGGACTCCCCTTTTGTGTTTTGAGAATGCTTATTCATTCTAAATTTGATTAGGTTTATTTGTAACTATATCTTACTCCTGCCATGATCTCATTTGATACTTGATGAAAAGATCATATATTATCCATCTTTGCTTCCCTACCTCACCATGCAACATCTAAGAATGGGTCTTTTATGGAACAGCTTCTCAGAAAATATCTTTTGAACTGAAATATGTTATCATAAAGGGGGTCATTATTTCATTACCTCCATGAAGGAGAGTAGTGGGATGTAGGTAGGGTGGGAGGTCTTTATAAGATTTAATGATGTATTTCTATGATAATTTATTATTATAATAGCTGTTAAGTATCTGGGGAATATGAAAGTGATTCTCAGCATATAGATAACATATGAGGATACTTTTGAAGTATTTGGGCCATGAATTAAAAAATAGTTTAGTGCAATCTTTACATTAGTGTAAATTGACATTTCCTTTCTCTATTTTGAAACTCATAGTATAAGTATAAATTAAAGGGTAATTCAAACATGGTAGGAAAGATGTAGCATTTCTACAGCCTCTCCTGGGGAAAGAGGAATTATGATACTGGTGATGTTTCTGTCCTATTTAGTCTCATGACTCTCCAAATGTTCATTCCATGAAACACCATTGCTTTGAGCCTTAGTTACTGTTCTACTTAATTCACTCATGGCATATAAGAGGAATAAAAGTACTGTTCTACTTAATTCACTCATGGCATATACCTGCTCTCTTCCGTTAATTTAATTCCTATCATTTGGTAAAGAAGTCAAATAAGAAGTAGATTTTGAGTAAACATCAGATCATTGGGAAATTTAATACTAGATGAGCATAAAACAAACAAAAAACACTTAGGAGTCCATTTCCCTTCCCTCATAATGGTTTAATAATTAAGTATCTATTCATTAATTCTGGAACAATTATTTACCTCTCCTGCCATGTATCCTACCATGTATCAGACCCTGGACTAGATGTAAGGGAGAATAAAATGGCAATTATTACAGAGACAAAACAAAACTTTCAGGTAACTGAAACAGCATGGTGATCTTGTCAAATGAAAATAACAGTACCAGCAGGCATGGGTTTGAACTATTTTTAAACACTTCTCCTTTAGTGGTGATGAATTTCTAAACCATCTTCATGTTCTCACTCTGTAACTGATGGACAGTATTTGCAGAAATAATGGTCTATATTTGCATAAGGATGAAGTTTGTGTACATGGAACAAAGTATCACTGTCAGTATTACATTAGCCCAGTAGTCTAGTCACTACCGCCTATAGCAAGATGCTGTCAGAAATGGATTTCACCATGTTATGCTTTCTCATATATAAAGAACGTTAGAGGAATTTGTTGAAAATTAGAAAAGATAACTAATTATTTTTGACTTATAACTCCACAAAACCATTTAATGTTTTTTTTTTTTTTTTTTTTTTTTTTGCGGTACGCGGGCCTGTCACTGTTGCGGCCTCTCCCGTTGCAGAGCACAGGCTCCGGACACACAGGCTCAGCGGCCATGGCTCACAGGCCCAGCCGCTCCGCGGCATGTGGGATCTTCCCGGACCGGGGCACGAACCCGTGTCCCCTGCATCGGCAGGTGGACTCTCAACCACTGCGCCACCAGGGGAGCCCATTTAATGTCTTTTAGACTGCACTGACTAAAGTAAAAGTCTGTCCTGGCAATGTGTGGTCAAGGCTATTTGGTTTTATTCTTTAAATCCCTTCGTTCTCACATTCACAACTTACTATCTCATCTACCAACTTCCCTTGAGAGAATTTTGTAAATGATGGTACACTATATTTTAAAAAATGATGTTTCAGAAAGGGTACATGAAGGCCGAAATATAGAAATAGATGTAAAACACCAATTTTTTTTTAATGGGGTTTAGTTGTTTTACAATGTTGTGCTAGTTTCTACTGTACAGCAAAGTGAAATAGATTTCCATGTGCTATATAGCAGGTTCCCATTAGTTATTTATTTTATACATATTAGTGTATATATGTCAATCCCAATCTCCCAATTCATCCCACCCCACTTTTTCCCCCTTGGTGTCCATACATTTGTTCTCTAGATCTGTGTCCCTATTTCTGCCTTGCAAACCAGTTCATCTGTGTCATTTTTCTAGAGTCCACATATATGTTAGTATACAACATTTATTTTTCTCTTTCTGACTTACTTCACTCTGTATGACAGTCTCTAGGTCCATCCACATCTCTACAAATATCCAATTTTGTTCCTTTTTATGGCTAACATTCTAATGTATACATGTACCACATTTTCTTTATTCATTCGTCTGTCGATGGACACCTAGGTTCCTTCCATGACCTGGCTATTGTAAATAGTGCTGCAATGGACATTGGAGTGCATGAGTCTTTTTGAATTATGGTTTTCTCTGTGTATATGTCCAGTAGTGGGATTGCTGGATCAAATGTAGTTTTATTATTTAGTTTTCTGATGAACCTCCGTACTGTTCTCCATAGTGGCTGTATCAATTTACATTTCTACCAACAGTGCAAGAGGGTTCCCTTTTCTCCACACCCTCTCCAGCATTTATTGTTTGTAGATTTTCTGATGATGCCCATTCTAACTGGTGTGAGGTGATACCTCATTGTAGTTTTGATTTGCATTTCTCTAATAATTAGTGATGTTGAGCATCTTTTCATGAGCTTCTTTTCTTGGCCATCTGTATATCTTCTTTGGAGAAATGTCTATTTAGGTATTCTGCCCATTTTTTGATTGGGTTGTTTGTAAAAGATCAATTCTTATTGAACACTATCAGGTAAAAACAATAATTTATCCTCTGACAAGGAGGATTAATGTTCACCTAGAAACCCATATAGATTGTTCAAAGTGAGCTCAAAAAGCAAATTCAACTTGCAAATGTCAGTAGACATGAAATAACTATTTAGTCAATCAGGAGGAAAGCTTGTAAAGAAAGTATTGCTCAAGTGTTAGCAGTGAGACTATTTAAGGTCAAAGTAAGTAGAAAATTATTTTAAAAGGGATAGTATTTTTTAGTTTTATAATAATCAAAACAATCATTTTAAAGCAACTGTTATATGTAAGGCACTGAGATAATGAATACACAAAGGGGCCCAAGGAAACAGGTTCTGTCATCAAGAAGCTCCTGGTCTTGTCAAGTATACAGGACATAATATGCTCGTTACACTATTGTCAGGAGAAAAAGCCAATTGAAAGACATTGTTAATAAATGTCTTTCATTTATTATGAAATGAGAGTTCAGAAGATTACCATGAAATTTCCCCTTTGACTTTTCTTTAGTTCTTAATGTAATATATTGAGATACATTTTTGTCTTTTGATCACTAGATTTAACAGTTGAAGACCGAGTATCAACCTCTCACCCTTAATTTATAAGTTTGAGTGAATACGGTGTCATTCATCCTTTGTTTTATTAACCTTTATTTAACGCTATTTTTAAAATGAGAACTCCAGTTATTTAAATGAATATTTATTAGAAACTAAGATTTTGATGGCTATACAGGTTAGTAAAATATGCGTCACAACTTCAGTTTATAAATCAGATACTACATATATACAAATTACCACAAATATAGATATAGTGCACAGCTTTTATCTTTTTTCTTTCTCAGCTAAACGTCCCATCTCTCCATCTCCACCACTCTCTTTTTTTTTTTTTTTTTTGGTAAAAGTAGTACAGATTTTTTTTAAGTAACTATCTCTCCCTTTTTACAATCCATATGGTGGTTGTGAGGCTGCCCTCAGCCATTGAGCCTATGGGTAAGGACAGGATTTCTCCATTCTCTTATTCATAGTGATTTATCTGCCTCAAAATAGGCCAATGTGAAAATAAATTTTGTTGGAACCATTGTTGAAACAGTTAAAAAAGAAAAAAGAGTGCTATCTTCTAAATAATTTAAGTTTGGAGGGACTGGTAGGTATTAATTCCCTCCCACTGGAGTTAGAGAGACTGAGAGTCAAGCCCATTCAAAGAAAACGAAAACTAAATCAAAGAAAGCATGCCTTGGCTATATAATCTGAGGCCTTGGATCCAGTTGAGCCTAAAATCTTTGCCACTATTTGAACTTCCAACTTACTGGGACCAACGATCTGCCCTTCCTTTGTTGTATAAACTATTCTGACTGGGATTTTTGTCACCTGCAGCTGAAAGAACTCTAACATAATTTTAATCAGCAAATAGGTACCAAGAACACTTCTAACTCAGAAAACTGAATACTTTGGTAAAGAAAGGTTATTCGGTAAGGCTTGATCAAGTGGAGTCGAGGTAACATTTGAACTGGATCTTAAAGAATGAATAAATTTTACTGAGATTATATATATATATATATATATATATATATATATATATACATACTATATATATGGCAAAGGGCAATTCCAACCAGAAAGAAGGAGTCAGGGAAGTAGGGGGAGTGTTTAACAGAATGGTAAGTAGTTCTGATTGGACAATGCAGAGATAATTTAAAGAATAATGGGAATTGAAACTGGAGGACTAGGTTGGACCTCAATCATAGTGCAGGTTTATATTTGGAAAACTGTTAAAATTTTTTAAAAAGAGCATTAGGGTGTACACATGTGTGTTCATTTAGTATTTGGTTTTCTTAATCTTTCAATAAAAAGGTGAAACAGAACACCATGAGGGGAAAATCAATTAACAAGTTAGCAAAAGTCATGTGTATAACCTTTCCAGGGAACTGGCCTTTTCATTGAATAATCAATACTATAACACCTGTTCCCAAATCTAAGAACACAATCAAATTTAGATTGCCATCTCTGGTAATTAGCATTCTACTAAAAACAAAGCTTAGAGAAGTTGGGTCAGCATCTATTCTTGAAACATCTTTTCATTGAAAGAGTGATTGATATTTTTCCACAGCTCAATTAAATGTACAGGAGGCATACAAAGTGCCTCAAAATGCATCAGTTGAAAATGCAATCTCTAAGTCTTCCCCAGATAAGATAATTAGAATTTTCTACTTTGTTGATTAATACAGAATAAATCTTTTTTTAGTGTTTTGAAACAACCGTGTTTCTCATGATCTATTTAGTCCACAAGTTTTTTCCATTATGTATTCAGCAGAGGACCAAAGGCTTTCTTCTCTCTAGGCATAGAATATGGCTTTAATTTCATTAAACCAAATTGATTGCAAGCTCGTTTACATTTAAGATAACAGGATGTTGTAAATTTTATTTTAACTGGTTGGAATATATGATCCAACAAAATTAAGGGGAAAAAGTCTCCTGCTGTTGCAAATACACAGTTATTAACCTAACTTACTGAATCCCACAGGCCAATGAAAAGTTATGTAAATGAAGCAGGATTTTCACATTTTTCAGGAACTAAGCAGCAGAAATAAGATTTGTTCAATTAGTGCCTTGATAGGGGAGAAAAGTACAACAGAACACTCTTAAAAAGATTCATTGTGTGAGTGCCTATACCGAATTAGGTGTAAACCACCCAATTGTGTATACTTCTGAAGCGCTCCAGATAAAATGAGTCAGGTTTTATCCATCATGTTAGAGAAATCAGTCAGCTATTTAAGAAATAGCAGAAGATAATAATGTTCAAATGCTGAGTGAATAGCAGTGCCTAGAGAGAAAATGCTGTCAATATTTCCAGTTACTTAAAGAAAATTATGCCATAGAACCATACCATTCAATTCCATATTTACTGATAAATATTCTATAATATTTTCCTCTAGACATATGTGGGCAATGATAAGAATATTGGGCAAATGGTTTTGCATGTCTAATTATCGTTTATAATTTTCAGGATAACTTGCTTATTGTGAGAAAGATAACTAATGAAGAAATAAAACATTTTAATCATAAATATTATGATGTTCTTTTATATAAGCAATGCAAAAAACAAGAAAGGATTGATTAGTATTTACCTGCCTGAATGAAGACCTCTAAATAGAATATACAGCAGTATAAAAAGCATTATTCCCCAAATTATAAAAGAAAATTAAACAGTAAATATGTATTGACCATACAATACCTGTTTTCATGTTATCAATATATGTTATTCATTATTCTTGAAATGAAAAAAATGTCCTTATTACTTGAGCCTTTTTTGATAATTTTGGCATTTTTTTCTAAACTTACAGACAGTCACCCCTTTGTTATGCCGTTTTTTTCGTAGATAACTTACAATTTTTAATCAAATTCTCAATCTGTCAAGGACACGGGTTTTGCTCTTTTGTTTGTTTGGCTCTAATATTTAAGACATCTCTTGATTCCAGGCTTACTGCACATCATGCTGCCTCTGACTGGTCTGCTCTTTTTTTGCTCTGTCTGGTTAACTTAAACTTTAAGACCTCAATTTAAATGCAATTTTTGAGATCCTTCAATACTGGTCATGATTGAACAATGGTTCCAGTTCTGTCTATACATCACAGTAGGCTGTACCTACTCTTATCATAGTCCTTACACTATGATAAAGATCTTAAGTTGTAATTGACATATAACATTGTGTAAGTTTAAAGTATACAATGTGTTGGTTTGATACATTTATATATTTCAGTAAATGTCTTTTACATTATCTGATCTCTACCTACAGACTCTGCTCCTTGAAAATAGAGAATATACCTTGTCTGGCATTTGTATCTCTTTCTGTTAGCACAGTGCCTTGAACAAATAGGCATTCAGATGCTTATTGAATTTACTAGAAGAAAATTTAAAGGAAGAATTAGGGAAAAATATTTCTAAGTGTAGTTAGATGCTTACATTTCTCTAATCTTAATCAAGTTTTCATTATTTCTCTATCTGATCAGTGTACACTTAGTATTTTCTTCAGTGGAGTCACAATTTTATAAGTTGATAAACTCATAGGCTCAGGAATGTGCTTTCTGATTCTTGAGTGTTCCCTATGTCTGTCTATAGAATGAAAGGCACCGTGAGATTGTATGCTGCTGAGAGGCTAGCTTTCCATTGTTTGGCTTTTCCATGCCCACAATTTGATATGCTACATATAGCTTTCCTGGGGTTTCTGCTGGTACTAACTGCTGGGTCATCAGTCTTTAAAACTAGGCATGTAGTTAGCTATTTTAAGCATAGCTTTATTTATTCACTTCATGGTTTTCTGTGGCAAAAGCTCAAACGAAATAAGGGAGCTTTAAAATCCTGCTAAGTCAATAACTCTTCACTCAGCAAAATAATTCTGAAATTTCAAAAGAAGGGTATAAGATTTTGGCAGTATTATAATAAAATGTATACTGGCAAATGATGTATATGTTTACTCTTCATTTAATTATGAACTATTTATTTTAAAATGCATATTTTGAGATAAAGACAATTATGAAATACTATAAAAGAGATTGTAGAGCTCGTTATGGATAAGATAAACAATGAGCACAAGGGGTTGGGAAGATTACGCTCAGCCTTGAGGACAGACCTAATGTTTAAAGGTGGTGTCTCTCTAAAGCTGAATAATTCTTCTCAGCCTTTAATCAAGGTTATCCTGAAGATTCTCTTTCAGCATTTGCAAAGAGATTATGAACATTTAAGTGCAAATGCAAAATAATTATAGATTAAAATTTCTCAGGTCCCTGAGCTAATCTAAGTGTGCTTCATTTCTTAGTTTTTTACTTATTACAGGCTTTTAAAACCTGAAAGAATATATATATATATATATATATATATATATATATAATAATCTATAAAACTCAATCTAATGAAAAACAAAATCATTTCTTGAGCATTTTAGGCCAACTTCGCAGAGTTTAGAAATTAAAACATTTTATTTCTTGAGTTATTTTTTTAAATTTCATTTTGATGCAAAGAAGTGTAGTAATAAAGAAAAATATTTTATTATTAAAAGTAAAAGCTTCAGTTTGGGAAAATGAAATAGTTCTGGAAATGGATGATTGTGATGGTTGCATGACATTGTGAGTGTGCTCGATGCCACTGAATTTTACACTTAAAAAAGGTGAAATGAGGAATTTCATGTTGTTTATTTAACCACAATATTTTTTAAAAATTTAAGAAAGCAACAAACAGAAATTTACATTATTTATCATAACAATTAATTTGTTACTTATTCAGATGTAAAGTAGTTTTTTACAAATAAACCAAAATTTTATATTTCTGTGACAAATTTAGAATTTTGTTTTTTTAAAAATTTATTTATTTGTTATTTATTTTTTGCTGCATTGGGTCTTTGTTGCTGCATGCGGCTTTCTGTAGTTGCGGCGAGCGAGGGTTACTCTTCATTGCGGTGCTCAGGCTTCTCATTTCAGTGGCTTCTCTTGTGGTGGAGCTTGAGCTGTAGGTGTGCCGGCTTCAGTAGTTGTGGCTCACAGGCTCTAGAGCACAGGCTTAGTAGTTGTGGCTCAGGGCTTAGTTGCTCTGTGGCATGCGGGATCTTCGCGGACCGGGGCTTGAACCCACGTCCCCTGCATTGGCAGGCGGATTCTTAACCACTGCGCCACTAGGGAAGCCCTAGAATTTGATATAGACTATACTGATTTCTTACTAGCACTGTTTTAGGGTCTATAAAACTATTGTTAAAATCTAAATAGTCTTATGTTTTTTTGCTTCGGTCAAGAAAAAGACTTTGCTTTTAAGAATTTTGATAGGGTCAGTTTTAGCACTTTAAATGGGACAAATGAGGTGATATCTCTGCAAGCATTCTATCTACAGTTCTTCACATTTTTGTCTTTCCATTTTATGATATTAATACAGACTATTAAATGAGTTCATAAGCTTTAACTAAAACATCTACCTTTTTTTTTTAATTGGATAATCTAGGTACCATAGATACCCATCTGAAATGCAAAGTTAGACTCATTGATTATTTCAGATTCTGACATCATGCACTATGGTAGGGTTAACCAAATAACTTATTATCCAAACCCAGATATTTTGAGAGTGAAAGGAAAAGCTATTAATAACTACCCTGTATAAGAGACACAAACAGGAGTGGTCTCAGGTAAACCAGATTATATGTTCACCTTATTTATGGGACATATTTTAGAACTGGTGACATGCTTAGTTACTTTAGTTTTCCTTAGTAAATCACTTTGATTAAAAAATAAGAGCAACATGTTTTGAGTGAAATTGTGTGCTAAAGATAGAGTTTTTAAAGATATTATCCAATTCCCTTTCTGATAGGTGTCAGAGAATTGTTAAAAATAGTATCTGCCTTCATGGAGATTACAGAGCAGATGAAGATTAGACACATGAAAAAGTGAGTGAAGAATCAAAAAGGCCAATATATTTGTAAAATGATTGGCACAGGAAATCATTGCTCCAAGTGCAAAGAAAGGAAACCAATTCCACCTATCATGCCCTTACATTCAATTAGTTTACAATATAACAATTTCATGGAGACTATTCAATTATTGACTCTTGTTCTTGTTATTCTAAATTGGCCTTTGCCAAGTTTAGGTTATTGTGTGAGACACTATATTAAGTGCTATAATTACAGATAAATATAATGCAGACTCTGTTGTTGAGTAACTTGTTCTCTAGTAAAGAACACAGAAATGTTAGCCAATAATGAACAAAGCAAGTGATACACTTCTGTAATTAAACTATGCATAGGGCGCTATGGAAGAACTGTTAGATCTGCTTTCTCTTTTTTTTTTTTTTTTTGCGGTACGCGGGCCTCTCAATGTTGTGGCCTCTCCCGTTGCAGAGCACAGGTTCCGGACGCGCAGGCTCAGCGGCCATGGCTCACGGGCCCAGCTGCTCCGCGGCATGTGGGATCTTCCCGGACCAGGGCACGAACCCGTGTCCCCTGCATCGGCAGGCGGACTCTCAACCACTGCGCCACCAGGGATGCCCTGCTTTCTCTTTTGTCTCAACATTCATTTCACCAGACTGACTAGTCCCAGTGACTTCATTTTACAAATTAATTTATTCATATTTTCTTTGGTTTTCCTTCATGAGTTAATGCACAAGATTAGAGTGCTGATACGTGGGTATTAGTATTGCTCAGCATATCAGGAAACAGTCTTCTAGAGCTTTAGGGATCCTAGGTCCATTTCCTAGGTTTTCAATGATGAAAATAAGAGTTAGAATACTTTTTCAAAGGATAATTTGACATTAATCTTTACTGAAATTTATCTCCCAATTTTCTATCTATTCATAGAGCTCAGCTTTATAGAAACTTCTTGAGAGTCTTCATGAAGACAATGGATAAAGTATGCATGTTTTATAAGTCTAAAATCATATAAAGAACATCTGTACCAAATATTCATTGAAGATGTATTATTATCGTCCTTAGAATTATACTTTATATTGTCTGTTTCACTGTTGTGGACGGATTCCAAAAATTGAGAGATGATCATATTACACAGAAAAATAAATAATGGATGAAAACACTTGATGTAGGTATTTAGAATTTATATAAAAAACAAGGATATGAAGATCATAATGCTTATATGAAAATACAGAATTGCTAATATATTTGGATAAAAGGAAACTGTAGGAAAACTGCCTCACCTAAATTCTTCACTTGCAAGAAGTTTGTTTCAACCAACAAAGAGTAATGTTTCAAACACATATGTAATTTTAATGCTGGTTTTATGAAAATATAAATTACTTGCTATGTAGCTATAATAGATTTTTATAATCATTTCACAGTTGTAAAAATGTAGAAAACAGAATTCAGGCAACAGTTCTTTTGGCTCCTATTTCAATATTTTGTAGCAAAATCTGGAGATTTAAATGAAACCTGCAGATTTATAATTAAGCAAACATAAAGTAAAAATTAACTTAGTGTCAGCCCTCCAACTTTGATTTTTTTTCCTTCAATATTGTGTTGGTTGTTCTGGATGTTTTTTTTTTTAATTTTTTGATGCTGGAATCAAAGGACAATTTTCATCTTTTTTGCTCCCTTTCCTCAATATTATTTTTCTTTCTCTTCTTTTGTCAGTTATCCTTATTTCTTGGTTATTGTTTGCCTGACTTTATTCTTGCTTTACTTTTTGCAATATCCTTCTTTGGTCTTCTGTTATTCTTACTGATGGTACCTGTGAACATCACTGCTCTGGACTAATGACCTTAAGCCAAAACTCGGGCTATGCTTTGCTATTCAGCTTTCAAACTTCCTAGAGTCTAGTCAGCTCTGACACCCGCCATTTCCTTGGATTCCAAATTTTTATATTGACTTTCTAACTTCAGTCTTTGTCTTAGCCATAGGTCTAGCACTCTCAATTCTTCATCAACTCCTCTTTATAGCGCTCATGCATCTACTTATGTGTCAACCTCTTGACAGGGCTGTTGTCTCCAAGGCAAGAATTTTGTTTATGCAGTTTGAATTACTATAGTGTTGGCAGAGTACCTTTCAAGTAATAGATAATAAATAGTTGCTAAATAATAAAAAATAAGGAAAGGCTGACTGAATGCATGGAATTAATATTGACAAAATTATGATTAAAATTATAATACCTATGTTTTGAGAAAATAAAGCATATCTTTCATTTTGTAAAGGCTGCATTCGAGAGCCCAGGCTAGAACATTGTCAATTTATGAAAAGATCCTCCAGATCAAAAGTATTCAAAAAGACTAAAGAAGACAATGTAAGTTTAATAACTATACACTAAAAAGGGTGTTCAATATACTAAGAAGAAAATTCACTAGAGTATTTACATTGTACAGATGATGTAATGTGATTGCTAACATTTCACAATATATTAACTTTTTACCTAGTCCATCCAAAGCACCTAAATGTTGATGCTGTTTTAGGCATCTTGTACTCATTATCTATAAACCTCATAGCAGCTATGCAAGGGATATATTGCTATTTTCACTCTATGATATCAGAGGGATTAAGTTACTGACCTTGCGACCACAACTGGTAAGTGGAAGAATCTTTCCAACACAAGTTCACCTGATCCCAAACTCCCAAGACCCATGCTCTTTCTACTACATCTTGCTTCAAGTAGAGAGGACACTGGTCTTGAGATTAGGAAACCTAGGTATGAATCTCAGTTGAGCAATTTAGTAGCATTATGACTTTGACCACTCAACTTGACAATTATGAGCTTTCAGTTTCCTTCATATGGGAAACCTAAATAATATGATCTACTTCATAATGTCTGAGAAAATATTAATGCAAGTGGCTGTTACATATTAGTGGCTGAATGATGTTATTATCTTCTTGGAAGGTTGTCACTCTGGTAAGTCCTTAAAAATGCAGAATGCAATAGTGGGTATGGATGATAACCCTTGTTAACTTCTGCCTCTTACTCTCTCACACAGAATAAATTCCACAAAGCACCCCTTATATTGTAGAGTAATAGAAGTCTATATCCATACTTGTAAAAAGTTGGATGTCTTTTTTCTCAATGTTTACTTAAAGTTATAGCATCATAAGGTACAAAACTGCCATGCTGGATCGTTGCCTATAAACATGACTTTCTTGTCTATAGTGCTGTTTCCTGGTCAAATGAAGATGTTAGAATAATCCTGGATAAAGGAAGCAGCTTATCTCCTTGGAGTGAAGACTATGTATATTTCCTTCCACATTGTTTTCACCTGCTTGAGTTGATTATACTATACATTAATCATGAAAGAATTGAAATTGGCAGATTCATAGCTATTGAATAGGACTACTGTTTAAATATAGTTTTACTTTAAATAAATTGAATGAAAGTCCATTCTCCACTATATATTTACTCTCAACCACAGACTCTATTAACAGCATGTTTAGAGAATCTGAACCAAATTTTATTTTATATTTAACTTTTCTAAACTGCCAGATAAATATAAGAAGTGCTGTGATTATCTCCATGTCTTTAATATGATTTGTCTCCCTTGAGTCAACTTGATAAATTACAGCTGTATATATTTTACTTCGATAATTATATCTCTATTTGGGATGTCTAAATACTGGTGGGTTTAAACAGCTTTTAGAATGTACCTGTTACTGAACCGATTACACTACTGAAACGCAATACAGTATATAGTTCGGTATTCATTTGGTATAGTTATTATGGGTTAGAGAATTCCTGTGATAAGAAATATTGTGTATACGAAGAGATGGATGTTTTATTTCACAATGTTCATGAGGTTTAAATATTCAAATATAATTTCTGATGTATAAAAGTACAGAAGCATCTATAGGAAAATGATCATCTACATTGTGTTTGCTGGCACCTTGAGAAATAAAGATACAAAATAGTTCACATTATCCTAAAAAATGCATGAAAGAGACTTATTTTTGATCATTCATCAAATAACCAGGGAGGTTTGGATTGTTGGGCCAAGATGATGGAATAGGAAGATGCTAAGCTCACCTCTTCCCACAGCCACACCAAAATTACCACTATTTATAGAGCAACTATTGATGAGAGAGACCTGAAGACCAGCAGAAAAGATCATCTACAACTAAAGATATAAAGAAGGAACCACAGCAAGACAGGTAGGAGGAGCAGAGACATGGTACAGACAAGACCCATAACCCAGGTGGGAGATCTACAAATGGGAGAATGATTACAACTGCAGACATTCTCCCCAGTGAGTGAGGGGTCCAAGCCCCACATCATGCTCCCTGGTCCATAGGTCCTACACTGAAAAGACAAGCCTCCAGAATATTTAGCTTTAAAGGCCAGAGGGAGGAAGCAGATTGAAACTGCCTGGGGCTCTGGCTAGTCACCTCAACTGCTCCAACCTACCCCATCCCTTTTAGCTCCAGTGTAGCTCCCCACTAGAGCAAAGGCTACTGTTGTTATTGCTAAGGAGAGTACACACTTAGATGGGGCAGAGCCAGCTCAGACCCAGCACTGCATTTGAACGGGGTGAGGGTGGCTTTTGCTGGTTGGTGCTCATGGAGTTGGCAGATTGGGAACTGTCTTGAGCTCTGACTGGCATGCTGGGACCAGGCCAGTGAATGACACGGCCCAGACCAGGTGCCTGCTCCAGGCCCTCTTGTTTCAGCACTGCTCCCCTCTGGGGTAGGGAGGGCACAAAGTTAAAGGAAATGAAATCAGCTCAGACCCGACCCTCAGGGCTTCTGCTTCAGCACTTTGGGATCCCACCCTGCCCCTCATAGGGCAGGGATAACCATGGAGCATAGGAGAAGCCTGGCTCACGCCTAGCTCTGTCTCTAGCTACTCCAGCTCCAGCCCCACTTCCCACCAAGGTCATAGTTGCCAGCACCCCTTGGGGAAGATTTGACCTATGCTCACTTCAGTTGCAGCTCTTCCACCAAAGCCATTGGGCACATGCAGACTGCACAGGGACATGCCTTCAAGACTGGGATAGGTAATAGTTTCATCTAATTTCATAGAGACAGAGAAAGTTAAGCAAAATGAGAAGACAGAAGAATTTGTTTTAAAGGCCAACAGGGCTTACTGTCAGGAGAGCCAGAGAACTGTAGAAAATAGAGACCCGACTCCTTAAGGGGACACACAAAAACTCACACACTCTGAGACCCAGGGGAGAAGTGGTAATTTGAAAGGATTCTAGGTCAGACCCACTTGCTGATCTTGGAGAGCCTCTCAGAGAGGCAGGAGGCAACTAGAACTCACCCTGGGGTCATAGACACTGGTGGCAGGCATTCTTGGGAGCTTAGTCTACCACGTGGACAGTGGTGCTGACAAGGGCCATTTTGGAATCCTCCCTCTAGCTTATTAGCACTGGAACCCAGCTCTGTCCACCAGCCTGTCAGCACAAGAGCTAGGACACCTCAGGCAATCAGATAGCTGGGAAGAAACACATTCCCACCCACAAGCAGGTGGGCTGCCTTAAGACCCCTTCAGCCCACAGCCACCCCAGAAACTTGGTCCTGTCCACCAGAGGGCTCAGGATCTGGCCTCACACACCAGTGCACCAGCACAAGCTGTGGGAACCCCTCAGGGTCCTAGAGCCAGACATTGGGACCCAGGCCCACTGACCAGCAGGCCAGCACTCACACTGGGAAACCCAAGGCCCTGCAGCCAGTGACCCCAGGATGCAGCTCCACCAACCCATGGGCTGGCACTAGCCCCAGGACCCAGTCTCAACCCCCAGTAGGCAGGCACCAGCCATGGGATCCCCTGGACCCTGGCCTCACACGTGAGCAGATGGACACAGGACCAGGAATACTGGGCAGCCCTGTAGCCTGCCATGTCAGGATCCATCCCACACACCAGCAGATTGGCAACAAACCTGAGATCTCACCAGGTCTTGGCCCTGCCCAGTAGCAGGCCAACACAAACTCTAAGATACCATGGACCCCTAAACCAGCTGCCCTGGGATCCAGGCCCCCTCACCAGCAGGCCAACATCATCTTTGAGACACTTCAGGCCTACAGTCAATCTGGAACTAGCCCCAACCACCAGCTGTGTTTGGGACCCCTGGCCCTAAAACTATCCACCCAAGAACCCATCTTCACTCTCCAGTGGGCCAACACTAGATTCAGGACTCCCTGGGGCTCTGCAGCCAGCTGACTCATGACCTGGCCCAGCACACCTACAACCAGCAGCCTCTGCACAAGGAAATACCTGGCAACCTACCAGAAGGTGGGCCAACCACGTCCTTCAGACTGTCCAGATTTTAGCCTGCCACAGTAGAAGGACAGATGCAGCCAACAGGGGTCAACCCTAGTGTCTATAGCTCTGATGATCAGAAGGGGGTGCACTACTGGGAACATAGAACAGCTCCTATAAAAGGCCACTTTTCCAGGATCGAGAAATGTAAGTAACCTACCAAATACATAGAAATTAAAACAGCTTATTATCCAAAATGAGGTGACAGAGGACTATGTTCCAAATGAATGAACAGGATAAAACTCCAGGAGAAGAATTAAGTGAAGTGGGGATAAGTAATATACTAGATAAATAATTTAAACTAATGATCATAAATATACTCAAAAACTCAGGAGAATATTGGATGAACACAGTGAGAAGTTTATTACAGACCTGGAAAATATAAAGGACAACCAAACAGAGATGAAGGATACAATAGTTGAAATGAAAAATAAATTAGAAGGAATCAAGAACAGATTAGATGATACAGAGGAATGGATCAGTGAGCTGGAAGACAGAGTTGTGGAAATCACTGAACCTATACAAACAAAAATAATAAAAAATAAAGAGAAATGAAGACAGTTTAAGAGATGACAACATGAAGCATATTAACCTTAACATTATAGTGGTCCCAGAAGGAGAAAATAGAAAGGGGCAGAGAACATATTTGAAGACGTAATAGCTAAAGTCTTTCTTAACCTGGGAAAGAAATAGACATTCAGGTCTAGGAAGCACAGAAAGTCCCAAATAGGATCAACCCAGAGAGGATAAAACCAAGATACACAGTAATTAAAATAGCAAACATTAAAGCTAAAGAGAGAATATTAAAATCAGCAAGACAAAAGCAACAAATTATGTACAAGGGAACTCCAATAAAGCTATCAGCTGACTTTTCAGCAGAAGCTCTGCAGGCCAAAAGGGAGGGGAGCAATATATTTAAAGTGAGGAAAGGGGAAAACCTATAACCAAGAATACTCTAGCCAGCAAGGCTCTCATTCAGATTTGATGGAGAGATCAAAAGCTTTACAGAAAAACAAAATCTAGAAGAGTTGAACACAATCAAGCCAGCTTCACAAGAAATGTTAAAGGGACTTTTCTAAGCAAAAAGGGAAAGGCTACAACTAGAAACATGAAAATTACAAAAGGAAAAATCTTGGGAAAGGTTGGTAAAGGCAAATATATAGTAAAAACAGTAAATCACTTATAAAGCTAGTAGGATGGTTAAAAGACAAAGGTAGTAAAATCATCTATATCTACAATAAGTAGTTAAGGGCTGACAAGGGAAAAACACATAAAATGTGATGTCAAAACAGTAAAAATGGCAAGAATGGTAGTAAAAATGCAGAGCTGTTTAAATGCTTTTGAACTTAAGATATCAGCAACTTAAAATAATTATATACATATCATGGTAACCACAAACTAAAAAATCTATAATAGATAAACACAGAAAAAATGAGAAAGAACTCCAAACATAACACTAAAGATAGTCACCAAATCACAAGGAAAGAGAACAAAAGAAGCAGAAAGGAACAAAAAAGAACTACAAAAACAACCATAAAACAAGTAACAAAATGGTAATAAGTATATACCTATCAATATATTACTTTAAATGTAAATGGACTAAAAGCTCCAATCAAAAGACGTAGAGTGGCTGAATGAATAAAGAAAGACTCATATATATGCTGCCTATAAGAGACTCACTTCAGATCTAAAGACACACACAGACTGAAATAGAGAGAATGGAAAGAGGTATTCCATGAAAATGAAAAAGAAAGCCAGGGTAGCAATACTTATTTCAGACAAAATAGACTTTAAAACAAAGCTTGTAACTAGGACACTGAAGTTCATTACATAATTATTAAGGGATCAATCCAAGAAAGTGATAAAGCAATTATAAATATATATGCACCCTACAGAGCAGCACCTAAATACATAAAGAACATATTAACAGACATAAAGGGAAAAATCAGCAGTAACACAATAATGAGAGGGAACTTTAACACCCCACTTACATCAATGGATAAATCATCCAGACAGAAAAAGCAATAAGGAAACACTGGCATTAAATGATACATAAGACCGAAAGGCCTTTATATATATATAACAGTCCATTCAAAAGCAGAAGAATACATATTCTTTTCAAGTGCACATGAAAGAGTCTCCAGGATAGATCATTTGCTAAGCTACAGAACAAGCCTCAGTAATTTTTTTTTAAATGAAATCATACCAAGCATCTTTTCTGACAATGCTATGAATCTAGAAATCAATTACCAGAAAAAAATTGCAAATACCACAAAAATGTGGAGACTTATCAATATGCTACTACACAACCAATGGTTCACTGAAGAAATCAAAGAATAAATCAAGAAAATACTTGGAGAAAAAGGAAAGCAAATACACAATGATGCAAAATCTATGGGACATAGCAGATCTAAGAAGAAACTTTATAGCAATACAAGCTTACCTCAGGACAGAAGAAAAATCTCAAATAAACATCCTAACCTTACACCTAAAGAATTAGAAAAAGAAGAAAAATACCCAAAGTTAGTAGATGAAAATAAATCATAAAAATCAGAATATAAATAAATGAAATAGAGACTAAAAAAACCCCAAAAGATCAATGAAACTAACAGTTGTTTCTTGAAAAAATAAGCAAAATTGATAACCTTTAAGCTAGACTCATCAGGAAAAAAGAGAGAGGGCCCAAATCAATAAAATCAGAAAGAAAAAGAAGTTACAAAGGAAACCACATAAATACAAAGTAGTATAAGAGATTATTATGCACCAATAAAATGGACAACTTAGAAGAAATGGACAAATTCTTAGAAATGGACAGTTTCCCAAGACTGAACCAGGAAGAAATAGAAAATATGAACAAACCAACTACCAGAATTGAAATTGAATTAGTAGTAATAAAATAAAAGAAAACACCCAACAAACAGAAGTTCAGAATCAGATGGCTTCACAGGTAAATTCTACCAAACATTTAGAGAAAAGTTAACACATATCATTCTCAAAATATTCCAAAATTTTCAGAGGAAGGAACACTTCTGACCTCATTCTATGAGGCCAGCATCATGCTGATATCAAAATTAGGCAAAAAAAAAAAAAAAAAAAAAAAAAAGACATAGATGCACATAGATGCAAAAATCCTGAACAAAATACTATCAGACTTAATCCAACAATATATGAAAAGGATCATACAGCATGATAAGTTGGATTTATTCTAGAAATGCAAAGATGGTTCAGTATCTACAATTCAATCAGTGTGGTATATTACAATAACAAATTGAAGAATAAAAATCATATGATCTCAGATTTGGAAAAGCTTTTGCCAAATGCCAACATCCTTTTATGACAAAAACTCTTAACCAAGTGAATACAGAGGGAGCATGACTCAACATAATAAAGGCCATATATGAGAAGGCCACAATTAATGTGATACTCAATGGTGAAATGTTGAAAATGTTTCCACTAAGATGGAACAAATTAAAGATGCCCACTCTCACAACTTTTATTCAACATAGTATTGGGAGTCCTATCCACAACAATCAGAGAGGAAAAAGAAATTTTAAAAATCCAAATTGGAAAGAAAGGAGTAAAGCTAGAAAAACTAATTCTAAAATTTGTCTGGAAACACAAAAGACACTGAACAGTCAAAATAGTCTTGAGAAAGATGAACAAAGCTGGAGGTATTAAGCTCCCTGTTTTCAAACTATACTACAAAGCTACAGTCATCAAAACAGTATGACAGTGGCACAAAAACAGACACCATAATCAATGGAATAGAATAGAGAGCCCAGACATGAATCTACACTTATATAGCAATTAATCCATGACAAAAGACACAAGGATATACCATGGGTAAATTATAGCCTCTTCAACAAATCCTGTTGGGAATACTGGATAGCTACATGCAAAATAATTAAACAGGACTACTCTCTCACACATTCACAAAAATAATTTGAAAATGAATTAAAGACAAGTGTAAGATCAAAAATCATAAATCTTCTAGAAGAAAACATAGGCAGTGAGCTCTTTGACACCTGTCTTAGTAATATATTTTTGGATATGTAACTTCTGGCAAGGCAAGGAAAACAAAAGCAAAAAATAACAAGTGGGACTACATCAAATAAAAAGCTTTTGTGCAGTGAAGGGAACTTTCAACAAAACTAAAAGGCCACCTACTGAATGGGAAAAATTATTTGCAAAGATATATCTGACAAGGTGTTAACATGCAAAATATACAAATAACTAATAAACTCAGTATCATAAAAGAAAAAGAAAAGAAAAAATCCAAAAGACTAACTTAAAAAGTTGGCAGACAATGTGAATAGACAATTTTCCAAAGAAGACATACAAATGGCCAACAGGCACATGAAAAAATACTCAACATAACTAATCATCAGGGAAATGCAAACCACAATGAGATATAACCTCACACCTCTTCAGAATGACCAGCAAATAACAAGTGTTGGTGAGGATTTGGAGAAATGGAAATCCAAATGTACTGTTGATGGGAATGCAAATTAGTGCAGCCACTATGGAAAACAGTATGAAGAGTCTTCAAAAAATTAAAAATTGAACTACCATATGCAGCAATTCCACACCTTAATATTTATCCAAAAAAAACACTAATTAAAAAATACATATGCATCCCTATATTAATTGCAGCATTATTGATAATAACCAAGATATGAAAGCAACCTAAGTGTACATCAATAGATGAACAGATAAAGAAAATGTGATATACATACACACACACACACACACACACACACACACACACATATATATATACACACACACACACAAATATATATACAGTATATTACTCAGCCATAAAAAAATGAAATCTTGCCATTTGCAAGAACATGAATGGACCTAGAGGGTATTATGCTAGTAAAATAAGTCAGACAGAGAAAGACAAATACTGTATATATGGAATCGAAAGCACAAAACAAGTGAACAAACCTAACAAAACAGAAACAGAGGTAGACATACAGAGGACAAACAAATGGTTGCCAGAGGGGAAGGAATGAAATAGGTGAGGGAGATTAAGAAGTACAAATTTCCAGTTACAAAACAAATGAATCAAGGGAATGAAATGTGTGGGGAATATAGTTAACTACATAATTTTTTTTGTATAGTGACATATCATAACTAGATTTATTGTGGTGATCATTTTAAAATGTGTAGAAATATCGAATCTCTATGTTGTGTAACAGGGACTAACATAGTGTTGTAGGTCAATTATACTTCAAAAACACACAAACAAACTCATAGAAAAAGAGACCAGATTTGTTGTTACCAGGGGCAAGGGGTGTGGGGAGGGGGAATTGGATGAAGGTGGTCAAAAGGTGCAAGCGTCCAGGTATAATAAGATAAATAAGTACTAGGGATGTAATGTACAACATGACCAATATAATTAACACTGCTAAACAGTATATATTAAAGCTGTTAAGAGAGTAAATCCTAAGGGTTCTCATCATAAGGAAACATTTTTTTCTCTTTCTCTGATTTTGTACCTATATGAGATGATGGATGTTCACTAAACTTATCGTAATAATCATTTCATGATATATGTAAGCCAAATCATTATTCTGTATACCTTAAACTTATACAGTGCTTTATGTTGATTATATCTCAGTAAAACGGGAGGGGAGAAAAGAACCAAGGAGGTTCAACTACAGTAATAAGTAGTTTCAATCTTGAGCTTATGTGTGCATGCATACTTGTGCACTTAACAGTTATGTGCCCACCTCCTGCTTTTCTGTAGGTATATGATTCTACTTCTTTATTGCTCTTTTTAACAACTGTTCCTACTTTGTTTCTTTAACCATTTCTTCACCCTCCCTGCTATACACTTACATTGGGAAAACCTCTTATATCTGCTTCCATTACCTGGAACATACAATGAAAACCATCTAAACTAAGTGCACTGTCTTTCATTATAACTCTCCATCCGCCTTCCTTTATTTTCTAACATGTAGCCACTGGAACCCCTGCTTTATTTATTGCCAGGTGTTATCACATTTCTTCGTAGTTCTTTTCACCTCATCACCAGAACCATATACTTTACTTTCATCTGGTTATAAAACAAGTGTCACTGACCTTTCTCACAGAGACCCACTTCCCAAAGTAATGGTCTTATCTCTTGTAAACCAGTTTTTCTTCTAAACCCCCTACTGTTTTTAAGTTTGCCTCCAGTCCTTGAACCTGATTATAGCACTATTTGGTAAAGTGAAATATATTTTAGGAATCATATTCAACTTCCTCCATAAATTAAGCATTTAAATCTCATTATTCCTCATCATGGTATCTATGCCCAAGACTGTTCTTAAATTTTGGTATAGAACTGAGCATCTATACCTGGATGAGAAATAGTACCAGCCATAAATAATAGTATGTTTCAGAATCAAAATCAGACCTTTATATCCATGAAATTTTCCTATTAACAGATTATAGAAATCATTAACAAGAGTCCTACAGTCTTAATATTTTAGAATTACTTGGAAAGAAGAGATTTAATATTTATTTAATGCTTCTGAGTGTCAAGTACCGTGCTAAGTGCTTTGCACACATTAGAATGCAGAGTTAAGTGTTTAGACTTTAGAATAAGACTGCCTAAGCTCTTCCACTTACTATCTTTGTAGTATTGAATGAGTCGCCAAATGTAAATTACCTTATTTGTATTAAAAGAATAATAGTACAATTTGCGGTATAAGAATGTTATGAGGATAAATAAGATAATACATCTCAGGGCACACGGTGCCTGGCCCATAGTACATGATATGTGATTGTTAACCATTATCTCACTTACTCTTTCCAATAACCTCAAGAAAAGGAAAATGGCACTCCATAAAATTAAAGACCTTAAAGAAAGAATGACTAGTAAACAGTGAAGCCAGAATATTAATATTATTTTTTTCTGTTTTCAAAGCCCTTGTTCTTTCCACTATAATCATCTACCCAATATGGACGCAACTTCTACAAAAGCTCTGAGAGATGATGACACATATCCTGTCTCAACAATCCAAAGTTCTTAAGTGGACAGCCTTGAAAATCTGTCCCTAAATTTTACATGCTGCATAGGCATGAGCCAGGATAGAAGTATCAACAATTCAATTTCCTCCCTGTTTCTTTAACAATCAATTCCTAATTTTCTACTTGGGTTGTCTTTAACTTCCATATGTTCCACAGTACCCTGAATACAATGATGATTATATTAAGCACCAGCTATAACCTTACGAAAGAAAAAAAATAATCTGGATAGGTAGGGTCTTTCTGATCTGTATAGATATTTCTATAATCGCTAGTTTCATAAGAAGCTCTTAGTCAGATGTACAGCCTAATTGCTTACCACTCATCTATTTGAGTCTATGTATTCCTCTTTATCTGTACTGTGTTTTTGTTCTTTTCTCAAATACAAAAGATTCTTCATCTTGTATCATTTCAGGTAAACCAGTGACAAGAATATCTCCCTGGAATGTTCCATAGCTAATCACTGGACCTACAACCAATGTCTGCCTTACCCAATCCCATTATAAGATTTCTGCCCTTATATCCCATTGTCAGAGCAAATCTGTAGCAAGATGCTTACCTAGACTTGATTACCTCCATTTGGATGTTTACTGATTACTTGATTCCCTTCTATTATCCTGGTACATGAAAAACATCAGCTTTGAAGTTAGGCAGAATTTGATTTAAACAGCTCCAGATAAGTCACATAATGATGTTCCTAAGATTGTGAGGGTTACAATATGTAAGAGTTGAATTATCTAATACATGTCTATCACACAGTACATCTTTAATGATACCTCACATTATTGAAGTTAAGCAATGAACAATTATATTTACTTCATATACCCTTCTTTTTTGGGTGCTGCATTTGGTGTGGATATTTTAATAGTGATATTTGTATTTTACTTTAATCGAATCTTGAAGTTTTAGAATCTTGCAAGACAAGATTTCTGCTAATTCCTGATTTCTCCTTTCTCTGGCTTAGCCTTAACACAACACTACCTGAGCCAGTGCAGAAATGCGATTTGATGATCTCCAATCTTGGATTACGTACTCTGGAATATAATTTGTTGCTAACAATAAACAGATCATCAATACTCTTTGAGTACAATCCCACATCTAGGTGCAAAATGTCTAAGGAATAAGCATGGGAAATCCTGGGATTGTAGAGACATTACAGGCACACATATACAGAGGTGATGGACAGCCCACCAGAAATTAGTATTTCTGGAACATGTAATGTCTTTTAATACCCATTTCTATACAGAGTTGTACGTCCAAGACATTTCCTTTCACAAAAGTATTCCAAAATTCTTACTAAAACATTTTAATGGCATTGACTAAAATTTCTGCACTAGATTATCATACGGAAAGCATATTCTTATCATTTCCAAGTAGAAACATTTTTTTAAACTTCTAGTCTAAAACAATATATGTTCCTACAGAAGCAAAAATAGCTGTTACATACTCCTCTTAAATGTTGCTTTGTGCTTCGATGCTCTTTGTTTTTCAACAAGTCTTCCACATTTATTTAGAGACAGCTGAGCATTTTAGGGAAAGAAAAAGCCTAAGACTTCAAAGTCAGAAAGAATAAATGCCTTAAAGATAGATATTAGTATTGTAACACAAGGCTAGTTTACATAACTATAAGTATGAATAAACAAAAGGCAAGAGGACAAAAATTTAAATTCTATCTGGATTTTCATACATTCATTGATCTAAAAGAATCCATTCTAAGCTATTTGCATCATCTGTCACACCAATGTCAAGTCTGGGAAGAAAGGTGGACATTTGGGAATAATCATGTGAAACTGTCATAGAAAGATGAAGGACAGGCTTAAGAAATGGAGCCATATATTTATCAGTGAGGGAGGAGAATAGCATTGAAACTAATTTTAACTGGTCATAATACATGTTTATACCCATTTCAAGATTTTAATATCCCTACAGTTCTATGATCTCCACTTAATGAATATTCATAGTTATTGTCTTGAGACTTAAAACTCACACAGAAGCACAATGTTCCTGTCATAATAATCTGCATACATATATGCATAAGGAAATGGAAAGCATAGTTTGCTAGGGCTACTGTGACAAAGAACAAACTGGGCGGCTTACACAACAGAAATATAGTCTTTTACTGTTCTGGAAGCTAGAAGTTCAAAATCCAAGTGTGGACTATATTGTTCTTTCTGAGGGCTGTGAGAGAAGTGTCTGTTCCTGGTTTCTCTCCTTGGTTTGTAGATGGCTTTTCTTCACTATAGTATCATTAACATATGGATAGGGCTTTCAACTGTGGTAACCAAAAATTATTCCTGATAAGTATAATCTCCACTGGCCCTTCTGCTCCTTTTGTTGGAACTTCAGCTGTGTTCTTGGCTCATCTTACCTTGGGATCAAAAAGTATAAATGCTTCGCTTTCCCCTTAAATATTTCCCTTGAATTCAGTAAGTTAACACATTTTAGTTCTATCAACTAAATCTATTTTCAAACAAAAATATATTTCTCTTCTGATTAATATTAATAGATAAAGTAAATAATCAAATAGAAACTAGAGGTGAATATACAAAATCAGACTTCCAAATTTTTTATACATAATATATATTCCTATGAGAATTTGTCTCTATCTCATGATAATTCTCTGGTCTACATCTCTTCATTTATCTATGTGATTTGTAACTATTACTAGATTCTTGAGAGCTTGTACTTCATCTGTTAAATTTGAAATCTCTGTAATATAATGATTATATATCATATACATATCTCTATATTTGTGATATTCAAAACATTTATTAGTATATACATTAAACAACATTGCATTTCATAGATATAAGCTAGTCTGTAATGTGGTATGATTATAAAGGTATAGGACATGATCCCTATCCTTAAGCAAATTAACTTTAAGGGTAAAAGTTAAATGTTATACGTTTATAAGCATAAATGTCATATGCAGCCTTGCCAAATGGCTGGCTGAGAGAGAAAGTAGCACAGTAGTGTAATGAGGAAGCCAGAACTGTTCTGGGACATCAAGAAGAATTCCAGGGAGAAGATGGGACTGATTACTTTCACTGTAGGATGAGACTTAAGAAAGTAATTCTTAGTGTGTGGTGTGAGCAAAGAAGGAGAAATATAGATTAGCTGTTTAGCAAAGTTTGCTGTGGTGAAGAGTATATGTATAGTAGATTTTGGAAGGTTGTGGTAAAAATTCCTATGAAGTACCTTGAATATCATATGCATTTAGATTCTTTTCTTATTACTAAGGAACATTTCTGAGCAAAGCTTAGAAGAAGGCATTTTGAAAAGCTTTTCTGTTATTGATCTGTAGAAGGTACTTGAGGGGCAAGAAACTATTGGCAGGAGGTTTTAAGAGCCAGGTAGAAAGAAAAGGAGGTATACACAAGAAAGTTAGAAAAAAAGAAAACATAATACTTGATGGTTGACTGTGTTGAATTAATCAACTTAGGGAGGAAGGAAACATAGGAAATGACTACATTTTGAGGTTATAAAACAGAAAATATAAGAATTGATAAGTTCCACTTTCAACATATTGAATAAAGATAAAAACTAGAATGTAGAATTGAGAATAAATTATAGGCAGTTGATGGATGAAATCAGAAGTTTTTTAAACAAATATTTATTAAATACCTATCAAGTGCCTAAACATTGAAGATAAAATAGGAAATAAGATATGGTTTCTGCTGTTTAGTTTACTGGGGAGACAAATACCCAAAAATGTAAATAAATATTTGAGAGAATATATAGAGTGAAGGGCACTGGGACAATTATCCTGTTAGTAAACACAAATGCTGTCAAGATATAGTACAAGTTCAGCATCAAGGAAAACTAAGTGAAGAGTTTCTTGGTGATCAACAATGATCAACTAGATTTAAAAAAAACCCTTTGATCTTCTTGAAAATGTATCATCCTCAGTTGTTTTTTTGTTTGTTTGGTTGGTTCTGTATTTCATTTCTGTGCTAAACAGTAGAAGTTTTCTGGTAGAAGTGGGCAAAGAGAGGAAATGGGAAAATTCCTCATTAGAGAGCATAACTTATACCCCAATGCAACAAAGTCTTTCTCTTTAAGCTCGTTTTAATGGTCTCTGTTTGCCCCACATTTTACGAGGCAGAAAAATGGAATGAGACAGAACATACAAACTCCCTCTTGATTTTCTACAACTTAAACGATATACCATTTTCATCCATCTTTCTGATGAGATGGAGAACCTTACTTCAAATCATCTAGATGTTTCAAATCTAGGAAAACTCTGTTTATGAGATTGTTTGAAAAATTTGGCTTCTGTTCATTTCCCTTTTGAGCTGGTCTTAAAGTTGCAGCAGGCTGGCTGAGGATTCCAGAGTAAGGTACCCTAATCCTCCTGCGTTAACCATTCATCTTAGGGTTGAGGAAGGAGAGTTTGCCCTGGGAAGCTGGGGTAGACTCAAGAGTGACTGGATCCTTAGTGCACCTATGCTCAGGCAAAATTTGAAGGGGGCAGAGTTAGTCATTGGCTTTTCTGTTATCCATTACAATTCATAATTAATTAACATGAAGTATAATAATGATTATGCAAACCATTAAATGTGCTATATTAATTGTGTGGTAAGTTGCAGTAGCTCACAACATTTTATTTCAGGAGGGGACATGAACCTTCTATGCTGGTCTTAATTTGCCCACATAAGAAGCAATTTGTTAATACCTTTAAAATTTAGAGAAATTAGTTTTTACTTATCAGTTCTTAAAAGTCAATCTTAAATCCTGCCATCATCAGGAAGATATTATTTTCTCCTTAATTTTAAAGGAGTAAAACCATTACTGAGTTTCCTTATTATTTATTTTTATTGATTTCTAAATATTTTCTGTCTACCATTTGCCATATGGATTTTAAGCTTTTGACACAATGTTTGCTTAATAAATTAAGTAACACACCATTAATGTATTGTAACCATGCAATAAATTCTTATTGTCTGACTGAGGTATTGAAGATGTCCACCTAAGGATTATGAGAAACATTTGTGCATAGGACTTGGTCTGGATGTAAGAATATTTTGTTTGGTATTTGGTGGGGGAGGAAGGGAAAAATTCAATACGAGATTTAAAATATTCTATATATAATTAGATTCCACATATAAAGGATATCATATGATATTTGTCTTTCTCTGCCTGATTTACTTCACTCAGTATAACAATCTCTGGGTCCATCCATGTTGCTGTAAATGGCATTATTTCATTCTATTTTATGGCTGAGTAATATTCCACTATATATATATACCACATCTTCTTTATCCATTCCTCTATTGGACATTTAGGTTGTTTCCATGTCCTGGCTATTGTAAATAGTGCTGCAATGAACATTGTAGTGCATGTATCTTTTTGAAGTATGGTTTTCTCCAGATATATGCCCAGTAGTGAAATTGCTATATCATATGGTAGCTCTATTTTTAGTTTTTAAGGAACTTCCATACTGTTCTTCATAATGGTTTTACCAATTTACATTCCTACCCACAGTGCAAGAGGGTTACCTTTTCTCCATACCTCTCAACACTTGATTGTTTGCAGATTTTTTGATGATGGCCATTCTGACTGGTGTGGGCTGATACCTCACTGTAGTTTTGATTTGCATTTCTCTAATAATTATGATGTTGAGCATCTTTTCATGTGCTTTTTGGCTATCTGAATGTCTTCTTTGGAGAAATGTCTATTTAGACCTTCCTCCCATTTTTTGATTGGGTTGTTTGTTTTTTTGTTATTGAGCTACATGAGCTGTTTGTATATTTTGGAAATTAATCCCTTGTTGGTCACATCGTTTGCAAATATTTTCTCCCATTCTGTGGTTGTCTTTTTGTTTTGTTTATGGTTTCCTTTGATTTGCAAAAGCTTTTAAATTTAATTAGGTTCTATTTGTTTATTTTTGTTTTTATTTTCATTACTCTAGGATGTGGATCATAAAAGACATTGCTGCTATTTATGTCAGAGAGTGTTCTGCCTATGTTTTCCTCTAAAGGTTTTATAGTATCTAACCTTATATTTAGATCTTTAATCCATTTTGAGTTTATTTTTGTGTATGGTATTAGGGAGTGTTCTAATTTCATTCTTTTACATGTAGCTGTCCAGTTTTCCCAGCACCATTTATTGAAGGTACTGTTGTTTCTCCATTATATGTTTTTACCTCCTTTGTCATAGATTAGTTAACCACAGGTACGTGGGTTTATTTCTGGACTTTCTATCCTGTTCCATGGATCTATATTTCTGTTTTTTGTGTGCCAGTACCAAACTGCTTTGATTACTGTAGCTTGGTAATATAGGCAGGGATTCCTCCAGCTCCCTTTTTCTTTCTCAAGATTGCTTTGGCTATTCAGGGTCTTTGTGTTTCCATACAAATTGTAAAATTTTTTGTTCTAATTCTGTGAAAAATGCTATTGGTAATTTGGTAGATATTGCATTGAATCTGTATAACATCTTTCTTTTCCTTAAAATAAGATCTGTGCTCTTTAGGACAAAGCACCATATTTGGAAATAAATGATCTCAAATTGAGATTTACTTAATAGACATATTTGGTTTTGTTATAAGATGTAAAATAATAGGCAAATCAATAACAGATTAAAATGCTTTTTTTACATGGGTGAATCAGTGTTAAAAATCTGTCAGTAAACAGTTCTGTTCTAAAGTTACATGTTAATATGCAGTCTATGAAAGGTGGATGTATTTAAAAAAAAAAACAACTCAGTAAAATGATGGAAGAGGGTTACTATGGTTATCTGAAAAAAAAAAATCCAATTTTCTCAATACCTCCAGAATGTAGGTACCTTTTTATACATTAAAAATCTCAAAATGGCCAATGATATTTAAAGATGCTTATTTTAGACACAGTCTATATTATGAGGATACAGTGTTCTGCTGCTTTGAAAACCACTAACCATCTACCTGGAGCATTTTAGAAATAGATTCAAAGAAGAAAAACTATGACTCATAATTTTAACTTTCTTAAGTGTTACCTCTTGTAACCTAATTGTATCCAATTTTTCTCATCTTGTTTGATTAATAAAGGACACTATTAAAGACATATATATCACAGACATAATTTCAAGTTTTATAGCATTTTAAAAATTGACTTTAACATTTATCATGGATGAAAATGAAATATATCATTGCTTGTCAGTAAAAATGATGTTTTTCATGTATATTAAAATATGAATTGTTCTCTGTGAACATCCTAAGGTTCTACAGTAATATTAGAAATATTTTATGATCTCATATAATGTGATGATGTGAAGCATCACCTAGACATGTCCTTTCCTGCTCCCCTAAGTTATCAACTGTCCCTTCCCATCTGAGTGCTAAATGGGAAGTGCTGGACTTTTAACTCACACCTGAGAAAAAATAAACTGTATTTTGGACTCTAATCTTTATTTTTTAAAGCACCTTTCCAAAGGGCACACTTCCTTAATCTGCCACTAAGTTATTAAAGAGGTAAAAAAGACTTCACATATATACACACACACACACTATATGAAAAAGCCCTGCAAAATAGGAATGCCATGGGTAGAATTTTAGAGAGGAATTATTGGAGAGTCTAATATTTTGATTCTTGACATACCTCCCACAATATTCCAGAATATCTGGAAGTAAGGGAGACTGGCATCATATTCTCTACACAAACTCTTTCAACCAGTAGACTCTCCATATGCATCCCAATGACTCAGAACTATGGGTGCACACCAGAAAGAGAAGGCAGGTTGCAATAGCAAGGAGAAAGACATCAAGGAGAGTTTCCTATTCCTGAAACACTAGATGGCCTAGGAAGGAATCACTGGGCCAAGACCCAGAGAGCTAAGGAAATATGCTAGGATATTTTCTGGGTGGCCTCTCCCTTAACCTTACCTCAAGAAGGCATCCAGAAATGAAAAATACCCAACAAATCTGCAGGGCAGACCACCCACTGAGGATCTGGGGAAAAAGTGGTCATTACTCCAGAAAATTCCTGGTACAGGAGTCTATGGAGGGGGTGGCCAGCTGGGCACTTGAGGAAAACTTAAATGTGCCACATTGAGGAGCCAGGATAAGATGTTGCCTTAGCTGAGAAGCCAAGCACCTGAAAATTAGCATCTGGATACAGCTAGTGCCAGAAAACAGACTGGTGAGGCCCCTAGCAGTTAGTAATTGATTGCCTGTAGGTAACTGAGGACAAACTAATCAAACAATCTCTGGTTTTCCTCAGAAAGTCTTAAACGTAAACAGATCCTACAAGCTGCCATCAGTGCCCTCCTTTTGTGAGCTTGAAGTGTTTTAGAGTCTTCTTCCTATTGGAAGAAGATAGATTAGAAACAGTTGAATTTTCCAATGTCTATTCTATATTCAAATTTCAGATTTATTCAAATCCAAAGGATTGAAAATATTACTGGAGTAGACTAAATTTAACTGATTTGATTAGAATAAATCACTTGCTACATGGGAAGACTAAGGCTTTGGGGCTAAGAACAGTTCATGAAACTCAAGTTTTATATTTGTTTATATCTGATGGCAAATGTTCAATTATACTTGTTACTTGAACATGAATCATACTTGTTATGATTCATACTTTATGTACTTTTTAATATATCCTTTTATAACAACAGAATAGTCTTCTAGATCAGAAACCATTTCTTAACTTTAATGCATCATGCAGTTGAGGTTTGCAAGAACTTTGTAATTTTCTGAAAATTGAGATATACAAAGAAAATGTCTCTCAGGACAAAGTGCTATTTATTTTTCCTGCTTATTATTGGTTGAGGAAAACTTCTCATGTATAACAGATTTAGTAATAGACCAGAGCACGTAATCATTTTTCAATTATATTAGTTTTATACATGACTATTTCAATCCAATATAATTAGCTGTGATTATTATGATCTGTCCATTTATAAAATTTTGAATCTTTTTGTCTGATGAACATCTTTGATTTTTCAGTTTGGCAAAGAGAAGTCCTTTTATATTGTTGAAATGGTGCTTCCCCAACGTAGAAAAGCAATGCATATTTTGTAAATTCATGGAAATAATCTGTCAACTTCTAGCATTCTGACAAGGAAATTCTGAATAGAAAAATTTGCTATCCACTAACACTAAAAATATAATTGGAATGAGTCTTTTCTCCCACCTGCATGCTTGTTTAATGCCAATCTCCATGGTTTCTAAGTATACTAATGAGCATGATATGTTAATTTTAATTCTGAACAAAGATATATAAGAAAATATTTCTTTGCTTTAATTTGTTTCAAACATCTTTAGGATCTTTTGTTCACAATTCATCTATGAGGACAGAATCTCCAGGAGTTTACAGGAGAACTTCCTTGATTGTCTAACTGTAGGACAGTCTGTGATTGAATTCAGTTCTGAGTAGGATTTCAGATTACTCACTTGAACTAATGATATCCTAATCTTATCTTTTGGTACAAGGCAGCATTTTTCAGCCAGGAAGTGAGTGATTTCTGGAAATTTTAGAAAAGTCCTGAAGTGGCTCCATAAAGTGAAACTAAGAACTCTGGTGTAATTAATTAACAGCTTCCTTGACCTATTTTGAAAAAGCTCTAATTTTGATTGTAATGCTTGGGCCTGGACTCTAAAAATTATCTAGGTCATTTAGATCAGTGCTTCTCAAACTTTAAATGTATCTGACTCAGTGGGATCCTGTTAAAATGCAGATTCTGCGTCAGTAGATTGTGGAGGTAAGATTCTGCATTTCTAAGCTCCCAGGTGACACTGATGGGCATGAGCCAGGACCCACACTTTGAGCAGCAAGGTTTTAATAGGCTTAAGACTTTTCAGGGATGAAGTATACCAAATTAAAGTTCAGTATTTATTAACTTTGCTGATAAAAACTACAATGTCGTTTGCAATTAACAATATATATAGAGTGTAGTGTATATTTGGAAGAAAAGGGAGGAATTCAGTGACGCTTTAGAAATTGACTATCATGCACGCAACCTCTGTGTTATTAGTTATTCTGTATTTAGAAGAAGATTTGGGAGAAAAGATGAGTAATACATACATTTCCCATCTACACTATAGCTTATCATAAAGTCCTGAGTCCTGTTGTATATTCAGTTTTGCTCTCCTGTAGACTGCTTTTCAAAATTGCACTCTACTATTTTTACTAATATTTTAAGTTAGTACTTGTTTAAAAGAGACATGTTTGAGAAGTTTAGATTATTTTCACATTGAATTTACTTATTTTAAAACAAAGAATGAGTTATTTATGTGAGGAAATCATTGATACTGAGGAAATTTCTACAAATATTTTCACTTAATATTAAATTAATGCCCTGTGACTTGATGAGAATGGTAATGGAAATAGTCTACATTATCACCTATGGGTCTTATCAAAAAATCAACTGGAAAGTGAAGATAACTCTCCAGAGTCTTTTTTTTGTGTGTGTGGTACGCGGGACCCTCTCACTGCTGTGGCCTTTCCCATTGCGGAGAACACACTGCGTTCGTGCAGGCTCAGCGGCTATGGTTCACAGGCCCAGCCGCTCCACGGCTTGTGGGATCCTCCTGGACTGGGGCATGAACCCGTGTCCCCTGCATCAGCAGGTGGACTCTCAACCACTTCGACACCAGGGAAGCCCCAGAGTCTTTTTGAATGAAATGAAAGCACCACCTTTTACATTGTTGTGCAGAGTTTAAATGTTGTCACTTACAGGGTTGTATGGATCTAAAGTGGTACCACTAACAGCAGTGTGACAAGCCATTGTTAACCACCTACAGATTTTGCTGTGCAAAATTGACACTACCTATTGCTTTGTAACTAAAGCACTTCTTTTCACAGTTGCATTCCAAGTCAAGAGCTCAGATTGATAGAACAGGCCAAGGCAAACATAATAACCCACTAAATCCTATTATATGGTGAGTGGATTCTAATAGTTAACCTTTACCTGCTCTTAAAGTGCAGTGCCCTTCTTAACAGTACACAGGTGAAGAACAACTGCATGATATGAATGGACCTTACATAAGGATCTGAACACAATGAAACAGACCAAGGCTACCTTCTAAGTTCAAGCTTTGTTCAGACATCAGCAACATCCCCTAGACAGGCAGAGTGTTAAAGCCTCACTTGACTGAATTAGCTGGAGCTTTTCATACTAGTGCACTTAATGAAAAAAGCTACCAACCAAAGCACTCCACTCAGGAAAGCTGTTCCCAGTCAAAAGCTGACAGCAAATAAAATAAATACTACCTTCTACAGTGCTAGAAAACTGAACAAGGCTGGGTTATGTAAGTTTGAAACCAAAATGCTTCTTCATGATAAAGTAAAATTGTCTGCTGAAACCAATAAAAAGTAAACTGGATACACTGTGCATAAAAAAATGAGACTATGCTAGGTAGATCAACAATTATAATCATCTGATACTTCTATAGAAAATTCTGGTTAAAGTGTACCAATATTGGAGAGAGACATATTCTTAATCACCCCACAATCTTTGTACATAAAAGAGAGGATCTACTTCATCCCATGGACCCCTGGCAAAGGCATATATTAAATTAATTGCACACTCCAGTGATTGACTTCACCTTGGCATTATGCTGGAAATAAGAGGGAGATTCTGGAAAACATTCAAAAATAGGGATGGACATAATCCAAATCATGGGGATCTGGAGGAAGCTGCATATTCTGGTCCAGATCTTTGTGAACATAGATAAGGGAGAACACATTAGGTTAAAAACAATAATACATGAAACTGTTTTATATGGTGGGATATTGCTGATAGGAAGGTAAAAGCAGCCTAAATATATGTTGAAATATTAACTTAGTTTTGTCCATATCTAAAAAGTCTTCTCTACTTTAAAATCTGCTTCAGATAGAATTAATTAGCTCCTGCAACCATAGAAATACAACTTTTACTATGTTGCAGTTAGTGAAAATAAAAGAAATGGAATTCTGATATATCATGCTTTTGTGGCCACATGATAACATGCACTTTTAATAAAGGCAGTTAAAGGTTGAAATTGCACTGGCGGGGGTCCCCAGTGTGTGACAGGATCACGTAAAAATCAGTAAACAACTGACAGTCCCTTTCTTACAAGTGAGAAGGGTTTACTTTCAATTTTTATGTCTTATGTGTCTTGTTGGCCTGTAGCATAAAGCTGTTTTTTTTTTTTATTATTATTATGTATCCTTCAGGCATTCTAGCAATCAAGGGAATATTACAAGAGAAGATCAAAAATCTTTTTTGCTCTTAATGCATAAATACCGAAAATATGCATTTGGGTTTCAGGATTGTACTGGAGGAAAAAGCACTCCTCACTAATATAAGAAAATCTAAGGCCAGAAGTCAGAGAGATATCAAAGTTAGTTGTAAAAACCAGTCTTGGTAGGAAAAAAATAAATTATTTACTTCCATTTTTTGAACTGATTTGTTGAACGCCTATGTTGTCATATTCTAGATGTTGTCATCTCTATCACTTTTGATTCCCTTTTTATCTCTCACACTGTACATGAAAACCATTGGGACATTTTGTTGGTTGTAACTTTCAAATAAAACCAGAAACTGTCACCACCTCAGCTGTTAACCATTTTGGTCCAATCATTGCTTACCTGGAACTACTATTGGGCTATTTACTGCTCCCCACTTAACTCCTAGAGTTCCTTTAAAAACAAAAGTTTAATTGTGTACTTTCTTTGGCAACACCTTGCAATGGCACTATTTTTCAATCAGAGTAAAAGCTGAAGTCTTTACAGTAACTCCAATGCCCTACACAATCAGCTTTGGACACAATCCTCCTTACTTTCTTGTGCTGTGTGGGTCAGATGACCAAGATTCTCTGGAGGATTCCCAGGCCCTAAGAGACCACAAAGCTAGGAGCCACTAGGTGAAAGGAACCTAGGCCCCTGAATGCCCCCCTCCCCTTGGCAACAGCAGTGATGGGATAGTAAACTGAATGAAAAATAGACATAATATGGTTAAACCATTGGGATATTTTCTGGATTTTTCCAGTATTTAGCCTACCCTGAGTAAAGAACCATGATATATAAAGGTAACACAAGCTATTTTGAAAGAAAGTATATTATTTGTGCCAAACAAATTCTGTATGCTACACATTCAGTGTCCTTGAAAGAGGGTAATATTGCTCAGGGTTGGATGGATTAGGGGAAGATTCACCTGAATGATAGTCAAGGTTCTTGAAGAATGAATAAGGACTGAATAGGTAGAATAAAATAAGAGAAGAGCATGTGAGGGGAGAGCACTGGAAAGTTCCAAGTGGTAGCTGTGGGAATGTGGATGACATATTTGGTACAGACAAAAAACCAGGAAAGAGTCAGGGATGAGGACAAAAACCTAATAGGAATGGCTGCAACCAGGAAAAATGTTGAGGAAATAAGTGTTGTCTATTCTTCCATACTAAATCTGCAATATGATTTCACAGTCATACCTCAGAACTTGTTATGACTAGTAACTATATTCCCACCAAAACATCAATTTCCAGCAACATCCTTTTAACAGCACCTCCAATCCTTCCAACTGATTTGCTCTGAAACCCTTGGCTCAAGAATTTTTGGCCTCTACTTTTATCAAACCCACCTATTTTTCACTATGCATGCCCTCATTCTCCCTTACTGTCCTCTTTTCCAGGCATAAATTCCATAGTATCAGGAATCACCATTCCTTTGTCGCCCTCAGTCTCCTCCTATTGTACTTGCCCATCAGATTTCCAGCCCCAGTTAATTCCAATAACTACTATAGTTATAGTTGCATACAGATGCAACAACTAGGCGGAAAACCCTAGGGAAAACTACACAACTGGACTGATTGATTTACTTTTAAATTCCAGAACTTAAACTTCAAATTTACACTCAAACACATTTACATAGTATGGTTTTCCCACTCTTTAAAATGGCTATTGTGAATGTTTTTTCAGTCTCCTCAAATTGCCATGTGCTCTTTCTCCACAGTGAGTTTCTACTTTATTTACAGCTCCTACTCACAGTTAATTGGAAGCAATTATATCTACCACCACATCTGCATTCATGCAATTCTACTAGTAATCTATTTTTAGTCCTTTTACAATTTAAGAGAAGTCTTTTTCCTTACTTTATGCCAACTCTTCCACTTTTGTGTTGAATCCTATCCTGCTGTCTTTATCAAGGATTTTATTCCCGTACTTTTTCACTGTCTTCTGCATTTTATCAATTTCCCCCTTTCTACTGGAGAATAGCCATTAACACAGAAATATGATCCTGTTCTACTTCCATTTAAAAAAATAAGCAAAACAAAACAAAACAAAAATTCATTGTATATACGTACCACATCTTCTTTATCCATTCATCTGTCGATGAACATTTAGGTTGCTTCCATGTCCTGGCTATTGTAAATAGTGCTGCAATTACTCAGCCATAAAAAAGGAATGAAATTGGGTCATTTTTAGAGACATGGATGGACCTAGAGTCTGTCATACAGACTGAAGTAAGTCAGAAAGAGAGAAACAAATATGGTATATTAATGCGTATATGTGGAAAAATGTTACAGATGAACCTATTTGCAGAACAGGAATAGAGATGCAGACATCGAGAACGAACATGTAGACACGGGGGATGGGATGAATTGGCAGATTGGGATTGACATATATACACTACCAAGTGTAAAACAGATAGCTAGTGGGAACTTACTGTATAGCGCAGAGAGCTCAGCTCGGTGCTCTGTGGTGACCTAGATGGATGGGATGGGGGGGAGGTCCACGAGGGAGGGGATATATGTATACGTATAGCTGATTCACTTTGTTGTACAGCAGAAACTAACACAACATTGTAAAGCAACTATACCCCAATAAACAAACATTTAAAAAATTAAAAACCAAACCAAAACCAAAAATCTTTCATTTCACATTCTCTAATTACCCTCATGTCCTTGCACTTTTTCTTTTTCTAAATTTTTATGCCCTTCAACCCAAAATTTCTAAGGAGAATGGCCTCTGCCCATCAGCTCCAGTTCTTTACCTCTATTTCACTTTCTTCACAATGGCAACCTGTCTTCTTTCCATGATATCAAGCCCAAGTTGGCACATCTCTGTCTCCGCCATGTTTGTCATCATAGCAGCGTTTGATACATGAACCTCCTCCTAATTTAGGGGTCATTTTCTTCTCTTCATGTCTCTGACTTTTGCTCTCCTGGTTTTCTTTCTAATTCATTGACTACTTCTTCCTAAGTTTCCATCTTTACCTGTTTCCCCCACATTTTTAAACCTCACTTCAGGTTTTACTTGAACTGTATACTTCTAGCCCTGACTTCCCTGAGAGTCCAGATTTTTATATTCAACCACCTAATCAGCCTCTGTATAAAGACATCACAAACTTAAGATCTTCCAAACAGAGTTCTCAATTTTTCCCTATGTTTCATACTCTCCAAGCCTTCACAATTTCAGTAAATGAACTTAGTGAAAAAAATATATATATATAGTATGCTCAAATACTCAAGGCAAAAACTTGAGTCATCCATATTTTCTCCTTTTTGCCTTATTCTCGTACCCATCTACAAAATTTAAACCAAATCTACCCTCTTTTCTTCATCTCTACAGGTGATTTTAATATTGATTTTATTATTCCATTATATTCGATAATTTTTAAACGTTAAAATACTGATATCTCTCTTTATGTAATGGCTGATTTTAGGCCTTTATCAGCAAGTTTTGGCACTCTGTAGAATTTCCTTATTCTTCCCTTCTGCTGCTTTCTTTTACCCATACCCGTGACATCTTCATCTCAAGCCTCTCAGACTTTCTTTACCCCATAACTCTTATAATTTTCATATCATTGCTCATCTTCTTATCTTTCTTCCTCTTACTAAATAATAAGACTGTGCTTAGTAATGTGGAAAGAACATTTTGAAATTAGCAGATGTCTGGTGGGGAGGGAAAGGGATTGATTGAGTAAGGCTCCCTTCCTGCTAGAAGGTTAAATCAATTTGGTGGCCAGTGAGAAGTTCCTTAGTAGAGGAGATATACTAACTTCCTCTTAAGGGCCTCAAACAGGGCAGGAAGGCCTGAGCCATCCTTGAGAAGTTACATTAGAGGCAGCAGTTTGGAGTGGTCCTTAGGGTTAGTGGATGGAAGTCAAAGGAAGCATAGAGCCATTAGCGGCTTATAATTTACGTTAGAATGATAATGTATTCTTTGCATTTATAGTTATATTAGTTTCTGTTTTACTTGATGTTTTGAAATGTGCTTATATTTTTATTTGAAATATAGTGAATTTTAATTTTATAGGCACTTTGAAAAATACATTTTGAACACTTTTTTCTTAATAGACACAATGCATTACATATACCATAACATTGATATTCCTAGTGTTATGGTATTTCACAAAATTAATACTATGGTATTTTAAAGGATAAATGATCAATAAGATGATTGACACTAGCCTGCTTCTATAATCATCTAGAACCACTGTCCTCTTAGCTCACTATATTCTTTCCATGTTCATCTCCATTTTGTTTCTGACTCTAAACACTTTCCTGTCTCAGGCTTTATATTTCCTGTTCCTTCTGTCTGGAATGTATTTGCCATGACTCTTTGCATAGTGGCTACATTGCACCCTTTAGGTTTCATTTAAATGTCATCTCCCTAACTAAGCAGTACTCCCCAGACCCCCACTCCACTACCAACCCACCACCCTATCGCATTTTGATATATGTTTTCTTATGTTTGTTTTGTACTTATTCATGATCTCACTTCTAGGACTAGAATAATAATCTGATGAATATTGGTATCTGGTCTTTCCCATTCACCATCATATCTCCTGAATGTAGAGTGATATCTGACACATAGTATTATCACAATAAATATTTTTAAATAAAATAATGAAAACATATAAGCCTTCATTCAACATTTTACATTGTGACCTCCACATTCCAAGCAATTTTCTTGATGTGGGGCACATAGCAGTGAACAATATGAATAAAATCTAAGATCCTGTGGATTTTATAAGTTAGGAGGGTGGGGGAGATAAGATTCAGAGCAAGTAAATGTGTCATTGGAAATATATGGTATGGAGACAGTTAAGCAGTAACAATAGAGAGTGATGGTGGACACAGTATTACTTAGACAGGATTATGGATCAAGAATGTCACCTACCATATCAGCAAACAAAGGATGTTTTGGCCATCAAGCCAGCAGCCACTGCAGCCACCCCCAGCTGTTCACTCTGAAGGGATTCAGGATGGAGAAAAGCAGAATACTGGCCCTAGATAGTTAAGGTGCATATCAAAGTAATGATTGCAGTGAGCCCAAACTCTCTCATCTTCCCATAGATAGAAAAGTGCTAAATTCGGTAACTTTAGATGTCTAGTTTTCTTTAATTAACAGTGATGTTTTGATGTTCCGACTACCTTGTTTTTGTTGCAAAAACTCCTATATATATGGCTCCTCCCATACCTCTTCGGAAGCAGTCCCTCAGAGCGATCTAAGATGCTGTCTTCTGGGCTAAAGTCCTCAGAACATCCACTGAGTGAAACATAATTCTCAACTTTTAGGCTGTGCATTTTTTGTTCAGTCAACAGGATGGTCAAGAAAAGCCTTGTAGATGAGGTGATACTCAGTTCCATATCAATATTGCTCCTTTAGATTATACAACAGGAATTAAACAACCTAAACTTTGTGTGACAATTTGACACATATCTCAGTAGTATGTTTGCCATTGCTCAATGGTCCTGTCAATCACCTGTTAATGATGGCAAGCAAACTGGTCAGTAGCAATTTTGGATACCCTCATTTTGCCTCCATTATTTTGACTCTGAATAAGTAACTCAATGACATTAAGATTGAAGGCATTTGAATCAAAAACCTGAATTAACATTATCTGTATTTTATCCCATATCCTTATGTTTTTCCTTCCCATGTCAAAGGAAATTATATTCCTTCCTACCCATGTGTCTTCACTCTTATTACTTTCCAATTTCTGAAGAACTGTTCCTCTTTATTATAATGTGTGTCTCTCTCTCTTTCCTTTCTTTTATCCCTTGCTCTTGCTCTAACTCTGTCTCTTTCTTGAAGGGGCCCTTTGCTGATTTCACACATGCTTGCTTATGCTAGTTTGGGAAACAAACCAAATCATCAAATATATTTTACCACATGAGCTCCTTAATATTACTTCTTTCTTTTTCTACTCTAACACATGTCTACAACATACAACTTGTACCTCAGTCCCAAAGTTCCTTCCCAGAATCACATTCAACATTTATTTGACACGTATTTCAATTATGTCAGACACTATGTTATATAATCTGAGAAATATTGTTCTATCTTAACATCTCCACATGTGAATTAATTATTGTTGTACCTGAGCAGGACCCTAAGGGACCTGCCTCGGACAGACTCTTCCCCCGTATCCTTTGCTGTAGCTCCTCTCTGAAGTACCCAGATAATAGTATCTCATGCATATTTCCTGAGTTTTTCAGATGCTAAAAACCACCATCAAATGGAAGAAATTAACTACTTGATGACCATGCCCATAGTCCGCCGACATACTGGCACCTAAGGACTGATGATGTCAACCGCCCTGTTACCTCAACATCAACCAATCAGAGAATTGTGCACGAGCTGATCACATACCCTGGGATGCCCCTCCCTCACCTGGCCTTTAAAAATGCTTTGCTGACACCCTTTGGGAGTCCGGGGTTTTTGCAAGGCCCTGCTCCAAACTCAAACGTTTTGGTTCATTTGGCCTCACTGTGCATCAGGCATACAAACTTGTGTTCACTAACATTATTTCCATTTTAGAGCTGAGGAAATTCAAGGTGGTTTAATTTCTTGTGCAAATAATAGGGTTAATAAGTAGCAATGCCAAGGTTTAAACCCAGGGTTTCTAATTCTAAATCTTCTTTTCACTAATCTCTGAGATTATTCATGATTTTCTCATTTCTGTATCCAACAATCTTTTCTATTTTATTTTTGTTTTTATTATTAATGACAGCTTTTGAAATCATACTTTATGTAACTGACTTTATTATGCTTTTCTTGACATATATAATCATATTAATTAATATGTGAGAAATTCACTGTAGACAACATATTCCCATAATCACCCCTGATTCAATTTCCATTACAACATTTCAAGTCAATATTCTAAATACACATGTGCTTAATTTCAGGTCCTTTTTCCAAAGAAGTATTTTTTTTCTCATTTTGGTAGTTTAGCATGTTGAATACATGAATACTGAATGATCATGGTGGAACTTATTGAATTCTAGGTTTAAATTAATCAAAATAATTAAATATGCACACTTAACACACTTCCAAATTATTGCACTTCTGCACCTTATTCACCGTGATTTCTTCTGAAATTACAAAATCACAGGTGGCATGACTATGTTTGGTTTATTCCAATCATTTTCTTCAGGCATACAGGGTTTTGTAAAGCATTTCCTTCTACTAAAAATGATATTCATTTTAAGCTGCCTCTTCAAAGTCATTCCCTAAGATTAAGATACTGTTTATGTTAACATTCCACTCTATCACTGCTTTAGTTTCACCGACATGCTTCCACATTTTGTCAATGCCATGTTGTACTCTGAAATTCTGTCCCCAAATAGCATACTACCTATCAAGATATAAACAATATTGCTTTTTTAACTTCCAGGAAAAAAAGTCAAACCTAAGTATACTTGAGAGAAAACTATAATTACTTCACATAATTAATTACTTTTCTACAACAGCAACTGTGGCAATTACTCATTCTAAGAAAGTCTAATCACGTTACAGAAACTTGATCCAATTATTTAGCTGCTAACACAGGCAGGAATACTTCTACCATGTTGGTCTGTACTCAGACCTGTTTCATTGTGTCATATTCATGTGGTTTTTACCATCCTACATCTTCCTAATGTTTGAAGCTAAACAGCCATGATCCCAGATGTCAACTGCTGGTTGCTTATAGGTCCTCCAGCTTTAGAAAGTTTTCTTCTTCTTCTTTTTTTTTTTTTTTTAGTATGTTAAATAAATTGGCTTGTAGATGTACTGCACAAATTGTGTAAAGTTCAAATTCTTCTACCTCCACCACCTGCTCTCTGCAATGTCTCTGAGAGCTCACTGGGAGTTTAATGTCTCTCATTACATCTTGTTCCCAAAGTTCTATTTCCCCCCCCAATTCCTAATTTCGTCCATGAATAATTTGTTTTTCTTGTCTTCATCCTAAAATGACACAAACATAGAACAGAGAGATTTTTCCTTGACTTCTGCAAAATACCATTTACATAAAGTGATTGTGTATGGTATATAGTCTTAAGTCATAGATTTGGGGCTGACAGTGGAGAAGGGATAGTAGTCTTAGGACTCTCACTGGATAAATATTTTCTTCCAGTTCTTGTCCTCTTGCTCTGTTGCTCCTCTCTGCTTTTTCTTCTCTAAGTTGGTTACATGAAAAAATTTTTAAATGCCTCCCATTTTATAAAGGAGAATAATTCAGCTCTTTCTGTCTTTTAGGTTGGCCCATTTTAGCAAAGATTTAAACACACTCTTTTGAAAACCAAAATTGTCCATCAATGCATTTTGTGGACACATGGCATTTCTTTTGTTAAGAGAGAATTTTGCTACCAGTTTTTAAACTGATTGTTATTTTGTTTTATTCCCTCTATAGTTTTCCTTTAACAAAATCTTTATATTACCTGAAAATGACTTCTAACTTGAGACCATACACCCTCTCTCACTCACAGATTTTAAATTCTCTGAGTGGCATTTGAATAGAGATGAAGCATACCATCTAATAGAACTACACATATTATTACATAGACTGATTACAGAAAGATTGGCTCTTCATTGGTGTCAAATGGCATCAGGTTGTGGGTTTTGCTCCCAGGTACCCTGTAACTGAATCTGGTTGCTCTTCTTTTCAGGGCAATAGCTCCCCATATTCCATTTTATCTGCTATTGAATTTCTGTCTACTTTATGGGAGACATTCTTTCTGTCAGCCAATTCCCCTTCTACATTACTCTGTTTAGGTCCTCAGTATGTACATTTTATTCCAAAAAATGTTCATCCTCCCTGTGATGTTAACAAATGGAGGTGTGTTTTTGATTTCTAGTCTACCTGAATACACTGGGTGCAATAGAGCAGGCTTCTTCTACAGTTGCTTCACTCTCTAGTGTTAGAGGCACAATGTCAGAGGAATTATCAAACCTCTCCAGTTCTGAGCAACTATTTCTTAATAGCCAATGTAACCTTCTTATTTTTGATACTACCAAGTTTTTAATATATGATATAAATTTCATACATTGTTAACCTGAACTCTGATTGAACTTCACTTACCTAGAAAAAATTGATTAATGAGACTTCTGCAAATTACTAGACTGTTTATGATGATTCTTCTGTCTAGGTGATGAAGATATTTGATACTCCTAACATGTTACATGTCTAACACTTTATGATGCCCTGAATTTGAGTATTGTACTTTATTTTGTTGCCTTTTTAAAAGTTTTATCCCTTGTTAAGCAGATTTCTTAGAAGAGTGGCTCTTCTCCCAAACTTTAAAGAAACTTAGTCAACATGTGGGTAAGAATTACTATCAACCACATACAGTACCTTTTGTGAACAGGTACTATATGTAGAAATGTCTAATACATGATGGAGACTCCAATAAGAGACAAGGCATAGTCTTTGCCCTCTAGGTTCTTACATTATACTAGTAATGTTAATAGTAAGAATAAAAAAGACTTTTCAGGCATTGTTCTAATTGCTTTAGAGTACCTCATTAAATCTGTATAAGATGATAAGGCATGGACTATGCATATTTCAGGCTGGAGAACATGATGTAAAGAAAGTAACAAGGTTGAAATAGATTTAGTATATTTAAAGAGAAAATGAATAATTTGCTTTCATTGGAGTAGTTTTTATTTAAAGAAAGAATAAAATATATACTCAGAGGTTCTTTCTTTTTTTTCTTTTAACAATCCTGGAGGTTTACTTTTTGGTCTATGTTTAAACACAGTATATAACATAACAACAATAATGGCCATTGGTATTTTTCTTTTTTTTAGAAATTTCATGTAATATCTGAAACATTTGTATTAACATATTTCCATACAAATAACCCAAAGAAAGTTTAGTATTAGTTGTTTTGTTTGTTTGTACTGCAGGTTCTTATCAGTCATCAATTTTATACACATCAGTATATTCATGTCAGTCCCAATCGCCCAAATCAGTATGCCACCATCCTCACCCCACTGCAGTTTTCCCCCCTCGATGTCCATACATCCGTTCTCTACATCTGTGTCTCAAACTCTGCCCTGCAAACCAGCTCATCTGTACCATTTTTCTAGGTCCCACATACATGCGTTAATATACGATTTTTGTTTTTTTCTTTCTGACTTACTTCACTCTGTATGAGAGTCTCTGGATATATCCACGTCTCAATGAATGACTCAATTTCTTTCCTTTTTATGGCTGAGTAATATTCCATTGTATATATATATACCACATCTTCTTTACCCATTCATCTGTTGATGGGCATTTAGGCTGCTTCCCTTACCTGGGTATTGTAAATAGGGCTGCAACGAACATTGGGATGCATGTATCTTTTTGAATTACAGTTTTCTCTGGGTATATGTCCAGTAGTGAGATTGCTGGATCATATGGTAATTCTATTGTTAGTTTTTTAAGGAACCTCCATATTGTTCTCCATAGTGGCTGTATCAATTTACATTCCCACCAACAGTGCAAGATGGTTCCCTTTTTTCCACAACCTCTTCAGCATTCGTTGTTTGTAGATTTTCTGATGATGTCCATTCTAACTGGTGTGAGGTGATACCTCATTGTAGTTTTGATTTGCATTTCTCTAATAATTAGTGATGTTGAGCATCTTTTCATGTGCTTCGTAGCAATCTGTATGTCTTCTTTGGAGAAATGTCTATTTAGGTTTTCTGCCCATTTTTGGATTGGGCTGTTTGTTTCTTTAATATTGAGCTGCATGAGCTGTTTATATATTGTGGAGATTAATCTTTTGTCCTTTGATTTGTTTGCAAATATTATCTCCCATTCTGAGGGTTGTTTTTTTGTCTTGTTTATGGTTTCCTTTGCTGTGAAAAAGCTTTGAAGTTTCATTAGGTTCCATTTGTTTATTTTTGTTTTTATTTCCATTACTCTAGGAGGTGGATCAAAAAAGATCTTGCTGTGATTTATGTCAAAGAGTTTTCCTCTAAGAGTTTTATACTGTCCAGTCTTACATTTAGGTCTTTAATCCATTTTGAGTTTATTTTTGTGTATGGTGTTAGAGAGTATTCTAATTTCATTCTTTTATATGTAGCTGTCCAATTTTCCCAGCACCACTTACTGAAGAGACTGTCTTTTCTCCATTGTATATCCTTGCCTCCTTTGTCATAGATTAGATCACCATATGTGTGTGGGTTTATCTCTAGGCTTTCTATCTTGTTCCATTGATCTATTTTCTGTTTTTGTGCCAGTACCATATTGTCTTGATTGCTGTAGCTTTCTAGTATAACCTGAAGTCAGGGAGTCTGATTCGTCCAGCTCCGTTTTTTTCCCTCGAGACTGTTTTGGCTATTCGGGGTCTTTTGTGTCTCCATACAAATTTTAAGATAATTTTTTCTAGTCCCGTAAAAAATGCCATTGGTAATTTGATAGGGATTGCATTGAATCTGTAGATTGCTTTAGGTAGTATAGTCATTTTCACAATATTGATTCTTCCTATCCAAGAACATGGTATATCTCTCCATCTGTTTGTATCATCTTTAATTTATTTCATCAGTGTCTTATAGTTTTCTGCATACAGGTCTTCTATCTCCCTAGGTAAGCTTATTCCTAAGTATTTTATTCTTTGTGTTGCAATGGTAAATGGGAATGTTTCCATAATTTCTCTTTCAGATTTTTCATCATTAGTGTATAGGAGTGCAAGAGATTTCTGTGCATTAATTTTGTATCCTGCAACTTTACCAAATTCATTGATTAGCTCTAGGAGTTTTCTCGTGGCATTTTTAGGATTCTCTCTGTGTAGTATTATGCCATCTGCAAACAGTGACAGTTTTACTTCTTCTTTTCCAATTTGTATTCCTTTTATTTCTTTTTCTTCTCTGATTACCATGGCTAGGACTTCCAAAACTATGTTGAATTATAGTGGTGAGAGTGGACATCCTTGTCTCGTTCCTGATCTTAGAGGAAATGCTTTCAGGTTTTCACCATTGAGAATGATGTTTGCTGGGGGTTTGTCATATATGGCTTTTATTATGTTGAGGTAGGTTCCCTCTATGCCCACTTTCTGGAGAGTTTTTATCATAAACTGGTGTTGAATTTTGTCAAAAGCTTTTTCTTCATCTATTGAGATGATCATATTGTTTTTCTGCTTCAATTTGTTAATATAGTGTATCACATTGATTGATTTGCATATATTGAAGAATCCTTGCATCCCTGGGATAAATCCCACTTGATCTTGGTGTATGATCCTTTTAATGTGTTGTTGGATTCTGTTTGCTAGTATTTTCTTGAGGATTTTTGCATCTATATTCATCTGTGATATTGGTCTGTAATTTTCTTTTTTTGTAGTATCGTTGTCTGGTTTTGGTATCAGGGTGATGGTGGCCTCATAAAATGAGTTTGGGAGTGTTCCTTCCTCTATAATTTTTTGGAAGAGTTTGAGAAGGATGGGTGTTAACTCTTCTCTAAATGTTTGATAGAATTCACCTGTGAAGCCATCTGGTCCTGGACTTTTGTTTGTTGGAACATTTTTAATCACAGTTTCAATTTCATTTCTTGTGCTTGGTCTGTTCATATTTTCTTTTTCTTCCTGGTTCAGTCTTGGAAGGTTATACCTTTCTAAGAATTTGTCCATTTCTTCCAGGTTGTCCATTTTATTGGCATAGAGTTGCTTGTAGTAGTCTCCTAGGATGCTTTGTATTTCTGCGGTGTCTGTTGTAACTTCTCATTTTTCATTTCTAATTTTTATTGATTTGAGTCCTCTCTCTCTTTTTCTTGATGAGTCTGGCTAATGGTTTATCAATTTTGTTTATCTTCTCAAAGAACCAGCTTTTAGTTTTATTGATCTTTGCTGTTGTTTTCTTTGTTTCTACTTCATTTATTTCTGCTCTGATCTTTATGACTTGTTTCCTTCTGCTAACTTTGGGTTTTGTTTTTTCTTCTTTCTCTAGTTCCTTTAGGTGTAAGTTTAGATTGTTTACTTGAGATTTTTCTTGTTTATTGAGGTAGGCTTGTATAGCTATAAACTACTCTCTTAGAACTGCTTTTGCTGCATCCCATAGGTTTTGGATCATTGTGTTTTCATTGGCATTTGTCTCTAGGTATTTTTTGATTTCCTCCTTAATTTCTTCAGTGATCTCTTGGTTTTTTAGTAATGTATTGTTTAGCCTCCATGTGTTTGTGTTTTTTATGGGTTTTTTTCCCTGTAATTCATTTCTAATCTCATAGCATTGTGGTCAGAAAAGATGCTTGATACGATTTCAATTTTCTTAAATTTACTGAGGCTTGATTTGTGACCCAAGATGTGATCTATCCTGGAGAATGTTCCGTGCGCACTTGAGAAGAAAGTGTAATCTGCTCTTTTTTGGATGGAGTATCCGATAAATATCAATTAAATCTATCTGATCTATTGTGTCATTTAAAGCTTCTCTTTCTTTATTTATTTGCATTTTGGATGATCTGTCCATTGTTGTAAGTGAGGTGTTAAAGTCTCCAACTATTATTGTGTTACTGTCGATTTCCTCTTTTATAGTTGTTAGCAGTTGCCTTATGTATTGAGGTGTTCCTATGTTGGGTGCATATTTATTTATAATTGTTATATCTTCTTCTTGGATTGATCCCATGATCATTATGTAGTTTCCTTCCTTGTCTCTTGTAACATTCTTTATTTTAAAGTCTATTTTATCTGATATGAGTATAGCTACACCAGCTTTCTTTTGATTTCCATTTGCATGGAATATCTTTTTCCATCCCCTCACTTTCAGTCTGTGTGGGTCCCTAGGTCTGAAGTGGGTCTATTTTAGACAGCGTATATATGGTTCTTGTTTTTGTATCCATTCAGCAAGCCTGTGTCTTTTGGTTGGAGTATTTAATCCATCCACGTTTATGGTAATTATCGAGATGTATGTTCCTATGACCATTTTCTTAATTGTTTTGGGTTTGCTTTTGTAGGTCCTTTTCTTCTCTTGTGTTTCCCACCTAGGGAAGTTCCTTTAGCATTTGTTGTAGAGATGGTTTGGTGGTGCTGAATTCTCTTATGTTTTGCTTGTCTGTAAAGCTTTTGATTTCTCCATCAAATCTAAATGAGATCCTTGCTGGGTAGAGCAATCTTGGTTGTAGGTTGTTCCCTTTCATCACTTTAAGTATCTCATGCTACTCTCTTTTGGCTTGTAGAGTTTCTTCTGAGAAATCAGCTGTTAACCTTATGGGAGTTCCCTTGTATGTTATATGTCATTTTTCCCTTGCTGCTTTCAATAATTTTTCTTTGTCTTTAATTTTTGCCAATTTGGTTACTTTGTGTCTCGGCATGTTTCTCCTTGGGTTTATTCTGTATGGACTCTTTGCACTTCCTGTACTTGGGTGGCTATTTCCTTTCCCATGTTAGGGAAGTTTTTGACTATAATCTCTTCAAATATTTTCTCTGCTCCTTTCTCTCTCTCTTTTTTTATTTAAAGAAAGAATAAATTATATACTGAGAGGTTCTTAGGGTCCTTGGCCATTATGTTGAGAAATTTAAGATTAATCATCTCACTGATGTTTATTTTACATCGATTGAGTTTAAAGGTTGATGATGTTGTAGCCAAGACTCTGTCAGCAGATTTTAGGATGGGATGAAAGAACAAAGTACTGATGGCACAGAAACCAGATAGAAATGAGCAGATTTGACCTGAAATGATTTGGGCCTGGACTTAATTAAATGAATGAAAATAGAAAGGATGAGATAAGTGATGTGAGATATTATAACAGAAGAAATAAACTAACTTGATAACTGACTGAATTCAGAAGGAAGAAATGATGAACAACTAATTTTTCAATCACATCTTCTGTTTCCATTGTCATTCACCTGCTTCATCTTGGAAATCTTAAATTCCAATAACTCACTTAATATATCAGTAGTTCATATGGGATACAGGGCAAATTCCTTATCATGGATTACAAGGTTCTTCAGACATGGTCTTCATGATCGTGCACATGATTACTTCTCCAGATTTTATTACTCCTATTTTAATGAACAGATATGTCTGAGTGTCTACAATGCTTTCAACTTTGTAGTAGGGTAGTTGTTTTCACACCTTTTGCTTTTAAAGTTTACTTGCAATTTGAAAAAATTTTGAGGTTCTCAAAGACTGTTCCTTTAGGTGAGATATATCTTCTATACTTTTACTATATTAGAAATCAAAATTGAGAAATTTTATAATATGTATTAATATATTTAAAAATAACTACAATAAACCTATAATGAATTTTGCTGTTGGCAGTAATTACTGTCAGTTATTCTCCCTTGAAGTGGCAGACTTACTTGGTTCATTTTTTTTTTAACATCTTTATTGGTGTATAATTGTTTTACCATGGTGTGTTAATTTCTGCTTTATAACAAAGCGAATCAGCTATACATATACATATATCCCCATACCTCTTGCATCTCCCTCCCTCCCACCCTCCATATCTGACCCCTATAGGTGGTCACAAAGCACTGAGCTGATCTCCCTGTGCTATGCGGCTGCTTCTCACTAGCTGTTGGTTTTACATTTGGTAGTGTATATATGTCCATTCCACTCTCTCACTTTGTCCCAGCTTACTCTTCCCCCTCCCTGTGTCCTCAAGTCCATTCTCTAGTAGGTCTGCGTCATTATTCCCATCTTGCTCCTAGGTTTTGATGACCTTTTTTTTTAAATTCCATATATACGTGTTAGCATACTGTATTTGTTTTTCTCTTTCTGACTTACTTCACTATCTATGACAGACTCTAGTTCCATCATCCTCACTACAAATAGCTCAATTTCGTTTCTTTATATGGCTGGCTAATATTCCACTGTATATGTGTGCCACATCTTCTTTATCCATTCATCTGTCAATGGATGCTTAGGTTGCTTCCATGTCCTGGCTATTGTAAATAGAGCTACAATGAACATTGTGGAGCATAACTCTTTTTGAATTATGGTTTTATCAGGATATATGCCCAGTAGTGGGATTTCTGGGTCATATGGTAGTTCTATTTTTAGTTTTTTAAGGAACCTCCTGACTGTTCTCCATAGTGGCTGTATCAATTTACATTCCCACCAACAGTGCAAGAGTGTTTCCTTTTCTCCACACCCTCTCCTGCATTAACTGTTTTTAGATTTTTTAATGATGGCCATTTTGACTGATGTGAGGTGATACCTCATTGTAGTTTTAATTTGCATTTCTCTAATGATTAATGATGTTGAGCATTCTTTCATGTGTTTGTTGGCAATCTGTATATCTTCTTTGGAGAAATGTCTATGTAGGTCTTCTTCCCATTTTTGGATTGGGTTGTTTGTTTTTTTTTGATACTGAGCTGCACGAGACGCTTGTAAATTTTGGAGATTAATCCTTTTTTAGTTGCTTCATTTGCAAATATTTTCTCCCATTCTGAGCGTTGTCTTTTCATCTTGTTTATGGCTTCCTTTGCTGTGCAAAAGAGTTTGAGTTTCATTAGGTTCCATTTGTTTACATTTGTTTGCATTTCCATTTCTCTAGGAGGTGGGTCAAAAAGGATCTTTCTGTGATTTATGTCATTGAGTGTTCTGCCTATGTTTTCCTCTAAGAGTTCTATAGTGTCTGGACTTACATTTAGGCCTTTAATCCATTTTGAGTTTATTTTGGTGCATGGTTTTAGGAAGTGTTCTAATTTCATTCCTTTAGATGTAGCTGTCCAGCTTTCCCCAGCACCACTTACTGAAGTAGCTGTCTTTTCTTCATTGTATATTCTTTCCTCCTTTATCAAATATATGTGACCATATGCGCATGGGTTTATCTCTGGGCTTTCTATCCCGTTCCATTGATCTATATTTCTGTTTCTGTGCCAGTACCATCCTGTCTTGATTACTGTAGCTGTGTAGTATAGTCTGAAGGCCAGGAGCCTGATTCCTCCAGCTCCGTTTTTCTTTCTCAAGATTGCTTTGGCTATTCGGGGTTTTTTGTGTTTCCAAACAAATTGTGAAATTTTTACTTCTAGTTCTGTGAAAAATGCCAATAGTAGTTCAACAGGGACTGTATTGAATCTATAGATTGCTTTGGGTAGTATAGTCATTTTCACAATGTTGATTCTTCCAATCTAAAAACATGGTAATTCTCTCCATTGGTTTGTATCATCTTTAATTTCTTCCATCCGTGCCTTATAATTTTCTGAATACAGGTCTTCTGTCTCCTTAGGTAAGTTTATTCCCAGGTATTTTATTCTTTTGGTTGCAATGGTAAATGGGAGTGTTTCCTTAATTTCTCTGTCAAATTTTTCATCATTAGTGTATAGGAATGCAAGAGTTTCTGTGCATTAATTTTGTATCCTGCTACTTTACCAAATTCATTGATTAACTCTAGTAGTTTTCTGGTAGCATCTTTAGTATTCTTTACATATAGGACATGTCATCTGCAAACAATGACAGCTTTACTTCTTCTTTTATGATTTGGATTCCTTTTATTTCTTTGTCTTCTCTGATTGCTGTGGCTAAAACTTCCAAAACAATGTTGAATAACAGTGGTGAGAGTGGGCAACCTTGTATTGTTCCTGATCTTAGTGGAAATTGTTTCAGTTTTTCACCATTGAGGACAATGTTGGCTCTGTGTTTGTCATATATGGCCTTAATTATGTTGAGGTAATTTCCCTCTATGCCTACTTTCTGGAAGGTTTTTATCATACATCGGTGTTGAATATTGTCAAAAGCTTTTTCTGCATCTATTGAGATGATCATAGGGTTTTTATTCTTCAATTTGTTAATATGGTGTATCACATGGATTGATTTGTGTATATTGAAGAATCCTTGCATTCCTGATATAAATCCCACTTGGTCATCGTGTATGATCCATTTAATGTGCTGTTGGATTCTGCTTGCTAGTATATTCTTGAGAATTTTTGCATCTATGTTTATCAGTGGTATTGGCTTGTGATTTTCTTTCTTTGTGACATCTTTGTCTGGTTTTGGTATCAGGGTGATGGTGGCCTAGTAGAATGAGTTTGGGAGTGCTCTTCCCTCTGCTATATTTTGGAAGAGTTAGAGAACGATAGGTGTTAGCTCTTTAAATGTTTGATAGAATTCTCCTGTGAAGCCATCTGGTACTGGGCTTCTGTTTGTTGGCAGATTGTTAATCACAGTTTCAATTTCAGTGCTTGTGACCGGTTGGTTTATATTTTCTATTTCTTCCTGGTTCAGTCTCAGAAGGTTGTGGTTTTCTAGGAATTTGTCCATTTCTTCCAGGTTTTCCATTTTATTGGCACACATAGTTGCTGGTAGTAATCACTCATGATCCTTTGTATTTCTGCACTGTCAGTTGTGACTTCTCCTTTTTCTTTTCTAATTCTATTGATTTGAGTCTCCTTCCTTTTTTTTCTTGAAGAGTCTGGCTAATGGTCTATCAATTTTGTTTATCTTCTCAAAGAATCAGCTTTTAGTTTTATCGATCTTTGCTATTGTTTCCTTCCTTTGTTTTTCATTTATTTCTGATCTGATCTTTATGATTCCTTTCCTTTTGCTAACTTTGGTGGGGGGCTTTTTGTTGTTGTTCTTTGCTTTCTAATTGCTTTAGATGTAAGGTTAGATTGTTATTTGAGATGTTTCTTGTTTCTTATGATAGTATTGTATTGCTATAAATTTCCCTCTTAGAACTGCTTTTGCTGTATCCCATAAGTTTTGGGTCATTGTGTTTTCATTGTCATTTGTTTCTAGGTATTTTTTGATTTCCTCAGTGATCTCTTTGTTATTAAGTAGTATATTGTTTAGCCTCCATGTGTTTGTATTTTTTACAGATTTTTTTCCTGTAATTGATATCTAGTCTCATAACGTTGTGGTCAGAAAAGATATTTGATATGATTTCAGTGCCCTTAAATTTCCCAAGGCTTGATTTATGACCCAAGATATGATCTATCCTGGAGAATGTTCCATGAGCACTTGAGAAGAAAGTGTATTCTGTTGTTTTTGGATGGAATGTCCTATATATAACAAGTAAGTCCATCGTGTTTAATGTATCATTTAAAGCTTGTGTTTCCTTATTTATTTCTAGAAATGTTGTTTATTGATTATTCTCTCCATGTACGTTTTAGTCAGTTGTGTTGCTCTCGATCAACAAACCCATTATTAACCTAATTTTCTAATGGAGTAAGAGGTGAAAGATACTTATCACCTTCTGTGGAATCTATAAACGTGAGACCAAAATGAATAGCAATATAGGAAATTTTGGATGATCAATCCACTGGTGAAAGTGGAGTGAAATCGTCCCCTACTATGATTGTGTTACTGTCAATTTCCCCTTTTATGGCTGTAAGCATTTGCCTTATGTATTGAGGTGCTCCGATGTAGGGTGCATAAATATTTACCATTGTTATATATTCTCTTGGATTGATCCCTTGATTATTATGTAGTGTCCTTCTTTGTCTCTTGTAATAGTCTATATTTTAAAGTCTATTTTGCCTAATATGAGAATTGCTACTCCAGCTTTCTTTTGGTTTCCATTTGCATGGAATATATTTTTCCATCCCCTCACTTTCAGTCTGTATGTGCCCCTAGGTTTGAAGTGGGTCTCTTGTAGACAGCATATATATCTGTCTTGTTTTTGTATTCATTCAGCCAGTCTATGTCTTTTGGTTGGAGCATTTAATCCATTTACATTTAAGGTAATTATCGATATGTATGTTTCTATGACCATTTCCTTAATTGTTTTGGGTTTGTTATTGTAGGTCTTTTCCTCCTCTTGTGTTTCCTGCCTAGAGAAGTTCCTTTACCATTTGTTGTAAAGCTGATTTGGTGGTGCTGAATTCTCTTAGCTTTTGCTAGTCTGTAAAGGTTTTAATTTCTCCATCGAATCTGAATGAGATCCTTGCTGGGGAGAGTAATCTTGGTTGTATGTTTTTTCCCTTTCATCACTTTAAACACGTCTTGCCACTCCCTTCTGGCTTGCAGAGTTTCTGCTGATAGATCAGCTGTAAACCTTATGGGGATTCCCTTTTATGTTACTTGTTCATTTTCCCTTGCTGCTTTTAATATTTTTTCTTTATATTTAATTTTTGATAGTTTTCTTGGCATGTTTCTCCTTAGATTTGTCCTGTATGGGACTGTCTGTGCTTTCTGGACTTGATTAACTGTTTCCTTTCCTATATTAGGGAAGTTTTCAACTAATCTCTTCAAATATTTTCTCAGTCCCTTTCTTTTTCTCTTCTTTTTCTGGGACTCCTATAATTCGAATGTTGGTGCATTTAGTGTTGTACCAGAGGTCTCTGAGACTGTCCTCTATTCTTTTCATTCTTTTTTCTTTATTTTGCTCTGCAGTAGTTATTTCCACTATTTTATCTTCCAGGTCACTTATCCATTCTGCCTCAGTTATTCTGCTATTGATTCCTTCTACAGAATTTTTAATTTCATTTATTGTGTTGTTCATCATTGTTTGTTTGCTCTTTAGTTCTTCTAGGTCCCTGTTAAACATTTCTTTTATATTCTCCATCCTATTTCCAAGATTCTGGATCATCTTTTCTATCATTATTCTGAATTCTTTTTTAGGTAGACTGCCTATATCCTCTTCATTTGTTTGGTCTGGTGGGTTTTTACCTTGCTCTTTCATCTGCTGTGTGTTTCTCTGTCTTCTCATTTTGCTTAACTTACTGTGTTTAGGGTCTCCTTTTCACAGGCTGCAGGTTCGTAGTTCCCATTGTTTTTGGTGTTGCCCCCAGTGAGGAAGGTTTGTTCAGTGGGTTTTGTAGGTTTCCTGCTGGAGGGGACTAGTGGCTGTTTTCTGGTGTATGAGGCTAGATCTTGTCTTTCTGGTGGGCAGGTCTGTGTCCAGTGGTGTTTTTTGGGGTGGTGTGACCTTATTATGATTTTAGGCAGCCTTTCTCCTAGTGGGTGGGGTTGTGTTCCTGTCTTGCTAGTTGTTTCGTATAGGGTGTCCTGAAACTTAGCTTGCTGGTCGTTGAGTGGAGCTGGGTCTTGGCATTGAGATGGAGATCTTTGGGAGATTTTCACCATTTGATATTACATGGAGCTGGGAGGTCTCTGGTGGGCCAATGTCCTGAACTTGGCTCTCCCACCTCAAAGGCCCTGACGCCCAGCCAGAGCACCATGACCCTGTCATCCACACAGCTAAGAATAAAAGGGAGAAAAAAGGAAAGAAAGGAAAAAAGAAAGAAGAAAGAAAGAAAGAACGAAAAATAAAATAAGCTTATTAAAATAAAAAATACAAAATAATTATTAAAAATTTAAAAAAAAGTAATTCTAAAAAAAAGAAAGAAAGATGAGAGAAACCAAACCAAAAAACAAATCCACCAAAGATAACAAGCGCTAAAAACTATACAAAAAAAAAAAAACCCGGAGAGACAGAACCCTAGAACAAATGGTAAAAGCAAAGCTATACAGAAAAAATCACACACAGAAGCATACATATACATACTCACAAAAAGAGAAAAGGAAAAAAATATATATATATATTGTTGCTCCCAAAGTCAACTGCCTCAATTTGGGATGACTCGTTGTCTCTTCAGCTAGTCCCAAGATGCAGGGTACATCAAATTGATTGTGGAGATTTAATCTGCTGCTCCTGAGGTTGCTGGGAGAGGTTTCCCTTTCTCTTCTTTGTTCGCACAGCTCCCGGGGTTCAGCTTTGGATTTGGCCCGGCCTGTGCATGTAGGTCACATGAGGGTGTCTGTTCTTTGTTCAGACAGGACGGGGTTAAAGGAGTAGCTGATTAGGGGTCTCTGGCTCACTCAGGATTGGGGGAGGAAGGGATACAGATGCAGGGTGATCCTGTGGTGTCAGTGGCCGGCCTGATGTTGCAAAAGCCTGAGCCACACCGTGTGTTCTCCCAGGGAAGTTGTCCCTGGATCACAGGACCCTGGCAGTGGTGGGCTGCACAGGCTCCTGGGAGGGGAGGTGTGGATAGTGACCTGTGCTCGCACACAGACTTCTTGGTGGCTGCAGCAGCAGCCTTAGTGTCTCAGGCCCGTCTCTGAGGTCTGCGATGATAGCCGCAGCTCGCACCTGTCTTTGGAACTCGTTTAGGCTGCGCTCTTAATCCCCTCTCCTTGCACACCACAAAACAAAGAGGCAAGAAAAAGTATCTTGCCTGCTTGGCAGTTCCAGACCTTTTCCTGGACATATTACCGGCTCGCTGTGGCATACTAGCCCCCTTCAGGCTGCGTTCACGCAGGCAACCCCAGTCCTCTCCCTGGGATCTGACCTCTGAAGCCGAAGCCTCAGCTCCCAGCCCCCACCTGTCCCAGCGGTTGAGCAGACAAGCCTCTGGGGCTGGTGAGTGCTGGTCAGCTCTGATCCTCTGTGCCGGAATCTCTCTGCTTTGTCCTCCGCACCCCTGTTGCTGTGCTCTCCTCCGTGGCTCTGAAGCTTCCCCTCTCTGCCACCCGAAGTCTCCTCCCGCGAAGGGGTTTCCTAATGTTTGGAAACATTTCCTCCTTCACAGCTCCCTCCCATTGGTGCAGGTCCCATCCCTATTCTTTTGCCTCTCTTTTTTCATTTTTGTTTTACCCTACCCAGGTATGTGGGGAGTTTCTTGCCTTTTGGGAGGTCTGAGGTCTTCTGCCAGTGTTCAATGGGTGTTCTGTAGGAGTTGTTCCACATGTAGATGTATTTCTGATGCATTTGTGGGGAGGAATTTGATCTCCACATCTTATTCTTCTGCCATTTTGAAGGTCTCCCTACTTACTTCATTTTAAAGAAAATATCTGCCAAGGATACAAGCTTGAATAACAGTTCATAACTTCTGCACAGTAATCTAGTAAAAACATCTATTTGTTCTTAATTCCATGCTTTCTCTAAACATTTAAATTAATCACTTGTAGATACTCAAGTCATACACTCTGAATTTATTTTCCTTTCTGTGAAGAGTCCATTTAGAGCATATGGCTGTGGAATATGAGTGTTTGGGGGGAATGGAAGCAATTGTGTACTGAAGGATAAAAGCAGGGAAAGCTAGGGCTCTCTGTGTGAAATGCTAGTACCTTTCCTCTGCTTTAATATACTTTTCCTTCCACTCATTCAAATACACTCAACACCTCACCGTCCACTTAAGCCCTGTCTTTTCCTGAAGTTTTTTGGTGTGAATTAATAAGTGTGCCAGGAGAGGGTCTCCAGAAGATCTCTAATGCAACTATGATTAATATTAGGAATGCTTTATACCATAGAGACTCCTGGACATGTTTCCTCCCTCATTGTAGTTCCTGATTTGTTCATCAGTCCAAATGTCTGTAACCTTAGTGAACAAAGAATGTGTAGGATGCTTTTTCCTCTGGTTTATTCACAGCATCCAGGACATTGTTTGACTCAGAGTAGCATTTAATGTTTTTTTTACTGGAAGAATAATACCAGTGAAAGGCTACCAGCAGGTTTATATGTCAATAAGGAGAGAATATCCAGTGATACAGAATGAGCTCATGATTGAAACTGAAAAGTTTTATTTTTCTCCAATCACTGACAGATTTTCCTTCTTCTGCCCTAGATGACATTCTCAATGAGTCATCAGCTTTCCATATATTTTAAGGTATTAAAACAAGGTATGCTTTGGTAATTGTGACTAATTTTTAGTATACTAATATACCCAGCCCTTCCAAAGCCAAATTTTAATCTGTCATCCCTCTTCTCCCCAGATTAGGTTTGCCCTGTGAAAAGGAGACCTGAGGTAGGGCCAAAGTGGAGGTTTTTTTCCTGTCATCCTTTCTCCTGATGAATCTTTCAGATGTTGTTGGAAAGATCAAGGCCAAAAATGTTAGTTGACTGGCACTGTTGTGATACTGTCACGAAGGCTCTCTGCATGTCAGATGACAAAATGCTGATTCTCTAGTGGCTTGCACATGATGGTTCTTTAAAGATTTCTTATAACCCATCATGCTGCCCAGTTCCTGGATATGACAATCTACCCTCTGACTGATGTCCTGTGTTGATGCCTCCCTCCCAGTTCTAGCCTCTAGGAGGCTACCTCTTTTTCTTTTTCTTAGTTCATCTCCTATCACATGGCATTGACTAGAATCCATTGAGATGGGTCAAGCCCATCAGGATCAACCTCTGTCCCCCAGGAAGTTCACGAACTTTTGCCCTTCCAAATGCTAGTAGTTAGTGCATCCTCTGTGACCTTTGCGTCTCATTCAGCCTTCAAGGGTAACTCTTACCAGCTTCATGACTTTAAGCAACAGGAGTTAGTTTCTATACTCTGACTACCATATCACCCACCTTCAAAGTCTAGGGAAAGCACCTCAGGCTTTCTGAAGATTTTTCTAGCATGTTTGGCTCCATCCCTCTCTTTGTAAGGGACATCTGAGTTTCTGTAGCTTAGCAAGTATTTAGTGGTGGAGTGAGAGACAGGTCTCTTCTATTGCAGACATTCCCATTGCTACAAAGAGTTCCCCTGGAGCCTTCTCTCTTGGCTTGAGGAAAATATCTTCTTTCTTTCCCCTTAGTGATGGGAAGAGAAAACTCACTCCACTTCTGTCAGCTTTATATAGTCTGATGATTTTTTAACTTCTTTTAACTTTCCTTAAATTTCTTATTGTCTGATTGTTTAGGCAGAACTGTATTTGGCATCTTCTAGTAAATAACACACCCATGTGTCCAGCAATATTTCTTTCAAATATTGGGACACAGTGTCTATTCTCACCTTTGAGGCTGTAGTAAAAGTTCTGAGATGATTGGAAAACAATATTAGAATATAGAAGGAGATTTAAAATAATATAGCCTAAGACGCTGTGTCACAAAGAAAGAAATGAGGAAATTCACAATTTGTGGCAAAGTTTAAATTAGCACACGGCCCTCCTAATTCTAGTCTATTTCTCGTCGAATGCGTTATTTTGCATTCTGGAGGGAATCATTCTGAAAACTTATAGGAAACTTTATTTAAAACAAGGTTCTGACCAAACAGAATAGCTTCATAGAATGGAATCATTTGAGTTCATGAAAAGACCATTTTTATAATCAGACCTATTTTATTGCTCTAAAAAAATAAATCTCCTGGGATGGAATCTGGAACAGATTAGGTTCTTGCCAATTTATGCTACATAATGAGATTCTAGTGCATTATTTTTCCCCAATTCATTGCATTTATTTGACAATAACAACTGTTTGTTCCTTAAATTCAATATTACATCATAGTTTGCTATCTTTAATTTCAAACTAATCTCTTTTTTGGTCTTTATTTCTATTGTTGGCCCCACTCTTCTCCCACATACTGGCTCAAAATAGCAGACTGGAGGATTTTTTATTTTCTCCTCTTTTATCCCTTATGTCCAGTAAGTGTCAACTCCACTGGATGTATCCATATATTGTTTCTAAACTCCAACCTATTCTTTCCATTCCCAGTTCTTCTACCTATAACTATTCACCATTCTCTCATTTGGTATTCCTCTATTATTAAACATCCTCTGTTATTAAAAACATGATAAAATAAAATTAAAATCTTGTAACTATTCCTTAAAGTCCAACTTTCAGAATCATAGATTTAAGGATTAGAGGAAAAATTGATATCATCTGATTGAGCAAGCCCTTTGATGCTAAAATTATCTTTATATAATAATCATTTAGCTCATGCCTGAGAACTGACAGACTCTCTTGAGATACAGTTGATTCTACCACAGGCAGACACTGGTTGCTTAGAGTGATCTTCTTTTTAGACAAATTAATTGTACCTCTCATTTTACTGTACTTTGACTGGTTTGTCCCTTTGGATTTCTTTAGAATAAGTGTAAGCTGCTTATATATAACAAACTTTTAGCTACTTAAAGATAACAGTTGTTAGACCTTTAAAAAAATCTGTCTTTTGAGCTGAGATTCTGGCTTATTTGCCATGTGAGAATTCGTTCTTGCTACGGGAAATAATAAGCTGATGCATCTCACCAAGATATCAGGATACTGAAAATGATATTTATATATGATACATTAAGGGGAAAAAAGGTTATTTTTTTCAGTCTTTGCAGCTTGTTTTATGCCATGAATAATTATACTTGTTTACTAGACAATACACAAAGGCCAACTCTCAATATCCCAAATACAGAAGATAATTTGCAATTGAAAGTCATTACTGTTAATCTGGATATAATACAGGCAGGTCAAATCATTCTGTAAATCATGACCAGATTCTGTAAATCATTCTGTAATATAGACCAGGTTCTATACCCAGAGTTCAACTATAAAAATACTTTTGCCTGCCTCTCCTAAGACATTTGTATATTGGAGTTCTGAATATTTTACTCATTAGCTTAGAAAAGTATCCATTAATTAATTCATGGAAGACCTTGCAAAAAGAAGGAAGTTTCCCCTGAATCTGGTCAAAAATTACCTTAAACATTAGCTGAATCTTTAATTTAGTTCTCATTCCTTTAATTTCTTTTATCTTTTCTATTATAATATGGTTTCAAATTTTTCTTCATCACTTGTTTTCCCTCCACTGAACCCATTCTTATTTATCCATGTTTCCATAATATGATCTAGCCTAGAACTGAACATAGTACTATAGTCATTGTTAGCAAACAGATGCAAAGTAGATCTAACCTCTCCCTTATTCTAGACATTGTTAATACAGCTGAAGATCATGCTAACTCCTTTTTGGTAAGCACATACCACTGCTGACTTCTAATGAAATCAATAAATATCCATTGAATACTTGCAGTTCTAAATCCTCATTGCTGTCTTCTTTCTTCCAGACTTTTGCAGTAGTAACTTACCTATTTTCCCCGCCTACATTCTTTCCTAAGCTCTAAAATCTATTTTTTGTAAAGAACCTAGCACAATCTTTTAACATGTTATCAAGTTACATCTCTCCTCTGCTTAAAATATGATCTGGTCATTGCCTCTCTATTTTTCCTTATCACTTTTCTTGTCATATACTCTCTTCATCTATATTGGTTTTCTCTCTTCTTCTGTATTGGTTCTTTTTCAAACACAGTAAGTCTGTTTCCTCTTTTTTTTTTTTTTTTTTTTCGCTGTACACGGGCCTCTCACTTGTGGCCTCTCCCATTGCGGAGCACAGGCTCCGGATGCGCAGGCCCAGTGGCCATGGCTCACGGGCCCAGCTGTTCCATGGCATGTGGGATCCTCCCAGACCAGGGCACGAACCTGTGTCCCCTGCATCAGCAGGCGGACTCTCAACCACTGCACCACCAGGGAAGCCCCTGTTTCCCCCTGATGACTTGACACTGTGGCTGAAACACTTTCACCCAGATATTCACCTGGTTTCCTTTTCCACTTTTATTAGGTCTTTCCTTGGAGACCTACTCAGAGTGACCTTTCTTGATCACCCTGTGTAACGTAACATCTTGCTACCCCATCTCCATACACATCACTTACTATCCCTTTATTCCACTTAGTTTCTTTATAAAAATTATCCTTTTTAGGTCTTGTGTTATTTCATTTCTTGCTAAGTTGTCTCTCTTCCTAGAAAGTGAGTTCCTTAAGGACACAAATTTTGTCTGTCTTGTTCACTGCTATATCCTTGATGAACAGAGCAATATATAGTAGATACTGAATTAGTATTTGTTAAATTAACAAACAAATAAATTGGACTGAAAGGTATTTGGAATTTATTAGGCCACTGGAACTGAGAATGAGATTATTATTTTTTAAATTCCTTTTATCTCTGTAATCTCTACCCCCAATAAACAACATCTTTGACACATTATATATGTCATGCCCACTTGGAACTTTTTATCCACAGCTATGATATTTTTTATAAGACAGACCAAACCATAAATAAAACAATGCTGCACCAAAAGTTCTACTGAATCCTATTAAAAAAAAACAGTTACTATCTTCAGAGTTATACTGAAAAAAATATGGATCCAGGGCCCAATTTGAAATAGCTCTTACCAATTTAGGCATTAAACAAAGACAGCTCTATGTCAGCAAAGATATCAGCTAGTACATCTCTCTGAATCACTATAAAAGAGCAAGTAAAGAGTATATAAGCCAAGTGTCCTCTTGGGGAACTTTAGAATCTCTTGAAACAAAATCTGCCAGAATACATGCTGAGCAGAAATGGGTGACATGAGACCAGAGAAGCCTGATCAAATGCACTAATAATTTAAAAATTTGACCTAATTTATTTTTCTTTGCTTTATTTTTTCATTTCTTTTTTTTTCCTCTTTATTTCTTTCAAATTTTTACAGGCTATTTTCACAGTCCCCTAATCTAACCTAAGATAATTGCTACTTCTTTAACTCAAGACTTCAGAATGTCCAAACAAGGCTCAGCATAGTTCTTGGTATTGAAAACATATCAGAACTTTTGTTTGCAGGGAGGTTTTTTGTTTTGTTTTGTTTTGTTTTGTTTTAATTACAAATTCGATTTCACTACTAATGATTCTGTTAAGAACGTCTATTTCTTCCTGATTCAGTCTTGGCAGGTTGCATGTTTCTAGAACTTTGTCCATTTTTTCTAGGTTTTCCAATTTGTTGGTGTATAACTGTTCATAGTGTTCTCTTCTGATTTTTTTGTATCTCTGCGGTATCAGTTGTTATTTTTCCTCTTTCATTTCTTATTTTGTTTACTTGGGCCCTTTGTCTTTTATTCTTGACAAACCTGACTAAACATTTATCAATTATGTTTATCATTTCAAAAAACCAGTACTTGGTTTCATTAATCTTTTCTGTTGTTTTTTGGTCTCTATTTATTTCCTTTCTTATCTTTATTATTTCCTTCCTTCTGCTGACTTTGGGCTTTGAGCTTCTTTTCCTAATTCCTTTAGATGATGTGTTAGGTTGTTTATTTGAGATATTTCCTGTTTCTTGATGTAGGCCTATACTGCTATAAACTTCCTTATTAGAAGTTCCCATATGTTTTTGTTGCATCCCAAAGACTTTGGAAAGCTGTGTTTCCATTTTCATTGTCTCCAGGTATTTTCCGATTTCTTCTTTGATTTCTTCATTGACCCATTGATTTTTTAATAACATGTTGCTTAGTCCCCACATGTACTACAAAGCTACAATAATCAAAACAGCATGGTACTGTATCAAATATAGACACATAGATCAATAGAATAGTATAGAGAGCCCTGAAATAAACCCACACACTTATGGTCAAATAATCGATGACAAAGGAAGCAAGAATATGCAATGGAGAAAAGATAGACTCTTAAATAACTGATGCTGGGAAAACTGCACAACTTCATGTTAAATAATGAGATTAAAACATTTCCTCACATCATATACAAAAATAAATTCAAAATGGGTTAAATACCTAACTGTAACATCTGAAACCATAGAACTCTTAGGAGAGAAAATAGGCAGAACATCCTTTGACATAAATCATAGCGATATTCTTTTGTATATGTCTCCTAAGGCAAAAGAAATAAAAGCAAAAATAAACAAGTGGGACCTAATTAAGCTAAAAGATTTTGCACAGCAAAGGAAACCATCAAAAAAAAAAAAAAAGACAACCTATTGAATGAGAGAAGATATTTGCAAATGATAAGACAAATAAGGAGTTAATATTCAAAATATATAAGCAGCTTATACAACTCAATATTGAAAAAATAAACAACCTGATTAAAAATGGGCAGAGAATTTGAATATTTTTCCAATGAAAACATGCAGATGGCTAACAGGCATATGAAAAGATGCTCAACCATGCTAATCATTAGAGAAATACAAATCAAAACTACAATGAGACATCACCTCACACTTACCAGAATGGCAAACATCAATAGCAAATGTTGGAGAGGATGTGGAAAAAATGGACACTGCTTGTTGGAATGTAAATTGCTGCAGCCACTGTGGAAAACACTATGGGAAGTTCCTCAAAATACTAAAAGTAAAACTACCATATGATCCAGAAGTTCCACTCCTGAGTATATATCTGAAGAAAACAAAAACACTAATTCAAAAAGATATATGCAAAAAATAAAAAAATATATGTACCTCAATGTTCATAGAAACATTATTTATAGTAACCAAGACATTGAAACAACCTAAGTGCCCATCAATAGATGAACGGATAAAGAAGATGTGGTATATACATAAAATGGAATATTACTCAGACATAAAAACTGAATGGCATTCTGCCATTTGCAGTAACATGGATGGACCTAGAGAGTATTATGCTTAGTGAAATAAGTCAGACAGAGAAGGACTTAGAGAGTACTATGCTTAGTGAAATAGGTCAGACAGAGAAAGACAAATACTGTATGTTATCACTTATATGTGGAATCTAAAAAATAAAACAAATGAGTATAAAAAAACAGAAACAGATGCACACATATAGAGAATGAACTAATAGTTACCAGTAGGGAGAGGGAAAGGAGGATGGGCAAGATAGGGGTATGAGATTAAGAGACACAAACTACTAGTATAAAATTGATAAGCAACAAGGATATATTGTACAGCAGAGTAGAATATAGCAATTATTTGGTAATAACTATAAATAGAGTATAATCTATAAAAATATGGATTCATTGTATTGTACAACTGAAACTAATATAATGTTTTAAATCAACTATACTTCAATTAAAAAACACACACATCAGAACAATCAAGTTAGAGAATACAAAATCATTCATTCCTTTTGGATGTTTTCTAGCCAGAAAGTGCTATAACCAGAAGCATAGCTTATGCCCCTCTTAACAGAAGAAACAAATCAAACAATTAATTGTTTCCTTTAATTCACTTAAAAATAGGTACCTGTACTTACAGAAAATATTATGCTAGAACTTGTGTATGAAACATCAAATAAAATAGGTATCACCTCTGTTTTTATAGAGCAGATGGCCTTATAATTTTTTATTTAAACATGTAAAAATAATAATTGCAAAATATGCAAGTACTAAAAAGGAAAAATCATCACTTAAAACCAAATTTATCCCTGATTGTCACCATTTGGATGGTTCCACCATACTCTAAATCCACAGTAGTTAAGGTCATGCTGCAATCATAGCCAGCATCATAAACAGATCATTAGGAATAATTAAGTTATCTAACAAATTTCAGTGTTAAACCAACACTGAGAATTAGAATGGAAAGCATTTTTTTCAAATGCTAGAAAGAAAAATTTATTGTGTTGACATCTATATCGAATAAATATTATCAAATATAGAAGTTGATGACTAAATTTCAAGAAATCTGTAGTTAACTTGATTAATGGTTAGAAAAATAAGATGTTCCCAAAGAGCTAAAATAAACATAAAATTATACAGCACTTAACCCTTTTCCATTCTCACAACTAATTATATAGGGTTTATTTTACACATGGTATATTTACAGAATTTGTGTCCTGATAAACCTATACAATTTATTTAAAGTCAAGGAGAGGAGAAATTTTTCCTTGCATTTGTTCTGCGTCTCAACTGTGTTCAGCTTTCCTTGGGGTTCAGTGTATGTCTCTCCATTTTACAGACAGAATTGACTTGTATTTGAACCAATGAGTTACAAAAAAGTAGCTGTTTTCTTGCTGACAATGGCTCAAGCTAATGCATGGGGGCAGCTCCCCAGAAGTTCATACTAAGCAGTTAGTAATCTCTGCCATAAATAAACATATTTCACAGTAGTATTACTGTGGTAGAAATTTATCTCTGTTTAAAGAATGATACTGTGAATATTCATTTACATTTTCTTGTGGGCACTTGATACAATACAAATTCTTTGAGCATTATTTTAAAATAACAAAGAGAATCAATGTAGTATATGATTCATTTTTTACCAACAAATATTTGTCATCATTAAAAATAATAATGCCAGTCCAGTGTAAAAAGCATGGGATAACTTTCATGGCACTTTCTGGATTACAACATACTTTGATGTATAGTGCTTACTCCTTAACCAAACTCAAGGGGAAATATATTTTTAATATTTTTTTTTATGTAAGATAAATAACATTTAGATGACTTAATAAATTAGTTAATTCTCTCTTTAATCTTCAAAACACTGAGAACACATATTTATCCTCAATTCTCTAGGATGCTTTCTTTAGTTGATGGTTTCATTTTATATCACTCCAGGAAGTGCTGCCAATTTCAGATACTTTTTAACATTTCCTTTGCCTTTAAGATAAAAATAACAAATAAAACTCTCTAAATTCAGATGATGCACTCCCCTCCCCCCGCTGCCCTCCACCTTGCTCACAGGAGAAATTAAATTATATTCTGATTAATTACATGTCTAATACCACCAGTGCACAGCTGATAAGAGTCAACTTGGTTTTCTGCACTGAGGTAGGCTCCATTATCATCATGACTTTCTGGGGGACCAATACAGTGTGCACATACATAATTTCAAAATGATCACAGAGGAGCCATAATCCATTTCTCTTTCTCATCTGCAGTAGCCCAGTCAGACTTAATATTATCAGGCACCTGTTTTCAGTAACACTTTTGTTTTCATTTCCTTTTAAAGTTATTAGGCAGCACTAGCTGACAGTGACAAAGTTCTGTGCTATTTACCACACTGCCAGTAAGAAGAAGGATAGTATTTGTATAAGCTTATCAATGACAGACATTCTCTGTTTAATAGTATATCATCCTCTTGGCAGAAGAAGCAGGCTGTCACCTTTCCAATAAAATGGATTTAACCCAGTGGAGGAGAATGGGGTCAAAGTAAAGAAAAAATGCCTTATTTGCAGGCTTGTTTTTGAAGCAATACAGCTTATATTGAAAGCATCTGAAAGTAAGCCAAGGAAGGTAACTAGATGTACTTATGTAGGAAGGAGGTCAGTGTAGCTCTGAGCAACTGGATTTCCTCTTTTGCCTCCCCTTCATGTCACCTGCTATGCTGAAAGAATTGTTGTAGGAGGCAGCTTTCTCATTATTCTTCCACTAGTTACCATCTATATGATGTTGGGCATATGACAGAATCTTCCTGAGCCTCTCATCCCTATTGAGAACAAACAGTATTTTACTTGCCCAAGTACAAGGAACTGGACTTCACAATCTCCAAATTATTTTTAATTCTAAGATTTATAAATGCAGTTAGAGAAATACATTTTTTTCATTTTAGAAGAGATATAAATACATCTAGCTTTAATAAATCTAATTAAATATTATTTTAAGTTATAACTTTGATAGAAATATATAAATAGAATTGTGATGTTGACAAATATAGGCTGGTACTGGGGAGTGCAAAAAGAACACTTTCAAAAATCTTCAAAGAAAAGGGTGTGTGTTAATGAGTCTAATAATAGCTGCTTTCTAGATATTCTAATAATACATATTAAAATTAATATTTGTATATGACAGTGTCCTATAAGGCTATTCTATTACATTTCACAGAAAGAAATCTATTTGTAATAAATATCATTGTAATAGATTTCACCCATTGTTAAACATTTCAAAAGAAACTAGCCATATTTCAAAAGGAATATAATGAGTAAGAAATCCATTGAATAGGATATTCTGTATAACAGAGCAGAAAAATGTAAACCCTTTAGCTTTTGTTGTTGTTATTATTTATTTACTTCAACATGGAGACTGAATGAAAAGCAATTCACAAAGAACCTTGAAATGCCAGTCAAGTTGCTTATAAATCCTGAACCTTATTGTCTCTTCCCAATCATTATCTCTTCACATATTTGAAGGATAATATATCCTTGAAGAATCACTTTTAAAGAATATAATAACATGGATTTTGGCACAGTAGAGGTTGAAATGTTGATGCTTCTTGTCACATATACGTTCATAACTAGGCTTTAGTAATTATGATTCCTTCCCCAAATGATTTCACTCATTCTATCATGAAAAGCTTAAATTTTATTGAACTTAATTAATTTCATATGGATAAAAATAGTTTGACTGATTTTTAAAGCTTTTTAAGCTCAGCTAATGAGGTTATTAGATCACAGTGCTGTCTCTGTCACTGTTTCTGAAATAAAGATACAAAGAAATTCCATTTTCTTTATTGTTAAGTAAAACAGGATTGTTATTATTTGCATGTTAAACATTTATAGATATCAATAAACATGTGGTAGAACTCAAAACTGAGCATGGCTATTTTTATGGCTTTATGCACACCCTTAAACCACTTTACTGAAGTGTTATTATAATAAGCTATACATATTTAGTATATACAACTTGATGAGTTTGCAATAAGTATATACCCATGAAACCATCACCACAATCTATGCCATAAACATATCCAACAACTCCAAAAGTTATCATCTGCCTTCTTGACAATATATTATTATTACTGTTATTAGTATTATTATTATTTAGTGGTAAGAGTATATAAAATAAATAAGATTTACCCTCTTAGCAAATTTCTAAGGGGTACCATTTATATGAGGAAGCAAAAATAATCAAACTCATAGAAACAGAGTAGAATGGTGGTTGCAGGGGCTGTAGAGAGGGGGGACGGAAGGAGTATTAGTCAAAGGTGCACAGTTTCAATTATGCAAGATGCATACTTCCTACAGATCTACTATAGAGCATAGTGCCTATAGTTTGTAATACTGTACTGCATATTCTTTACAATATGCTTCTCCAGCTACTCTCTTTACGAGGTCAAATATAGTTTTCCAATCCTTGAATCAGTCTTGGCCTATGTGATTTGCTTTTGTCAATGAGACATTAGTAAACATGACAGACAGGCTTGAACCATGCTTGCAAATTGGCACCTACCCTTTCTATTGTTGTACCTAGGAACCCGCAACCACAGCCAAGAGCCTGGGCTAGACTACTGGATGATCAGAGACATGACAAGGTCATTCCCACTGCCTTTACTAGTAGGAGATAGTAACCAGCAGCATGGGTGAGACCGCATGACACCATCAAGTCCTATTCTTTCAACCCTCATGGGAAGTTTTAGAGATCAGCTGAACCTTCCCAAATCAGAAGAACCACCAAACTGACTTTCAGAATTGTGAGAAATAATATTTTTGAAGTTTTTGTTTAAGCTAAAAAACTTGAGGATGATTTTTATGGAGTTAAAGCTAATTAGCACAATATACAATTGACATCTATTTAATCTATTATGTGGATTATATTTCTATAAACAGTAGTTTCTCTAACCTTGAAACACACACCCAGAAATGTACAGATGAAATTCATTCCTTCCTGAATTTCTCTTTTCCAAGTTATTTGTCATTTTTTTCTCTTTCTCCTCCTCAGCTCAACTTCTCATAAAACAAAATTTATAGTAATTGTATTATTTTCCTCCTCTGCTAATCATTTCACAGCTCATTATCATAAGACAGACGTTCCCACTACTTCGTTAAAGGCAATTATCATTAGCATTAAGAGGAAATGTTTTTAGTACTAATCTCACGTAACATTCCTACAGCATTGCCACTGCTGACCACTCCTTCTCAGAACCTGTTCTGTTATCACTCTTTCCTAGAATTTCTCCCAACTCACCATCCCTGCTTTTCAACCTATACTTTCTCTTGCCCCTTATTCATGCTTCTCAGAATTTCTTCCTTGCCTTATGACTCATCATTACCTACATAATCCTTGGGTGATTATTTTCCTCCCCAGAGCTTCAAATCTATCTATACAATAATGAACCCCATAATGAACCCCAAATTTACTTTTAACTCAGTCATCTTTCTTTAAACATCTCCATCTGAGTGTGTCACAGATATCTGAAGCTCAACATGTGCATTATTGAGTTCAGTATTTCCCCACTCTGAATTGCACCCCCTACTTTATTCAGTATCCAAGCAAATGACAATATCATCTACTCCATAAGCAAACTGAGACCTTGCTATTTCCTCTAAAACAAAATATTTAATCATTTACCAATTTCTATATATTTTATTGCCAAAAAACGTTTGAATCTGTCAGCTCCTGATGCCCTTCACTACTGTTATGCTTAATCCATTTTGTTTCCATAAACCCAAACCAGTTTCCACTTTTATTAATATCTTATATTAATATGGAACATTTGCCACAAATAATGGACAAATATTGACATTTTATTTTTAACTGAAGTACATACTTTATTCAGATTTCCTTAATTTTTAAATATTTTTTTTTCTGTTGCAAGATCCTATCCAGGGTAATGCATTACATTTATTTATTATGTTTCCTTAGTCTCCTCTTTCTGTGACAGTTTCTCCAATATTCTTGGTTTTTGATGACCTTGAAAATGTTGAGGATTACTGGCCAGGTGTTTCATAGAATGCTCCTCAGTTGGGATTTTTCTGATATAGAGACACAGGCTTTAGGAAGGAAAACTACAGAGGTGAGGTGCCATTCTTGTCACATTATATCTTGGGTAAATGCTGTTACGGTTGGTGTTGACCTTGTTCATCACTAGGTTGATGTAGTCCTTATCACTCTCCTCCGCTGTAAAGCTACTTTCTTTATTCCGCTTTTCTATTCTGTACTTTTTGGAGACACGTCACTATGTGCAGTCCACACTTAAGGAAGTGGGAACTACACTCCACCTCCTTGAAAACAAAGCATCTAAATAAATTATTTGAAATTCATCTACATGGGAAGTTTGTCTATTCTTTTCATTACTCAATCACTTATTTATATCAATATGGACTTTTAAATTTTATTCTTTGGGTTGTAACTCAATACTTCTTTATTTTCTTGCTCAAATTTTTCCAGTTTGGGCCATTGGGAACTCTTTTTTTTTTTTTTTTAACATCTTTATTGGAGTATAATTGCTTTACAATGGTGTGTTAGTTTCTGCTTTATAACAAAGTGAATCAGTTATACATATACATATATCCCCATATCTCTTCCCTCTTGCGTCTCCCTCCCTTCCACCCTATCCCACCCCTCTAGGTGGTCACAAAGCACCGAGCTGATCTCCCTGTGCTCTGCAGCTGCTTCCCACTAGCTATCTATTTTACATTTGGTAGTGTATATATGTCCATGCCACTCTCTCACTTTGTCACAGCTTACCCTCCCCCCTCCCCATATCCTCAAGTCCATTCTCTAGTAGGTCTGTGTCTTTATTCCCATCTTGCCCCTAGGTTCTTCATGACTTTTTTATTTTTCTTAGATTCCATATATACTTGTTAGCATACGGTAATTATTTTTCTCTTTCAGTTAGTTCCTGTGTCCCTTTGACATTGGTTCCTCATATGTTTGTTTTTTGTTTACTGGTTTGTTTGCTTTAGCAGCTCCTCACTTTCTGGCACAAGATATTCTAGGCTAATCAAGTATATTTCCTGCCCCAGTCCTAGAATCAGCCATATCTCCAAATAACCCTGATTCTTTTAATTGGAGAATGGTATTAGAAACCAAGATCGTGGCACTTTGTGTGCTGGTTTCTACTGCAGTACATTGCTTCTAGGCCTTCTCAGATGACAGAGAAAAGTAAATATATGTGTGTACACCTAGCCATGTATATATACATATCTATGAATACTTTTCATATGTAACTATATGTATCTACATTAAGCTAAACATGACTTCATATTGAAGTCTCCAACTCTAATCCATTACCACATGGATAATTCTAGCCTTCTTCTCTTGCTTATCTGTAACCTCCCACTCCATCAGTGAGACAGTTGGCTCCCACCATCCACCATGCATTGACTTAATTGTTCAATCCCATGCATAGGGGTTTTAGAGTTGCTAACACAGAGAAATAAAGTTCTTAACTAGAGTACAGTGTCAAAGTACAGTTTTTTGTTTGTTTGTTTTTGCCTTTAGTTTTACAGATTCATTTCCAAAGTTACTTAAGTTGGTACCATTTTTCCCACACTCCCCTAAAGTGGAGGTTGTTTCATACATTTGTAATACTGTTAGATTCTTTGTCACATTCTGCGTTTCATCCAGGGAGCCTCTAACCTCCTAGATTATTATTATTTTAATTTATGTACATTAAGGTTTACTCTGTGCTGTTAAGCTCTATTGGTTTTGATAAATGCATAATGTTATTCTTCCACCACTACAGTATCATACAGAATAGTTTCACCAAGCTGAAAAATGCCTAAGCTTCCTTCACTCATTTAGTCATCCCCTGACCCCAACCCCTGGCAATCACTGATCTGTGCACTCTCTATAGTTTTTCCCTTTCCAAAAGGTCATATATATAAAATCATACAGTATGTAACCTATTCAGACTGGATTCTTTCACTTAGCAATATGCATATAGTATTCATCCTGTGTTTGAATAACTTGATAGTTCATTTATTTTTATCACTGAGTAGTATTGCATTATATGGAATTTCTATGGTTTATTAACTTATTGAAGGGTATCTTGGTTATTTCTAGTTTTTGGTGATTATTATTAAAGCTCGTATAAACTTTTTTGTGTAGGTATTTTGTGTGCCATAAATTTTAAAATCAGTTAGGTAAATACCTAGGAACCAAATGCTTGATTAGATGGTAAAACCAGTTAGCTTTGTAAACACTGCCAAACTATTTTCCAAGGTGGCTGTACCATTTTGCCTCCTTACCAGCAATTAATGAACTTCCTTGTTTTCTGCATCCTCAAGAGTAACTAGTATTGCTTTTACTTCCTCTTTTTTTTTCTGGATCTTAGCCTTTCTGATATGTATAATGGTATCTCATTGTTTTAATTTTGAGTGCATTTTTAATATAAGGCTGTATATTCCTGTGAATGGTGTCAAAGTTTCATTGCTCTGAATAGCCAGTTTTTAAACTTAAGGTTGTGTAAGAGTTCTATATTTTCTAGTTAAACACACCCAAGATAATCCACCCATTAAAAAATGAATAAATAAAACAGAGAAGAAATACAGTCTGGGTCTTCTCTTATTTCTTCAATTGGTGTTGGTTCAAATAGCATCAACAATATAAAATGTGCTTATGACCTATGGCTTAATTACCCACATTTTCTGTAATAGTAATCAAGTTAGTGTACAAAATAGGTCCTGTTAGGTAATACTCATAGACAAATAACCAGGGAAAACATTAATAATAAAATAAAATAGTAAATATTGAATGTAAGTATCACCAAGTAACAAGAGCATAATAAAAGCCGTACTTCTAGAATAATTCGCTAAATAAGGAGGTGGAGAAAGGTTTTTGTTTGTTTGGGTTTTTTGCGATACGCAGACCTCTCACTGTTGTGGCCTCTCCCGTTGCGGAGCACAGGCTCCGGACTTGCAGGCTCAGTGGCCATGGCTCACGGGCCTAGCCGCTCCGCGGCATGTGGGATCTTCCTGGACCAGGGCACGAACCCGTGTCCCCTGCATCGGCAGGCGGACTCTCAACCACTGTGCCACCAGGGAATCCCCTGGAGAAAGGTTTTGAAAATAATTATCCTTGATAAGTGGTCCTTTCAATATCTAATCAATTTTATTTAAACAGCTATCTACAACAAATAAATTCATGTTTTAAATATCATTAATATGTGTATATATGCTTCATATTAAATGCAGATGATTAAAAATCAGATCCCATGTAAAAATTAGAAACGTCCTTTGCTTTTGACTTTTTTTTGTCTTTGTCTATAGTATTTGAAAAACAACTTACCTCCAGACTCATCATCTTGTTTCATCAGAAAGAGCAGCACCTAGATTCCCTTATGAGCTACAAATCTAGGCATCACAGATACCAACTCAAGCTGAGTATTTTTGTCTTTCAACACCATTATATAATACCTCCTTTGAAGTGACTGTTTATTTCGGGGAGATAAGTTGGGCCAGCACATGAAAATAAAACTTTGGAGCGATATTACAATCTATCACTCTTCCTCCACCTAGCATTGTCAGATTAATATATAAAAACACTGGACACCAGTTAAATTTAAATTTTAGATAAAATAGAATAACATATTGCATGGAACATACTAGAAATAAAGTAATTATATGTTGTTTATTTGAAATTCAATCTTAACTGAGCATCATTCATTTCATCTTGCAAACCTACCTCCATTCCCCTCAGTTAGTTTATGAGTTCAAGAGGAGAATGGCACTGAGAAGATAAAAGAGAGACCAGATCATCATGGAAGATGGTAATACTGCACAGAAAGAATGTAAGATAGGATAAAATATTTAAAGACTCTTTATTTCTTTTATAAGTGACCATAATCATGATAAACCAGGATGTTCATTTAACTTTCACTGTCTCTGAAACTATTCACTTATTTTTCATGTTTTCACAAATGTCTCTACCCATATTTTATAGAGATGTATATATATATATAAAATGATGATTTAGATTGTAAATGAAAGTCAATGAGATGGGATGGACACTTATTTTGTTAACATTTATATGGTATTTTTATAAGCACCTTATTATATGTGACTTTTTGTGGTGCTAACAGAGGTTTAAGGGTTGTTGTCTCTTTTTCTTGTTGAAAAGATGAATCCTGATATAAATTTAAATGAACACAGGAGGATATAGTTAATGAAGACCTTTATATATTTTTGTTATTTGATACGTAAGGCGGGTTTTTTACCTGAAAGACATCCAGTGACTGACAGAAACAGAATAAGTTTCCAAGAGGAGGCCATCCTTGGTGACTAGGATCACCTGAGTCCCAGTGTATTTAGCAGCTCTGACGTTTCTTCATTAAAGAATGCCCTGTTGAGACAGATAACAATTTTCAAAAACAGAGAAAAGAAAATAAACAAACAAAAAGGTAAAAAAACAAAAACCAAATCAAAAATCTCATAATAAAATGATAAATAACTTTCATTGCAAACGTCAGATTAATATATACTTGGACATTGACAACCATAATAGAGTTTCCATTGGAATTAATTTAATGCACAACACAAAAACTTCGGAAAAGTGATAAACTTTCTCTGTCACATTTACTTATAATAAATACTCCCTTACAGATAATAAAAACATCAGGTTCTAATGGGGATGATTTTTCCTCACAGGGAATGTATAATAGTTATATTTATTACGTTAAACAAATTATTGGACTAGAAAAATAGGGTAGAAGGACCAGTTACATCAATATATACTCCTCTGGTCTAGAACATAACTAATTATCAGTTAAGCAAGTGATTTTACACATTGTGTCTGTAGCTCATCTAAACCTCTACAGGGAATTTTTCTCATTTAATTATTAATGTCAACTGCCTTTGTTTATAACTCCTGTGATTATCTGTACTGTGTTATAGTTCCCTCCTTCTGTGAGTTATTTTCTCAGCATCCTTTGCTAGCCAGAACCTAAGGGAAATAAGGATTTTCATGAATATTTAACATTTTTTGTCTAATGCCACTTTTATAACAATAACCACTATAGCACATTAATGTCCTTTGATTCCTTTATCTATCCTGAAGGATACAATAAGCATAAAAATACAAAATTCTCGCATGAAAATTAATATGGAAAAACTTGACAAATGTGTACTAGAAATTCCTATAATAGACAAGTAACTTCTGAGTTTTCAGGTGTCAGTTACTGGTGTCCTTCTTGGCCAAAAGCAACTAAATTGAGAAATAATTGTACAGTGTGTTGATGATTTAAAATAACAATTGCTTCTTTGCAACTTGTTCCTCCCAATAGACTTAGAGGTTCAGGTTATTTCTATCTTTTAGGAAATATCTTAAAAATATAGACAAGCATTTTTCCCTTAGTTAGGTCATAATTCAATACAGACGTACCCAAAGAGGGAAAGCTTTTCTTAGTGAGTCTTCCACCTGAATGTTAGTTCCATTTTATTTATATTTTAAAATCTAAGCCTTGAAAACCTACTTTAATTACAAGGTTATGGATTACTAATGGAAAAGAAAGTTAATGAGTTAATAATGGTTGGTTCACAGACACCCCCTTCAAAAAAGATATTTTTCATAATCGTTTTTCTTCCAAGTAAATATCAGAAATAAATACAATTTGAAGCACAAAAAAGACCTTATCACTACTTTTTACAGTTTAAAACATTATTATTTATACACTGCCTTTTACCAGAAAGGAAAAGAAGAAAATCAGCACTTCACACATAACAATTAGAAACTTAAAGTTGCTAGAAAAACAATTATGATTCATGAAAACTGCATATTTAAATTAGTGAATTCTTAATCCATTGATGAAATTGGCCTTTCACAGACTGTGAGTTCTAAGACATTAGTGCAGTTTTGCTTAACTTTTTTTGATGAGCTTCTGCTCAGTCCACGTCCTGAAAACTGGTACTTTCCCTCTCTATTTACAATGTCTTCTGTTGTCTTAAATATTCTTCATCAACAAATGCAAATATTTTCAGAGCACTTAAATGTTATACACTGGGAATGTCAAAGAGAAAATACACACGTGTGTGCACATGCTCATACACACACACACATACACAGAAGTTAACCATAGGCTACAAGCCAAATAAACAGGACAATGTAAGTGTAACATAGATACAGAGCTGTCAAAAGGGGAATATATTTGTAAGGATGACAAGAGTTGGGAATAGTACAGAAGCATCTTTAGCAAAAATTCAATAAGATATTAAGCTTAGACAGATATCTTACTTTTGTATGGAATGGCCGTGAGCACATGGATAAATAAGTCGTTATCAGAGAGTGATCCACACCGAATAAATCAACACAGAGTAAAGGGACAGCCAGCTGCCAGAGGATAGACAAGGCTATTTTCGTAAGGGTTCATGGAAGGTATTTCTGATAAGATGACATTTGGGCTCAGTATTCATGTTTTCAACATACCATTGTAGAATAAGCCTTATATTCCAGGCACATTTTTTTCAGTTCTCAAATAAAAATAGTACAGTGAATTTTATAACTAAAATAATCCACTTTACATTAAAACTTTTTCAAAGAGAAAAAAGCCTGCATGTGTGTGATTGTGTGTGTGTGTGTGTGTGTGTGTGTGTGTGTGTGTGTGTGTGTGTGTTTTCATTTTCAAACATCAGTGCTTGGTCCTTGGGGCCTAAATGCAAAAAATAATAGTTCTTCAAAAGCCATTCTTTCTAAGATGTCTAACTGAGATTCTTTCTTTTTACTGGCTTACTTTCTCCTCATTCTCTCTCTCTCTCTCTCTCAATCGCTCTCTCAAGTAAAGAAAGTAAAGAAATCGCTCAAGTAAAGAAAGAAGTAAATAAAATAATCTTTAGGTTCTGAAATATGTAAATTTGTATATGCTTCTCTTGAAAAGACAATTATTCCATGACTTTAATAAAATCCTTGTATCAAAGTGATAAAATAATGTAATTAATCAGACATACATTAAGGTCCTACTGCATGCCAAGTTAAATTATAATCAGTTAATAAATGTTACTAAAGCATATTAAGATGTATATTTTAGAAATACCTTAATGGAAACTGACATTAAACTGTTATTTATCAAGGGATTGAAAAGTCAGAACTACTAAGTTGCATACTACTAATTGGATATATTATTTTTTAAAAAAACAATTTTTGAAAGAGCTTATTTCAATGTTTAAAATATATACCTATCATCATCTGTGATAATCAAATTAGATATATGAAATGATATATTACTTTGCATTTTTTCCTGAATTATTGCAAATATTTGCAAGTAAAGTAAAATAAGTAGAGCATCGTATTAGTACTAAGTCATAAATTAGAAACAATACATGCATTGTGCAGTTGAATGCATAGGCAAGTACTTAAAAACATCACTCCTTAACTGGAGTCTAAAATATGATTGCTAAACATATGTTAAAATAAATCAAGTGATAGTATGCTGCCACCTGAATGCAAGTTAGCTTTTCTTCTTAAAGATACATAGAGGAAACCGCCTTGTTTATGACATGTGTATGTGAGTGTGCATAATGAGAGGGAAATGTCGAGAGAGAGATTTCTATTAATGCCTACCAAACTCTCTCTCCTGTTTTATAGCAACGGTTTCCTTCAGTTTGGCCTCTTACTGGCTTTTCACACAACAGAATTACGTTTTAAAACATAAATCAGGCTTCATCATTTCCCTGTTTCAGTGGTTTTTTTTTTTTTTTTTTTTTTTTTTTGCGGTACGCAGGCCTCTCACTCTTGTGGCCTCTCCCGTTGCGGAGTAACAGGCTCCGGACGCGCAGGCTCAGCGGCCGTGGCTCACGGGCCTAGCCGCTCTGCGGCATGTGGGATCTTCCCGGACCGGGGCACAAACACGTGTCCCCTGCATTGGCAGGCGGACTTTCAACCACTGTGCCACCAGGGAAGCCCTTCAGTACCTACTGTATTTTTCTTCTTAGCAATTATCAGTGCTTGAAGTTATGCTATTTGTTTATAATTATCTTTTTCTCCTATTAGAATGTGATATCAATGAAAGCAAGAATTTTTGTCTTGTTCATCTTTGTATACCCAGCATCTAGAAGAGAATCTGCTTGTTTTTAGCAGGTATTCAATAACTATTTTGAATAATAATTATTGAATAAACTGGAGCCTCTAGTAAGTAGATTATTTGGCACAAGATAATAGAAAAATTATTGTCCCTTAAATTTCCATAATACTAACAACAGCTATCATTTATGAAATTCTATGTGCCAGGCATTGTGTCATGCACTTTACTTACACAACCTCTATTAACTAACTTGACATCTCTTATTGATGAAGATAACTTTCCCAAAAACACACAACTAGTAAAAGGACTGGGGTAAGCATAAGGTTGACTTTTAAATTACATCATCTCTTACAGAACTCCACAGCTATTTCTACAAAAGTCTCCAGAAACCCTCTTATCTGACACAATTGGAACTAGTACTGAGTTAGAAAAAAAATCATTAAAAAAAATCTTACACATATACCTGAAATGTTGTCATTTAACTAATATGATCTAACTCTATATTCTTTGGCCTATCTTAGTATATAGGAATGAGATTTTTTTTTATCATCAATATTCTGGTGAAAAATTATTTTATCTCAACATCATGAGTCTTTTTCAATGAAAGTCTTGTCTAATGCATAATATACAATTTTTAATTTCTTTAGAGTGGTATAAGAATGTGAAGTTGTCTAATGACAACATCCTTGAGATTTTTTATTATTTTTATACAGTTTCACACACATTTAATTTTATAGCATATCCTAAGTCACTCATTTTATTGTTTGTCTAAGACTATTACCTTTTGTTTTATTTTATGTTTCATCCTTTTTTTTTCTTAGAACCAAATGCTCTCACTCTTGGTACACTCATATGTATTGATCTGCATAATGTTTATTTGAATTACCTAATTACATCAACATGTACAACCTCCACAGATGGATGACACTACACACCTGAATCTTGGTAAGTATACAACTTATGCAGTGACAGTGAGTAAACTAGAGGTGAGCCTACTTAACCATCAACATCTAAATAGTTCTGCATTATTTTCATTTATGGAGACAATAAAGGTTGCTAGTTACTTGGCAAATTAGAACAATAGAGGTTGAGTAAAAGTGTTCTGCTCCAGTTAGCATGTGACAGAGCTGCAATATGAAGGACTTGGATGTAAATTTTAATGAAAGGAGTAAGATAATCAAATATCTCTTTTTCTGTGTGCCTTATTCTCCACCTCAACAATGACTCTTGCTAAGACTGAAGCCAGTGACACTTTTGTTTGGAAGATACCCTTTAAAGGTTGAGCAAGGCCAGGATGGGACTCACAGAAAAGAATCATTAAAAAAAAAACAAAAAACTTTATGGGACGTTGTATTCTAGATGCTCTTAAAGTTTTCTAGCCCAATGCACCTGAACAAAACAATAGATAATAAAATGCTGCCAAAGATCTAGCAAGAACAAATAAAAAGAATGTGTGTTGGTCTTGTTATGTTTGCTATCATATATCTTTTGAGGACACAGCAGCAGTGTCAGGAGCAGGATACACAGAATTCTCGCTTTCAAACATAACCAGAGTAAATCATGATATTGTGAATCACAAGAAAATAAATTATACTTTGTGTCCTGGACAAAGTGGTATGGGTTGTAGATGGAAGACTGAGCTCATAGTGTTTACGTATCATGAAGATATTCCTTAACACAGTTTTCTACAGTGTGTTCTATTTCTCTCATCTTTTTTAATCTAAGAACTCTTGATCTCAACAGACCCTCCCTGTGGAAAAGGGTACAGTAAAGTTTTAAAAAGGGTCAGCACTAGTCTTCTGACACTTCAAGGCAACTTTGTAATTTTATTTAAAACACAAATGTAGAGAAAAGATATGACTCAAGAGTATTTAATAGTACATAGTGTACTTAATCAAGACAGGGACTAAAAAAAAAAAAAAAAAAAAAAAAGACAGTGACTCTAGGAATCTGGTGTCAGAAATATTCCATGATTCCTGTTCCTGGTGATAGACATGAGGAAAGGGTGAAGACAGAACTGTGGCTCATTCGGCCTGACACCAGCCTCCATGTAAATTCTGACAAGACTTGTGTTAGGATTCTAGGTACGATTCCCTTTCTGGTAATTGGGAACTAGACACAATGACAAATAATACATGACCTTTTTAAAATAATATAAAATACTTCTAAATGCCTCAATGAACTAGTTTAGAAGGAAAAACTTATTAAATATCAAAACTAGATAAAAATAGCAAGTTGAGCAATGAAGCTAACTTTCACCATGAGGCTATTCATCAAATCCCAGTGAACTTCAGATTGATATTCATGGCTTCTCTGAGAGAGTGGGACCAAAATCAAAGCTTAGGGTCTACATAAGATGGATCTTCAAATAGGAAACTCCTTATAACTAGGATTCCAAAAAACTTCAAGATTATAGTCAGGGTGAATTAGAAATATGTCTCCAGAGAGATACTCTACCCAGAGAAGAGTAAAAGAAAAAATTAAGTCTTAAACAATGAGACTGAACGGAAAGAAAAAAAAAGTCTCATAGTGAAAACTTCATAATCAATATTCACAAAATATACAGGCAAACAAATCAGTATAAATGAGAAGGAAATGAAGCAATAAAGGTCAGAATCTGACTTGCAAAGAATTCAGATATTTGACATTTTCAACACAAATCATCAAACAAATGTATACGATCTGATTTTAAACATAAAGGAATTAACATTATGCAAAAGAAGAAATAGAGATGAAGAAATTACCTAGAATGCAGCTCAAAAAGGCAAATGGATGGAAAATATGAAAAGAAGGTAAAGAGAATGAAGCATATAGTAAGAATATCTTATATGTCTAATCAAATTTCCAGAAAGAGGCAAAGAATGCAATATGTGAAGAGATATATATTTCTAAAAATTTTCAGAACTGATGAAATGTATCAACTTTAAGATTTATGAACACCAGAAAAAAACAAGAAGAATGAAGTCCTAGATAAATCATAGTGAAAACTGTGAACACCAAAGACAAAAAAAAAGAGCAAGAGATAAAAAAAAAAAGCATTAATTATAAAAGTGGAAAATCAGACTCTCAGTTGATTTAATGATAGTAGTAATGGAATCCAAAAAAAATTGGAATAATGTGTCAGTAAGAAGGAATAGTCAATTTGGATGTCTTCTTTGGAAAAATGTATATTTAGGTCATCTGCCCATTTTTTTAATTGTTTTTTTTCATTTTCATGGTGTTGAGTTGATGAGTTATTTGTATATTTTGTATATTAACTCTTTATTAGATATATTGTTTGCAAATATTTTCCCCCTTTCAGTAGGTGACTTTTTCATTTTGTTGATAGTTTCCCTCACTGTGCAAAATCTTTTTAGTTTGATGCAGTTCCATTTGTTTATTTTTGCATTGTTGTCCTTGTCTTAGGAGACAGATCAAAAAAATATTGCTGAAATCAATGTCAAAGATCATACTGCTTATGTTTTCAGGTGCTACATTTAAGTCTTTAATCCATTTTGAGTTAGACATTTTTCCAAAGAAGACATACAGATGGCCAACAGGCACTTGAGAAGGTACTCAACATTGCTAATCATCAGGAAACTTTAAATCAAAACCAAAATGAGGGCTTCCCTGGTGGCGCAATGGTTGAGAATCTGCCTGCCAATGCAGGGGACATGGGTTCAAGCCCTGGTCTGGGAAAATCCCACATGCCACGGAGCAACTAAGCCCGTGCACCACAGCTACTGAGCCTGCACGTCTGGAGCCTGTGCTCCGCAACAAGAGAAGGCCGTGACAGTGAGAGGCCCACACACCGCGATGAAGAGTGGCCCCCACTCAACGCAACTAGAGGAAGCCCTCACACAGAAACGAAGACCCAACACAGCCAAAAGTAAATAAATAAATGTATTAAAAAAAACCCGAAAATGAGATATCACTTCACACCTGTCAGAATGGTTATCATCAAAAAGACAACAAATAACAAATGGTGAGGATATGAAAAAAAGGGAATGATTGTGCACTGTTTGTGAGATTGTAAATTGGTGTAATCACTATGGAAAACATTATGGAGATTCCTCAAAAAATTGAAAACAGAACTACTATAATACTCAGAAATTCCACTTATGGGTATTTATCTGAAGAAAACAATAACTCTAATTTGAAAAGATATATGTACCTCAATGTTTATTGAAGCATTATTAACAACAGTAAAGATATGAAAGCAACCTAAGAGCCTACAAGTAGATGAATAGATAAAGAAGACGTGGTATATATATATATATATATATATATATATATATATATATATATATATAAACTCAGCCATTAAAAATGAAATCTTGTCATTTGCAACAACATGGATGGATTTAGAGGGTGTCATGCTAAGTGAAACAAGTCAGACAGAGAAAAAAATACCATATAACCTCACTTATATGTGAATCTAAAAAAATCCAACAAAACAAACAAAACAAAACAGACTCATAGGTACAGAAAACAAAAGGATGGTTGCCAGAGGTGGGGCTGGTGAGTGAAATAGGTGAAGGGGATTGAGAGGTACAAACTTCCAGTTATAAAGTAAATAAACCATTGGGAAACAATATACAGCACAAGAGATACTGCCAATATTACATAACTTTGTATGGGGACATTGTTGCAAGTCATTGTAGCATCATTTTGTAATGTATGTAAATGTCAGATCAATTTGCAGTATACCTGAAACTAACATAATATTGTATGTTGACTGTATTTCACTAAAAAAGAAATAATTGTCAATGTATAATTCTGAACAGTGAAAATGTCTTAAAGGACATGAGTTAAATAAAGTTCTTTCTACTCAATCAATAACCAAGAGGTCAATTATATCTTAATAAAACTGGGGAAACACCTGAATTTGTCAAAAATAAACTTTTATTGAGAAAAATAATAAATGATATTTATCAAATAGAAGGACAAAAAGTAATTGCAGAGGGAATCTCTGAAATGTATAAAAGGAACATAACAGAAGCTAACTCATATAATATAATATTTGCAATATGCCAGGTATTGTTCTAAGTACCTTACCTTGGGAATTCATTTAATACATAGAGCTCTATGAGATAAATCTAATATTCTCATTTTAAAGATGAGATATGTGAGGTAAAAAGAGGTTAAGTAAATTTTCTAAAATTACACAGCTATAGAGTACACTTGAGATTTATATCTAGATAGTCTGGGTACAGAGCCTATGACTTTAAACAACACACTATACTGCCTGAAAAAATAGTCAGGAAAAAAATATGGTATGAGAGAAAATTTAAGAAAAGATTGGCTTACATGTGCCTTGGTAATGATTTTTTGGATATGACACCTAAAACACAAGCAACAAAATAAAAAATAAACAAGTGGGACTACATTAAACTAAAGAGCTCTGTACAGCAAAAGAAACTTTCAATAAAGTGAAAATATTTTCTGATTCTTCCTTATAGAATGGGAAAAAATATTTACAAACCATATATTTGATGAGGGCTTAATATCTAAAATATATTTAAAAACTCATGCAACTCAATAGCACAAAAAGAAACAATTAAAAAATGGGCCAAGGGTCTGAATAGATATTGTTCCAGAGAGGATATTTGAAAGGCTAACATGTATACAAGAAGCAGCTCAACATTACTAGTCATTAGAGAAATGCAAATTAAAACCACAGTGAGATATCACCCTATACATGTAAGAAGGGCCATCATGAAAGACAAATAACAAATGCTGGCATGGGTGCGGAGAAAAGGAAATCCTTGTGTACTGCTGGTAGAATTGTAAATTGGCACAGCCATTATGGAAAATAGTATGGAGGATCCTGATACCACATGATTCAGTAATTCCACTTCTGAGATATAGCCAAAGGAAACAAAAGCACTAACTCGAAAAGGTATCTGCACCCCTATGTTCACTGCAGCTTTATTTACAATAGCCAAGACATAGAAACTACCTAAACGTCCACTGATAGGTGAATGGATAAGGAAGTTGTCATATTATCTTATATTTATATATATTGCTATATATATAAATATATATATGTTATATATGATATATATATGTTATATATTTATATATGATATATATAGGATATGTATCACAACATACATATAATCACAACTTATGTCTCATATATATGAATATTATTCAGCCATAAAGAATGATGAAATCCTGTTATTTGTGACAACACAGATGGACCTTGAGGGCATTATGCTAAGTGAAATAAGTCTGACAGAAAAAAACAAGTACTGTATGATCTCACTTATATGTGAACTCTAAAACAAAAACAAACTCACAGAAAAAGAGATCAGATGTGTGATTACCAGAGGCAGAGGGTGGAGATAGGGGGAATTAGAGGAAGATGGTCAAAAGGTAAAAGCTTCTGGTTTAAGATAAATAAGTACTACTAGGACTGTAATGTACAACATGATGATTATGGTTAACCCTGTTGTAGGATATATAGGAAAGTTGTTAGGAGAGTTAATCCTAAAAGTATTCATCACAGGGAGAATTTTCTTTTGTTTCTTCTTTCTTTTCTTTTTATTGTATCTAGATGAGATGGTGGATATTAGCTGAACTTGTGGTAGTCACTTTACAATATATGTAAATCAAACCATCATATTGTTATGCCTTAAAGTTATACAGTGATATATGTCAATTATATTTCAATAAAATTGGAAGGAAAAAAAATAAATGGAAAACAAAGATTGTTTTAATTAAGCAACAATAATCATGTCTTGAGGGTTAAAATGTAAGGCAAATAAAGTTAAAATACATGAAGTAGCATAAAAAATCTGGAGAGAAGTGACTGAAGTTAAATAGTTCAACAGTTTATGTATATTCAGAAGGAAAGTAAGATACTAATTTAATTTTTTTATAAAATGTCAACGTTAAATTTTCTAATTTAACTGCTAACAAAATAGAAATTTGTCAGAAAATGAATCTATTTATATTCAGTATAAATATTTACCATCTCCTACTGTTTAATAATGAAGAAAACTTTTATATTTAAAACTCTTACACAGAATTTAGCACATACACAACTTTCTGCATGCCCTATAAAACAGAAACCTTAATTGTTTAGTCTAACATTAGAGGCTCTCCACAGTTTCACTCAAAGTACACATCTTGTCATATCTTCTACTACTCCACCTCAAACATTTTGGAGCCCAGCTAATGGAAATAATTTTTCCTTTGCAAATCTAATTCCTGTTGTATATCTTCCAGGAAAACTTACCCACACATTCCTCAGCATAAAATTCCTTATTTGAAAATATCTAGGAAGGCATAAAATAAATTATTAAGTTGCTTAATTAAGGGCATGCAAAAGTCATAATTTGAGTGTATTTGGGGTATCAGGCTGCAGTGATAAGGCCAGAATGGCTGCACACTAATGCTCAGGAAGGAGAAACAGGGAATCAAATCTGTGAGTTACATAAGACCAGATCTCAAAGTATTCATAGGTTTGAGAAAGGAGTTTGAATTTTATTATAAACATCATCTTGATAAATATAAACTATTCCTATCACATAATTCAATTTCTAAAGTTCTCAGATACTTTCCAATAATATCTAATTTTGCCATACAGAGTACACAGGAACACATGACACTCTGTTTTTACAGATTGGACAACAGGTGTGAAAAAGTGATGGCACTTGCCTAACCTCTCCATAATTCAATGCCAACAACAGGACTAGCACTCCTGTCTTCTGATTCCTGGTCTAGAGAGCTACATATTATCTGCAAGTTGCCTTTTCCATTTTCTACTGATGAGAAAATGTATTTTAAATTCATAGTTGTTGTAGAATTTAACAGAATACATTTTCATATATTTTAGGAGAGGTTCTTCTTGAAAAAATGAGTGGAATGACTTGTGACTTGAAACTTGGTTTCTTACAATGATAGGGTCTCAGTGAAGGGCAAAATGTGTGAATGATGGAAAAGGGGGCCAGAGTTATTGGATGCTGTCCTGGAAAACAAACCATGAAAGCAGTTCACGTACAAGGTTCCACATGGACAGGTAAGTCAACTAAATTCTGTGTAAAAGAGTTATAATTTCATGGGCTTCCCTGGTGACACAGTGGTTGAGAGTCTGCCTGCCGATGCAGGGGACACAGGTTCGTGCCCTGGTCCAGGAAGATCCCACATGCCATGGAGCGGCTGGGTCCATGAGCCATGGCCGCTGAGCCTGTGCGTCCGAAGCATGTGCTCCGCAACGGGAGAGGCCACAACAGTGAGAGGCCCGCATAACGCAAAAAAAAAAAAAAAAAGTTATAATTTCAGGTGTATGTATTCTTTACCACCAAACCGTGAGAGGTGGCAAAGATTTAAGATGAGTATAAATCTGTTTTCTGATTAATGAAAGTTAGCCTCTGAGAGGGAGCTTGAAAAGCTGGACAGGTAGGACAGTGTAAGAAGACACTGAGGAAACCCAAAGAATCTTGAGTACTGAAGGTTTTCTTTATATAACAACATGGTATGAATACAATTTTAGCGTTATTGTCTCTAGAAAGATATATGGAACCATTATTTATCCTGGTATTTAATTTTCTTTTAATTTATTCAAGTATGAAAACAAGGATCTTTTGAAGACATTTAAAATGTTATTGTGCTCACTTGGTCTTGGCTAAATTGAGTTTTTAATGATTTACTTAAAATTTAACCTGTACCTCCTCAGAAAATTGGCACTTTGAATCATTATTGCCAGCTTGGCAGTTGATACTACCAGGCTAAACTGCATTTAAAGAATGTCTTGTTATAGGCACATGGTTAAAAGGGAATAGTAGATAGTTCCAAGGCAATGTTTGAAACAGCTAAGAGCAATCTCCTCAGGAATCATATACATCTTTTTCTTCATTTCCATATTAAGCTCTTTTGCCTGAAATATTCAAATTCTCTAAAGACAAGGGAAATATGGCTGATAAAAGACAAACAAAACAAAACAAAACAAACAAACAAAAAAATCTAAACCAAAGAAAGAAACAAACAAAAACTTGGAAATATGTCCCATATAAATGTATAGTGCTGTTATAAAACATTAGGTAGCTCCCTGGTGGAATTTTACTTGCCATATGACAAGAATGCGTAAGTGTGGTTTTCTATGCTGTTGACTGACCAGGGACTTATAAAGAAACAAAGAATGAAAAGAAACTATAGGGAAGTGCAGTGGATATTTTTATATCTCAAAACTTTAATCTGAATGACTATTACTGACTTTTTTTCCACACAGTAACTACTGAGAAGCAACGTGATCAAGTCAATAGGGACTAGTAAGGAAAGTGAAGAAACCTAAATTCTGGGCAAAGCCAAGTCCCTGCCTCCCTCTGCCGTAGCTTCTTCAATCATGGCAGCACCAGCTTTTCTGGACTCTCAGCATCTAGTTACCTGATTTTGTTAAGGCCTTTGAAGACTCACAGATAAAAAGTCTAAAAACCCAAAATGGACATCAATGTTTCCCCACATTGTTACCCTCAGTCAGTGAAATGGCTTTGAAAATTCTTAATTTTCAGTTTATTTCAGCATCAAGCATTTATTACAGTTCACAGAGTTGCAAATATAAGTAAGTTATCAAAGACAAGATTCTCCTCAATTAATTCTACTCCTCATCAACAGATAACTTGGGGAGAATTTATACAAGTGTCCAGAACTTGCCAGGACTAAGAGATTCAGAGTTCATGTAACACCGTACTAGCTGATACAGGTCCCAAGGGACCTGCTTCAGTTTCAGTCAAATGAGTAAAAGTGGATTATCATAGTCTAGTAACTGAAAGAATTGGAAAGTGTAAGATCAGGTCATGTAATGGAAACTTTTTTGTAGAGTTAAGTTGCTAGGCTTAGTTTGTATTTAAGATATTTATAGCTATTCTAGGCTATTACAAATAGTCTTAAATGTATTAAATCAAGATACTTTTCACATTCAAGTATAATAAGAATTTGCATCTTTTGACATTTTACCAAGCCAACAAGATAGTACTTTATTTTGGGGGAAATATGTCCTTAAATTGAGTTCTCACATAAGTGAAGTGAAGAAATTAGGAAAAGTTAAGCAGATTGATTAATTTCATAATCTAAAATAAGTAGCATAAGGCTTCCCTGGTGGTGCAGTGGTTGAGGGTCCACCTGCTGACAGAGGGGACACAGGTTCGTGCCCCCGTCTGGGAAGATCCCACATGCCACGGAGCGGCTGGGCCCGTGAGCCATGGCCTCTGGGCCTGCGTGTCTGGAGCCCGTGCTCCGCAACGGGAGAGGCCACAGCAGTGAGAGGCCTGCGTACCACAAAAAAAAATAATAATAAATAAATAAAATAAGTAGCATATCATATATTACAATTGATTTTTTATTTATTTTTTTTATTTTTTGGTCACACCACACACCTTGCAGGATTTTAGTTCCCTCACCAGGGATTGAATCCAGGCCAATATAGTGAAAGTGCTGAGTCCTAACCACTGGAATGCCAGGGAATTCCCTACTACTGATTTTTATACACTACTTGTTTTGAAATAATTATAGGTTTACAGGTAGTTGAAAAAAAAAAAAAGTACAGGAAGGTCCTGAGTTCTGTGCAACTTTTACCTCTCCTCCCCCAATGTTAGTTAGCATCTTACATAGTTATAGAACAGTATAAAAACCATGAACTTGGTATTGGTACAATCTCCAGAACTTATTCAAATCTCATCATATTACATGCTTTCATTTGTGTGTGCATGTGTGTGTTTGTGTATTTCTATGTGATTTTATCACATACCTAGCATCACGTAACTACAACCCCAATCAAGATGCAGAACTGTTCCATCACCACAAGGCTTCCTCATGCTTTATCGCCTCCTCCACTATCTCCCTGTCTTTGAAGCCTAATCCCCAGAAACCGCTAATCTGTTTTCCATCTCTATAATTACATTATTTCAGAGTGTTATATAAATAGAATCATGCAGCAGGAAACCATTTGAGATTGGCTTATTGCTCAGCATACTTCCCTTGAGATTCATCTAAATTGTTACATGTATTCTTCGGCATTGCTGAGTTGTATTTAGGGTGTGGATTTATCATAATTTGTTTATTCAACCACTGAAAACATTTGGATCGTATCCAGTTTTGGATATTGTAAAAAAACTACTATCGATATTTTTGTAAAGCTTTTTAAGTGAGCATAGCTTTTTAATTTCAGTGGGATAAATGAGAAAGGTTGCAACTGCTGGGTTATCTATTAAATCCATTTTCAGTTTTTTTGTTTAAATACCAAACTAATTTTTCAGAACGGTCATACATTTTAAATTCTCACCAGAAATGCTGAGTGATCCATTTCTTTGCATTCTTACCATGCTTTGGTGTTATTATTTTTTTTTATTTTAACCGTTCCAATTAATGTATAGTAATAACTCATAGTATCTTTAATTTGCATTTATTTAATGGGTAATGATGTTGAACAACTTTTTTACATTCTTACTTTCCATCTATATATCCTCTTCAGTGAAATGTCTGTATCTCTTACTCATTTTCTAACTAAGTTGTTTATATTTTTACTATTGAACTTTAAAAGGTCTTTATACATGCTATATATAGATCTTTATCAGATATGTGGTTTACAAATATTTCTCCCAGCCTGTAGCTTGTCTTTCCATCCTCTTAACAGGGTCTTTTATTGACCAAAACCATGTTGATGCAGTTCAATTTAGCGATTGTTCCTTTTATGGATTGTGATTTTGGTGTCAAGTCTAAAGACTCTTCACCTAGTCCTAACTCCCAAAGGATATCTAACTGCTCTGGCACCATTTATTGAAAAGGTTACCCTTCCCCATTAATTTCTTTTGCATTGTTTTAGAAATTCAGCTTGGCATATTTTTGTGGGTCTGTTTCTGTTCCACTGACCCATGTATCTAACCCTTTGTCACACTCCCTAGATTGGTGTATCTTTATATTAAGTCTTAACATAAGGAAGAGTGATTACTCTCACCTTATTCTTTTTCAGAGTTGTTTTAGCTCTTCTACCTCCTGTGACTTTCCATATAAGTTTTGAGGTAAACTTTCTATGCCTGCAAGAAAATCATGCATGGCTTGTGATAGGAATTATGTTACACTCATAGATAGATTTGGGGACATTTGACATTTTTACTATGTTGATTCTTCCTGTCAATGAACAAGTTATACCTCTCCTGTTATTATATCCTTTTTGATGTCTTTCACCACATTTTGTAATTTTCAACATACAAATCATAACATGTTTTGTTAGATTTATAACTATCTCATTTTCTTTAGCTACTAATGATTAGCTTCCATAATCATGTGAGTCAGCTCCTTATAATGTCTCTCTCTCTCTCTCCATACAGTTAATGGTTTCCTTATATTCTTAGCACAATACCTACATAATCTGCTGCAAGAATTCTACATTGTATAAATAGCATATTTAATTAATATATGTTTAAATATACATCTTTTAATAACTGATGATTTCAGAATATGCTGATTCAGAATATCTTGGAAAACTTAAAAAATCTGAATTGTATCCATTTCATTTATTTTATATTGTGCCTAGTAAAGCAACAGTGAATAAATATATATTGTTTATATAGACTATTGTGCACTGATATTTTTAGACTGCTGTGATTGGCTCATACAATTTTTGAAATGCTCCCAGTCTCTGAGAAATGCTTACATTTCCAGATGAAGATTGTAAATCCAGCAAAGTTAGGGTACAATTGAATTTGATATTAGAAGTGCAAATAGATGTAATGGTCAACATGACCACCCATCAGGAAGACCCACTTGAAAGATATCTTGAATATTTCCCAGAAGCATATTTTCAGAGTAGAATGTACAAGAAATATGTGACCACTGTAAATTAGGCAGTGACCTAAATATAAGATACACTGTATAAAACTAATGCAGAATACATTTTTGCTGTTCTTTTGGTATTGCTCAGTTGTAGGATTTACTTTATTTCCAAAATCTAAGAGCTATATACTTCAACTTTTGAATGCCGAGAAACACGATTCTGTAGAGTCAAGATGAGGTTATAATTGCACAGGAAAGACAACTAGTTAAAGTTGCAGGGGAAATCCCATATTGAAAGAATTCTATTCCTGGAATTTATAACAGAACAGAGATTTCAAGTCCTGGAAAAGTTTAAATATAAGTGACAAAATAAGGCACATCAGACATGTCAAATATGAGGCCATCGATTGCAAAGGGGGATCTAGTGTCCTTTATGTGGCAACCATGGATATGCTGCTCTGAATTCCATTCAAGGAAGAATTTTCTGTTCAACTTCAAGGAGAACAGTTAGCTGACAGCCTCTAGATATTAGCACTTTCAGAATCTTCCTCAGTGTTTGAGCTCCTTCCCAGGACTAAACTTCCTTTATATCTCCTTAGTCTGATGACTTTTTCTTTATACTTCAAGTCTTGTATCTTTAAAAAAAAAGAAAATGTTTCCTTGACCTGCACATTAATCTAATGCTTTCACTGTGTTTTGTTGCCCTTTGTTTGTATCCCAGTTCTCACCTATGTTATAATAGTCTAGCAACTGTGAGTTTGTATTCTGACCTAAACTTGTGGACACCTTGAAGGTATAAGACATATCTTGTCTGTACTAGTTTCCCAGGCACCCAGAAAAGGGCTTGGCATAGTTAAGCACTCAATAAATGATCACATTTGATATATTTATCATCAAATTGTCAACAAAGCAAACAATAACAAAAATCCTAATGGAAAACATGCATTATGTAAACTTTTTTCTTTCTTCCTTTGGGGTCTTGGCAACTCAATACATATTTAAGCATCATTAGTTCTAGGGCATTTATCTGTACTATGCTTACTCCTTCATTTGCTCAATACAGACGCTTCTTACTCTACAGATGTCTTGTCTATGTAATTTTTTTTCCTAATATCTGTCAAGGCAGGTATTTCAGTCAAGGACAAAGCATGCTGAGGAGAAGGGTACTCATGAGATGGGCTCACTTTTCCTCAGATAAATTGGGAGAATGAAGAATCTGTAACTAAGGCAAATTCTCCAGCTCTGAATATACTGTGTGCAATTACTTCAACATTTTTACAAAAGGAAGAGCATCTAAGATTTAAGATATATTACAAAAATGGAAATCCTGGATCAAACTAGAGTCATCCCTCAGTATCGAGAACCCCTGCAGATATCAAATCCATGAATGTTCAAGTCCTGTAATCTGCCATCCATATCCATGGTTCTGCCTCTGCGGATTCAACCAGCTCCAGATTGTGTAGTACTGTAGCATTTATTGAAAAATAATCTACATATAAGTGAACAGCTCAAACCCGTGTGGTTCACACATCAACAGTACTAAATTTATAAGCCTATTTAATGATTAAAACAGTGAGGCTATAGGTTACAAAAAAGTGATAGTAATGTATGGTGCAAAAAAATTATTTTATGTTGAAAACATTTCCTACAAGATTTTAGAAACTTCTAATACATTCCCTGAAGTGACTATAGCATGAGAAGCATTTGTAATATGAAAAAAATATGAGATTTTGAGAGAACAGACATGAGTTTTAAATCTCAGCTAGATGCCTAGTTAGTTGTGTGACATTTTCAAAACTTTTAATCACTCTGAAATTTAGCTCCTATAAACTAAAGATAACTGGTAATAGACATTGCAAATATACTAAGGATATATAAATGAAATAAATGAAAGAAGCTAGCAATATAATAAACATTTAATAAGTGTTAATTGATAATAATCTAGCTTTTTTGCAACTTAAGGTTTAGGTGTAAACAGTATTATTTAAACAAGATTTAGGCTAACAGCTCAAAAACAATATCAGATTCAACCATAATTTTAGCAAAAAGGGAGTAAATAAAAAGCCTTTGTGTCTATTTCAAATGTAATGTTTCAGCTAAATACAAATTTATAGCCTTAGAATATTGTCCTTTTAATTTTACCAAATGGTGTTTAACTGAAAATTATACCATAAACGGTCTCATAATAACACTTACATCTTAACCAGCAACATAAAATTGTTTTACTTTACAATGAACTATAACATTGTGATAAAACTTAATTTCAAACTTATGAATTCAAAATTTATGATCATTTAGACTAGACCAGGCACAAAGTTCAAGTTATCTATGAATAAATCTAGCATGTATTCTAATCCTCTTTCATTGTAGGTACTGTGATGCTGGAAAAGTCATGAGACATTGTCACCTCTAAAATGGCATTATAATACCCTAATATAAGGTTGTTGACATGATTCAATAAAACTACATATGTGACAATGCTTTGGAAATAAAGTACATTTGAAAGTTTGCCTTTATTATATTCAGAAATTTGGGATTAAAGGGAAGAGAGAACAATTCCTGACTGAGGTTCAAGGTTCAAGAGGTGAGGGATTGCTGGCTGAGGTTCAAGGGAAAGAGGAAAATGATTCCAGGCTGTACATCTCATCCTGACATACCTAGCATACCAGTTAGGTTTGCTGCCTGGTGCCTGTGCCCTAGTGTATGTGCTCTTTCCCGTGGCCCACAGGACATCCCAAAAGGATTCATTTGGGTTAGCCTGGGTTTACCTGCTCCAGGAAAAGACTTTTCAAACAGTATATTTCTGAAAGTAAAACAAATCACTTCCTTGGCAACAGGAAAATTTAGACACATTAATATTTCCTTTACAAATTACGTTTGCAACTATAAATTCCTGAAGTTACATTAATTTTATTCTGCAGCTGTATACTTCTAGAACAAGATTAATTGTTCTTAGGAAAAAGGGGTGCAATGAGATAGGCAAACAGTTAACTTTACAACGTGACTGTGAAGCAAAACAGCTAGTGCTGCAAACCTGAAAGCATCACTCACTTTCTAAAACAGTAATGGTGGTTTAAATGGTGATAATTTTGTTCATAGCCATTTTCCACTTGAATTACTCCAATACATTTTAAAAACTGCCACACTGAATGATATTAATGGTGCAACAAATTAACTAGTATTATAGGAATGTATCTATTATTTTTATGGGCATATTTAATTGTACATGTTTCTTTAGGTTTCTAATTAAAACTGGCAATAAAAATGATGTCTTTGTGTTTAAGACTGCATTTTTAGACGTAAACTACCTTATAATTAGCACTAATATACAGGTGGTTCAGAAAGATATAATGCTAACACATTAAAGTGGATTGGAAATCCTATTATTAGTCCTATTATTAACACAGACCCTTCTCAGCAGGGGGAAAAAAAAAACCTACTATATGTAGAATATGTGCTGCTCCAGTTTCTTTCACAAATTTCCTGATGTTACCTGCTAAATGTCAGAAAGATCAGGACATAAATGGTGGCATGGTCCCAAAGGGAAGAGTTTACCATTTCCACTGTATTTAATACTACATTGAACACTGCACATTTTAAATACTGCCTCAAGAATTTACTAACTTTCAAAGTAAAAATACACACATTTCTGCAGACTGGTGTGACGATTCACTAAATAATGATCTCTAACTATTTTTACTTAATATTAGGCAGACACCAATTAGAAGACAGAATGCTCAGAGTCTCTACGGACAGTTCCACACTTCACATTTTCAGTGGCAAATTGTATTTGACATTTAATTTAAAACCCAAGACACTATAACATGAAGTCTTCTAGGCCATTAATGACAAAGCATGAAGGTATTCTCCCACTTCCTTGTTGCCTGAGGCTACGTCTGCTATTTCCCAGAAGGCTGTGTCATTACTGCAGCATTATGTCCATGGGGTAATGTATTCCTAACACACGTGTATAATCTGAATACTGGGCATGGTTCTTAGATGCTTAGTTACACATGTCTTATAGCTGCTTGTCAGCAAAAAACCTAGGACAACATGAGCCCTGTAGGCAATAAGCTATTAATTGAATTTTCTGTTGTTGTGCTGGTGGTAGTGATTATGTTTTATGTTTAAAGAGAGTGAAAAGGCATAGACAGCTAAAAAAAATAAGAGCAGAGTGCTTGATCATAAAAACACCCTGCGTTGTTTGTGATTATCTTCTATTATATCTATTGGGAGCCTGATTTTTCTTTGAATTCTTTCTCAGTGAATCTAGTTACTTATGGTTGTGATATAGTTGAAATATGGAATTTGAAACTAGAAAGATGTAAATTCAATACCTGTAATATTGTCTACTAATTGTGAATCCTTCAGTATTTTCTTTAACCTCTTTAAGACCATTTCTTTTCTTAGGTGAATAAGGATATATATATATAATTATTTGGATGTTTTTGAAAATCCTGTACTTAATAAGAACATTTCAAGTTAAATTTATGAATCTAGGATCATACCTTCCTATGTAGCACAATATAGTATTTAAGAGTCCATGCTGTGGAGTTAGAATACACAGACTTGAATTTCAGCTCTGTTCTTTTCTAGTAACTAAACCTTGGACAACTTATTTAAAATGTCTGAGCTAGGCTAGCCACTAGCCAATTTGGCTATTGAGCACTTGAAATGCGGTTAGTAAATACTGAGATATTTTATAAGTGTAAAATATACACTGGATTTCAAAGACAGTATGAAAAAAAGTAAAACATTGCAGTAATGTATTTTTACATTTATTGTATGCTGAAATAATTATATTTTGAATTTCAGATATTGGATTTCACTGTATGTTTTATTATAATTAATTTCACTTGTTTCTTTTTACTTTTCAAAAATGTGACTACTAGAAAATTTTAAATTACATATATGGCTTGCTTTTGTGGCTCATTTTGTATTTCTATTGGACAGTGCTTCTCTAAGCCTTATTTTTCTCATCTGTAAAACATAATGTATAATAATAACTTTTCTAAAGAGTTTCTATTGGTATTAACAATATCATGTATGAAAAAAATAATTATCACAATGCTTACAACAAGTAGCTATTAATACTAGTTATTAGAAGAACATATCCTATAGTTCTTCTTTTCCTCCTCCATGTGGGAGAGAGAGCAAGTTTCCCTAAATTGTGAGGTCCTGTTTACTGCATTCTTCTGGTTCATATCCTTAGAATAGGAAACTCAAGGCTCTACTGGTTATCTGCAAGATTTCCATGTTACATGCCACTCTATAAATTTAATATTTTATTGAGTTTGTTTATTTACCAGTCTGTCTTTTTTAATTGAAGAATAGTTGATTTACCACATTATATTACTTTCAGGTGTACAGCATATTCAGTATTTTTACAGATTATACTCTATTAAAAGTTATTACAAGATAATTCCCTGTACTATACAATATATCCTTGTTGCTTATCTATTTTACACACAGTAGTTTGTATCTCTTAATCCCATACACCTAACTTGCCTCTCCCCCTTCCTTCCTCCCTCTGATAACCACTAATGTTTTTTTTCCTGTGTCTGTAATTCTGTTTCTATTTTGCTGTGTACATTTGTTTGTATTTTTTTTTAGATTTCACATATAAGTGATATATGTTTTTACTTCCTGACTTATTTCACTACATATAATATTCTCTAGGTCCATCCTTGTTGCTGCAAATTGTAGAATTTCATTATTTTTATGGCTAAGTAATACTCCTTTATATATATAGAGAGAGATATATATCATATCTTCTTTATCCATTTTTCTGTTGATGGACACTTGGGTTGCTTCCATATCTTGGTCATCATAAATAGTGATTCTACCAAACATATAAAAAAGAACTAATACCTATCTTTTGCAAACTATTCCAAAACATTGAAGAGCACGGAACACTCTCAAATTTATTCTACACGGTCACCATTACCATTACCCTGATACCAAAATGAGACAAAGACACTACAGAAAAAGAAAATTACAGAAAAGCCAATATCTTTGATGAAAATAAATGCAAAAGTCCTCAACAAAATATTAACACACTGAGTCCAATAATATATAAAAAGGATCATACACCATGATCAACTTGGATTTACTCAGGGGCACAAGGATGGTTCAGCATTTGTGAATCAATCAATGTGATTCACCACATTAACAAAAGGAAGGATAAAAATCACATGATCATCTCAATAGATGCAGAAAAACTGTTTGACAAAATTCAACATTCATTCGTGATAAAAAACTATCATCAAAGTGGGTATAGAGGGAATGTACATCAGCATAATAAAGGCCATTTATAACAAACTCACAACTAAAATCATAGTCAACAGTGAAAATCTGAAATTCTTTAAATTCAGGAAGAAGACAAGGATGTCCATTCTCACCCCTTCTAGTTAACATAGTATTAGAAGTCCTAGCTACAGCAATCAGACAAGAAAAAGAAATAGAAGGCATCCAAATTGGAAGAGAAGAAGAAGTAAAACTGTCACTATTTGCAGATGACATGACACTTAAACAGTCTGTTTTTATTTTCAAGATTCCCTGAGAGCTAAGAATGTGACTTATGCATCTTAACATCTTCAGGACAGGACTTTGTATTTTTAGTTATTTTGGAATAACTAACATTTACATGTTTATTGTTACAGATTTTAGAATTACTAAATATTTGCTGAAAGAAACATTGGTATTTAAAACTAACTATAACTGGTTACCAATTCCAATATAAAGAGTTGATTTAAAGGCTGATAGTTTACTTTGTCTATTCAAATAATGCCCCCAAAATACAGACAATAAATTGATAAATGCAATCATTACCTGAATAATGCCACTTTTGAATAATTAGATTCTGAAGTTAAAAGAAAGGCATTACAGAGTCATCCTAGTTAAATTCTTACCTATAAAATTATTCACCTAGATTCTATCAATCTCTCTCTCTCTCTCTCTGTCCCTCACACTCTCTCTCTCTCTCTCTCTCTCTCTCACTCACTCTCCACTGCTCCTCACATACCATCTGATCTATAACTTATCTTAGAATGTGACTGGTAATACTATTTTTAAAGGTTCAGTAATTGACAAACTACCATCCAATAAACTGGCTTAATTAGTATTCATCTAATTGATTTTTTTTCTCTTTTACGCCCTAAAGGAAAAAAAAAAGGAGGAATCAAATAAGATGCACAATTTTAGTGAATTAAAAGCAATTCTAAAATGCTTGCTATGCTCAGTGGGTTTAATTCAGTCTATCACATCTGGAAGGGTTTTTATTCCAAAGGAAACTAAATATCATCTAGAGAGGTGAACTCTAATCTGAAAGAGAAAGAGAGATAGTATTTTTACAAAGATGCTATAATATTTTTAGCCACCTGAAAGATATCTAATTTGCGGCCTATTCAATTTCTATTACAAATTCCTAGTTCAGTTCAACCATACTTCTCACTATATCAGTTCTTAATCTAGCTGTACATTAAAATCCTCTGGGGAACTTTTAAGACATTCCCATGTCCAAGCCCTACAACAGACCAATGGAATAAGAATCTCTGAGAAAGGAGTTTCCTAGGTGATTCTAATAGGATTTGGAGTAGTTTAGGCAACAATATTTTGAGAGTCCCATTTTTTTCTTCTATAGCATGTACAGAGGAGGGAATAGAATGAACATGTGACTCAGTATTAGTAGCTCAAATTCAAAAAAGGTAAGGCTGAACTTAAATTTTCCTACCCTATCCTCTTCTCTCTCACCCTCCACACCCAACATATTCACAAATTCTACAAAGTTTTCCTCGTGTTAGTTCATCATTCCATTGTTACCTAATAGCTTACTCTAAGTTTCATCCTCTTTTGCCTGAACCACTGCAAATTTCTAATACCTGGTCTTCCAACATTGCCAATTGTCTCCCTCGAGTTTGTTGTTCACATCATAGTCCAAGTAATATCTGCAAAATTTGAATATGTTCACATCACCAAACTCATAAAATCCCTTTATTAGTTTTTGCACTAATGTAGAGACCATGTTCACCATCATGGCCTATGACGTTCTACATGGTATGGCCACCCACTACTTCCCAAGCCACAACACATACCACTCTTCCTTTTATTCACTTCACTCCTACAATCTAGACTTTTTCAGTTTTCTTGAACATAATTAGCTTCCTTTCAGTATACTACCTTTTTCATTCCTTGCTTAAACCTGGAATGCTCACATTTCTACTTGTCCTTATATTGCAGTTGACTTATCACTACTCAAGAAAGTCCTCACAGACAACTCCAGTATGGGAGATATTACTTTATCATATGCTCATAAAAATTTACTCTCCCCCTCCTATAAAATGGTATTCCCAAACTAGTATTATACATTTATTAGTGTGATACTCCAGTTATGTAACAAATGGAACAGTAATATAAAATAATATGTAATTAACTTGTAAATAGAAAATTAAATATATTCCTTGTTCTCTAAATAAATTCATACACATATACGTGTATATGTGTGTGTTTATTTGTCAACTGCCATTTACTAAGTGATCATGTGTAGCACAAATTTTTCATCAAATTGTTCTAACAATGCCCAAATTATTTGCTGATTTTTAGAAAACATGTTTGTGATCTTTTGTTTAAACTAGCTGTTATGAGCTAAGTAAAGTTCCTTTCTAAGTCATGACTTGAACATAAGGAATCATATAAAGGTTTTTGAACAATTCTATTAAAATGATGGTCATTAGGTGACAATATCAATAAGCAGAGGATTTCTTTCTCTTTATATCAACAATAGTATGCATTGCACTAAATCCTCTCAGCTACTGCCAAATTAACAGCAATTACATTTAATTTATTTTTAGCCCTTCTAATAGTATATGACATTTAAAAATATATGCAATATCTATATGATTGACTAAGTTATAAAAGTCATTTATTGGAACATCTTATTTAATTAAGTTCAACCTAATCCTTCAGGCCAGGTATGTAAGGTAGAGCTGTGTAGCAGTTAGCTGTAAGTTATATTTGCAAACTTATTTTGTTATTGGCCAAGAAGGCAGGGATTTGATGGGCTTTAACAAACTTATTGAATTAAAAGGTGGAAATTAACAGAGATGGTGAAAAGAGGGACTTCTCAGCATCCCAGTTGTAATTTCCTCTAAGACAAACCCTAGGGAACTCTCTCAGTGTGCGCAGAGCCTGAAGTGCTTCCCTCCTCAGCTATTCCCATTGATCTAGACACGCTGTTCTCTTGGTCTCTCTCAGTTCCTCTCAAAGCTAATATTCTAAGGAAGCTATAGTTTCCCTGCAATAAAGGGAGTGGTGAGCATGCTGGCTGGCAAAGTCTACCCACAGACAGTTAGGGCTACACGAACTCTGATTTTTGGCCATTGGGGTTCTAGTGTCCTCCACAGTCACCAGGGCTGTGTCTCTTGCTGTGTCCACCTCGCCTTCCCGCCAGCCACACCTTGGCTTTGGTATAAGTGTATCAGTGGACCAATGCTAGCCTTAGGCTGACAGGCACCAACCTGCTCCTGTGGTGACCCATCACCTTTCCTTGGAACAAAGCAGGAGATCAGGGAGTGGGATGTCTGTCTTCTTTTGCCTCCCTTGGATCTAAAAATAGAACCAAGGAGGTAGGATTTTGGGGGATACAGCTGTGTGGCATGTGCACTCACCAATCAAAACAGAGGTGGGAGAACTGGACCTGGGTACTGGAGACCTGATTCTGTGCCTGGTGTTAATGCTATAGCTGCTGGATAGTGAAGGGGGAGGGAAGGAGGAGGCAATACAGCTGGGACAGCAGCTAGTTATCCACTTTACCAGCAGGTATGTAATAATCAACTTGTTTATTCTGATCAGTGTGTACCACAGTGAAATATCAGACCTGTGTAATTATTACTTTGATTCTATCCTCCTACAAGGGTGTGCATTCCATGAGGTTCACACACATAGCTAATTTGGCTCCTTTTTTCTTGCACATTGCCTATTTTAAAGCTGCATCAGGCAGCAGTCCTTCAATAAATATTTGTTATTACATGAATCAATGAGAGAAAATCATGATCATTCGCAAAAAATTTGACCTTTACTTCATGGTTTCACACTAAAGTGACAAAACCATTTTACCTCGGAAAATTCGCCTGTCACTAGCCTACAGTTTTTCATTACAGACTGATTTCAAAAGGATGATTAGAAGTGGTGAAAAATATGCCTCTAGTATTTATACTTTTTTAAGAGAGGGCAGTAAAACTTTAAAGGGGCAGGTCAAGGAGTTTGTGGACCTGAAGCTTCTATAATTTCAAGAACTTCTTTAGAAAAATAATATATCAATACACTTATGACTACATAGTTAGGTAGAAAGTAAATGTTTATATGGTCAGATAAAAATGCCACAACAGGGCTTCCCTGGTGGCGCAGTGGTTGAGAGTCCACCTGCCGATGCAGGGGACACAGGTTCGTGCCCCAGTCCGGGAAGCTCCCACATGCCGCGGAGCGACTGGGCCTGTGAGCCATGGCCGCTGGGCCTGCACGTCCAGAGCCTGTGCTCCACAACAGGAGAGGCCACAACAGTGAGAGGCCCGCATATCGCAAAAAATAAAATAATAATAATAAAAATACCACAACATATTTCAAGTATATAAAGAATGACAAAGACCAAATATACAAAATCCAGAAAAATAACATAATGCTTTTATTAAATGTCTATACTCCTCTAATAATTTGTAAAGTATTTTCTTTTTGTTCTTATAGGAAACTCCAATTATGTAAGATTGAATCTCTTTGCTTATTGTTTATGTGTATAACATTTTCTAATCCTATTTCACTTTTTTCTTTTTATTTTCCTTTCTATTTCTGTGCTCCATGGTAATTATGGTATTTTCCACATTGTCTATTTACCTTGTCCTTTTTTACCGTTTTGACTTTTTTCTTCTATACTAACTCCTACAAGTTCATTTTAATAAACTTTACCATCTTTTTCCTGAGTTCTTGAATTTCAAATTTTTTTTGGTATTCTTTCATTGAAACGACCATTTAGTTACCTTTTCTAGGCTGTGGTAAAATGTTTTGAATTCTCTGTTTCGTGACATCATTATTTTAACAAAGGTTTCTTTTAGTATTTTTGTATTGATTCTTTTTCAACTTCTCCTACATTGTTCATCAAAGAATGAGTTGGATTTCCTGACAGAGTTATTTGTAGGAGTTTCCTTCTGAGGAGTGCATATTTTGTTGCCTTTTCTGCAATCTGCACCTCTGGGCTGTTTGGTCATTTTCTGTGGGTCTTTCTTGTACCTTCTTCCTATGCAGGCTCTGCTTGATCTCTACCTACTTCCTTTAGATCCTGCAGATCTTTTTTGATGCAAATTATGGGATATTCTACTTCTGGGTGTGCATTATGCCTTCCTGGAAGTGTATTTTTACTGGCATTTCCAGGGTAGTTTTATGGTCACTCTGTTCACTTCCCCTTGCTAGGCTTCTACATTCCACATAGCATTTGTGAGAGTCATACCTGCTATAAGCAGGCCAGTCTGTGAATTATGTATGCCTTTGGATCTCAGTGAATATGGATTTTTTTTTTCTTTTCCTATTTACCTTGCTGCTTTTGTATCATATATAAAAAAAGAGGGAACTTACTATATCTCTCCTGCCATGTTCAGACTGGAAGTCTTGAAACTAAGTTTTACTCTACATTTTATTTTGTATTGTTAAATTTGTTACAACTTGAGGGGGTGTTCTGAAGATGGTGGAAGAGTAAGACGTGGAGATCACCTTCCTCCCCACAGATACACCAGAAATACATCTACACGTGGAACAACTCCTACAGAACACCTACTGAACGCTGGCAGAAGACCTCAGACCTCCCAAAAGACAAGAAACCCCCCACGTACCTGGGTAGGGCAAAAGACAAAAACAGAGACAAAATAATAGGGATGGGACCTGCACCAGTGGGAGGGAGCTGTGAAGGAGGAAAGGTTTCCACACACTAGGAAGCCCCTTCGTGGGCGGAGACTGCAGGAGGCGGAGGGGGGAAGCTTCGGAGCCACGGAGGAGAGCACAGCAACAGGGGTGTGGGGGGCAAAGCGGGGAGATTCCCGCACAGAGGATCAGTGCCGACCGGCACTCACCAGCCCGAGGCTTGTCTGCTCACCCGCCAGGGTGGGCGGAGCTGTGAGCTGAGGCTCTGGCTTTGGTCGGAGCGCAAGGAGAGGACTGGGGTTGGCTGCGTGAACACAGCCTGAAAGTGTTAGTGCACCACGGCTAGCCAGGAGGGAGTCCGGGAAAAGGTCTGGAGCTGCCAAAGAGGCAAGAGACTTTTTCTTCCCTCCTTGTTTCCTGGGGCGCGAGGAGAGGGGATTAAGAGCGCTGCTTAAAGGAACGCCAGAGACGGCCGCGAGCCGCGGCTAAAAGCGTGAACCCCAGAGACGGGCGGGAGACGCTAAGGCTGCTGCTGCCACCACCAAGGGGCCTGTGTACGAGCACAGGTCACTATCCACACCCCTCTTCCGGGGAATCTGTGCAGCCTGCCACTGCCAGATTCCCGGGATCCAGGGACAACTTCCCCAGGAGAATGCACGGCGGGCCTCAGGCTGGTGCAACGTCACGCCGGCCTCTGCCGCCGCAGGCTCACCCTGCAGTCCGCGCCCCTCCATCCACCCGGCCTGAGTGAGCCAGAGCCCCCGAATCAGCGGCTCCTTTAACCCCGTCCTGTCTGAGCAAAAAACAGAGGACCTCCAGCGACCTACATGCACAGGCGGGGCCAAATCCAAAGCTGAGCCCCTGGGAGCTGTGAGAACAAAGAAGAGAAAGGGAAATCTCTCCAAGAAGCCTCAGAAGCAGTGGATTAAAGCTCCACAATCTACTTGATGTACACTGCATCTGTGGAATACATGAATAGACAATGAATCATCCCAAATTGAGGAGGTGAACTCTGAGAGCAAGATTTATGATTTTTTCCCCTTTTCCTCTTTTTGTGAGTGTGTATATGTATGCTTCTGTGTCAGATTTTGTCAGTGTAGCTTTGCTTCCACCACTTGTCCTAGGGTTCTATCTGTCCTTTTTTTAAAAAATTTTTTTCTTAATAATTAATTTTAATAATAACTTTATTTTACTTTACCTTCTTTCTTTCTTTCTTTCTTTCTTTCTTTCTTTCTTTCTTTCTTTCTCTTTCTTTCTTTCTTTCTTTCTTTCTTTCTTTGTTTATTTCTTTGTTTCTTCCTTTCTTTCTTTCCTTCCTTCCTTCCTTCCTTTAGACAACGAATCATCCCAAATTGGGGAGGTGGACTTGGAGAGCAAGATTTATGATTTTTTTTCCCTTTTCCTCTTTTTGTGAGTGTGTATGTGTATGCTTCTGTGTGAGATTTTGTCTGTATAGCTTTGCTTCCACCATTTGTCCTAACGTTCTATCCATCCATTTCCTTTTTTTAATTTTTTTCTTAATAATTATTTTTTAATTTAATAACTTTATTATATTTTATTTTATTTTAATCTTCTTTCTTTCTTTCTTTTTTCCTTCCTTCCCTCGTTCCTTCCTTCCTTCCTCCTACTGTCCCTCCCTCCCTTCCTCCCTCCTTTCTTTCTTTCCTTCTTTTCTTTTCTTTTCTTTCTTTCTTTCTTTCTTTCTTCCTTCCTTCCTTCCTTCCCACCTTTCTTTCTTTCTTTCTACTTCTACTAATTCTTTCTCTCTACTTTTTCTCCCTTTTATTCTGAGCCATGTGGATGCAAGGCTTTTGGTGCTGCAGCCAGGAGTCACTGCTGTGCCTCTGAGGTGGGAGAGCCAACTTCAGGACACTGGTCAACAAGAGAACTCCCAGCTCCACATAAAATCAAAAGGCGAAAATCTCCCAGAGATCTCCATCTCAACACCAGCACTCAGCTTCACTCAACGACCAGCAAGCTACAGTGCTGGACATCCTATGCCAAACAACTAGCAAAACAGGAACACAACCCCACCCATTAGCAGAGAGGCTGCCTAAAATCATAATAAGTCCACAGACACCCCAAAACACACCACCAGATGGGGACCTGCCCACCAGAGAGACAAGATCCTGCCTCATCCACCAGAACACAGGCACTAGTCCCCTCCACCAAGAACCCTACACAACCCAATGAACCAACCTTAACCACTGGGAACAGACATCAAAAACAATGGGAACTATGAACCTGCAGCCTGCAAAAATGAGACACCAAACACAGTAAGATAAGCAAAATGAGAAGACAGAAAAACACACAACAGTTGAAGGAGCAAGATAAAAACCCACCAGACCTAACAAATGAAGAGGAAATAAGCAGTCTACCTGAAAAAGAATTCAGAATAATGATAGTAAAGATGATCCAAAATCTTGGAAATAGAATAGGCAAGAAACATTTAACAAGGACCTAGAAGAACTAAAGATGAGACAAACAATGATGAACAACCCAATAAATGAAATTAAAAATACTCTAGTAGGGATCAATAGCAGAATAACTGAGGCAGAAGAACGGATAAGTGACCTGGAAGTTAAAATAGTGGAAATAACTACTGCAGAGCAGAATAAAGAAAAAAGTATGAAAAGAACTGAGGACAGTCTCAGAGACCTCTGGGACAACATTAAATGCACCAACATTCGAATTATAGGGGTTCCAGAAGAAGAAGAGAAAAAGAAAGGGACTGAGAAAATATTTGGAGAGATTATAGTTGAAAACTTCCCTAATATGGGAAAGGAAATAGTTAATCAAGTCCAGGAAGCACAGAGAGTCCCATACAGGATAAATACAAGGAGAAATATGCCAAGACATATATTAATCAAACTATCAAAAGTTAAATACAAAGAAAAAATATTAAAAGCAGCAAGGGAAAAACAACAAATAACACACAATGGAATCTCCGGAAGGTTAACAGCTGATCTTTCAGCAGAAACTCTGCAAGCCAGAAGGGACTGGCAGGACATACTTAAATTGATGAAGGAGAAAAACCTGCAACCAAGATTACTCTACCCAGCAAGGATCTCATTCCAATTTGATGGAGAAATTAAAACCTTTACAGACAAGCAAAAGCTGAGAGAGTTCAGCACCACCAAACCAGCTTTACAACAAAGCTAAAGGAACTTCTCTAGGCAAGAAACACAAGAGAAGGAAAAGACCTACAATAACGAACTCAAAACAATTTAGAAAATGGGAATAGGAACATACATATTGATAATTAACTTAAATGTAAATGGACTAAATGCTCCCACCAAAAGTCACAGATTGGCTGAATGGATACAAAAACAAGACCCATATATATGCTGTCTACAAGAGACCCACTTCAGACCTAGAGACAAATACAGACTGAAAGTAAGGGGATGGAAAAAGATATTCCATGCAAATGGAAACCAAAAGAAAGCTGAAGTAGCGATTCTCATATCAGACAAAATAGACTTTAAAATAAAGACTACTAGAAGAGACAAAGAAAGACACTACATAATGATCAAGGGATCAATCCAAGAAGAAGATATAACAATTGTAAATATTTATGCACCCAACATAGGAGCACCTCAATACATAAGGCAAATACTAACAGCCATAAAAGGGGAAATCAACAGTAACACATTCATAGTAGGGGACTTTAACTCCCCACTTTCACCAATGGACAGATCATCCAAAATGAAAATAAATAAGGAAACACAAGCTTTAAATGATACATTAAACAAGATGGAATTAATTCATATTTATAGGACACTCCACCCCAAAACAACACAATACACATTTGTCTCAAGTGCTCATGAAACATTCTCCAGGATAGATCATATCATGGGTCACAAATCAAGTCTTGGCAAATTTAAGAAAATTGAAATTGTACCAAGTATCTTTTCCGACCACAATGCCATAAGATTAGATATCAATTACAGGAAAGATCTGTAAAAAATACAAACACATGGAGGCTAAACAATACACTACTTAATAACGAAGTGATCACTGAAGAAATCAAAGAGGAAATAAAAAAATACCTAGAAACAAGTGACAATGGAGACATGATGACCCAAAACCTATGTGATGCAGCAAGAGCAGTTCTAAGAGGGAAGTTTATAGCAACACAAGCCCACCTTAAGAAACAGGAAACATCTCGAATAAACAACCTAACCTTGCACCTAAACCAATTAAAGAAGAACAAAACCCCCCCCAAAGTTAGCAGAAGGAAAGAAATCATAAAAATCAGATCAGAAATAAATGAAAAGGAAATGAAGGAAACAATAGCAAAGATCAATAAAACTAAAAGCTGGTTCTTTGAGAAGATAAACAAAATAGATAAACCATTAGCCAGACTCATCAAGAAAAAAGGGAGAAGACTCAAATCAATAGAATTAGAAATGAAAAAGGAGAAGTAACAACTGACACTGCAGAAATACAAAAGATCATGAGAGATTACTACAAGTAACTCTATGCCAATAAAATGGACAACCTGGAAGAAATGGACAAATTCTTAGAAATGCACAACGTGCCAAGACTGAATCAGGAAGAAATAGAAAATATGAACAGACCAATCACAAGCACTGAACTTGAAACTGTGATTTAAAATCTTCCAACAAACAAAAGCTCACGACCAGATGGCTTCACAGGCGAATTCTATCAAACATTTAGAGAAGAGCTAACACCTATCCTTCTCAAACTCTTCCAAGATATAGCAGAGGGAGGAACACTCCCAAATTCATTCTACAAGGCCACCATCACCTTGATACCAAAACCAGACAAGAATGTCACAAAGAAAGAAAACTACAGGCCAATAGCACTGATGAACATAGATGCAAAAATCCTCAACAAAATACTAGCAAACAGAATCCAACAGCACCTTAAAAGGATCATACACCATGATCAAGTGGGGTTTATTCCAGGAATGCAAGGATTCTTCAATATACACAAATCAATCAATGTGATAAACCATATTAACAAATTGAAGGAGAAAAACCATATGATCATCTCAATAGATGCAGAGAAAGCTTTTGACATAATTCAACACCCATTTATGATAAAAACCTTGCAGAAAGTAGGCATAGAGGGAACTTTCCTCAACATAATAAAGGCCATATATGACAAACTCACAGCCAACATCATCCTCAATGGTGAAAAATTGAAAGCATTTCCACTAAGATCAGGAACAAGACAAGGTTGCCCACTCTCACTACTCTTATTCAATATAGTTTTGGAAGTTTTAGCCACAGCAATTGGAGAAGAAAAGGAAATTAAAGGAATCCAAATTGGAAAAGAAGAAGTAAAGCTGTCACTTTTTGCAGATGACATGATACTATACATAGAGTATCCTAAAGATGCTACCAGAAAACTACTAGAATTAATCAATGAATTGGGTAAAGTTGCAGGATACAAAATTAATGCACAGAAATCTCTTTCATTCCTATACACTAATGATGAAAAATCTGAAACTGAAATCAAGAAAACACTCCCATTTACCATTGCAACAAAAAGAATAAAATATCTAGGAATAAAACTACCTAAGGAGACAAAAGACCTGTATGCTCAAAATTATAAGACACTGATGAAAGAAATTAAAGATGATACAAATAGATGGAGAGATATACCATGTTCTTGGATTGGAGGAGTAAACATTGTGAAAATGACTGTACTACCCAAAGCAATCTACAGATTCAATGAAATCCCTACCAAAGTACCACTAGCATTTTTCACAGAACTAGAACAAAAATTTTCACAATTTGTATGGAAACACAAAAGACCCCGAATAGCCAAAGCAATCTTGAGAACAAAAAACGGAGCTGGAGGAATCAGGCTCCCTGACTTCAGACTAAATTATAAACTATAAAGCTACAGTAATCAAGACAGTATGGTACTGGCACAAAAACAGAAAGATAGATCAATGGAACAGGATAGAAAGCCCAGAGATAAACCCACGCATGTATGGTCACCTTATCTTTGATAAAGGAGGCAGGAATGTACAGTGGAGAAAAGACAGCCTCTTTAATAAGTGGTGCTGGGAAAACTGGACAGGTACATATAAAAGTATGAGATTAGATCACTCCCTAACACCATACACAAAAATAAGCTAAAAATGGATTAAAGACCTAAATGTAAGGCCAGAAACTATCAAACTCTTAGAGGAAAACATAGGCAGAACACTCTATGACATAAAGCACAGCAAGATCCTTTTTGACCCACCTCCTAGAGAAATGGAAATAAAAACAAAAATAAACAAATGGGACCTAATGAAACTTCAAAGCTTTTGCACAGCAAAGGAAACCATAAAGAAGACCAAAAGACAACCCTTAGAATGGGAGAAAATATTTGCAAATGAAGCAACTGACAAAGGATTAATCTCCAGAATTTACAAGCAACTCATGCAGCTCAATAACAAAAAAACAAACAACCCAATCCAAAAATGAGCAGAAGACCTAAATAGACATCTCCAAAGAAGATATACAGACTGCCAACAAACACATGAAAGTATGCTCAGCATCATTAATCTTTAGGGAAATGCAAATCAAAACTACAATGAGATATCATCTCACACTAGTCAGAATGGCCATCATCAAAAAATCTAGAAACAATAAATGCTGGAGAGGGTGTGGAGAAAAGGGAACACTCCTGCACTGCTGGTGGGAATATGAATTGTTACAGCCACTATGGAGAACAGTATGGAGGTTCCTTAAAAAACTACAAATAGAACTACCATATGATCCATCAAACCCACTACTGCACATATACCCAGAGAAAACCATATTTCAAAAAGAGTTATGTACCAAAATGTTCATTGCAGCTCTAGTTACAATAGCCCGGAGATGGAAACAACCTAAGTGCCCATCATCAGATGAATGGATAAAGAAGATGTGGCACATATATACAATGGAATATTACTCAGCCATAAAAGAAATGAAATTGATTTATTTGTAATGAGGTGGATAGACCTAGAGTCTGTCATACAGAGTGAAGTAAGTCAGAAAGAGAAAGACAAATACCATATGCTAACACATATATATGGAATTTAAGAAGAAAAATGTCAAGAGATGTCTTATGCCTCTTACCCTATTTCCCTCAATGATAACTTGTGTAGCTACAATAAAATACCACAAACAGAAAAAAAAAAAAATTTTGTTACAACTTATCAAATTTTATTTTAATAATTTTAAAGAGACTATATTTTAAACACATGATGTCATTTATTTAGACAGCAGTTGCATAAAGGAATTGACAGGATATTTAAACTACAGATAGCCTTCATATCCCTTGTGCATATACTCTGTGCATATAGTTTCTTGAAAGAACACAATGGCAGTCAGAAGCCACTCAGGAAACCCAAAGGGTTAGTGACAATAGCTCTGGTGAATAAATGTTAAATAGATTATAATCCTTGGGGGAAATCTCAGGGAAAAGCAGTCATAAACTAAAGCACAATCAATAGATAAACCAGCGAGCAGGAGAAGCATGTAGCCCAAAAGCAAACAATCAGCTATTTCAGACATACTAGCCTTCCCCGGGGAGACAGGTGGCTTTACTCTTAGTTAAAAGGGCAAGGGATCGCAGGAGACATTTGAGATGTTAACAAGCTTACAATGAGCACATAGGTAATTGGGTACTTTGTGTTTTCTGTGTGCATAATTAATTACAAATGCATAGCTTGCCTGTTTAATCTGACCCAATTGTGGAAATGCTGTTAGGGTTTCTCTCTGCAACTGAAACATCAGAGCAGTTTTGTGATCTTAGAAACAGAAATTGCAGCAACAGTGTGTTTATCTGTATGCTGGCCTGAACTTTACAGGCTGTGGATTCATATGGCATCAAGTTCACTTTGGAACGGGAATAATGCAACTACGATGAATATGTTGGTATCCATTGTGAAGAAACAGTAAACACATTTACACATAACATGCCGTGCTTTGTATATAGTAGATTCTAAATAAATGTTCATTGAGTTGCCTTAATGAAGTATTATTATATCTCAGAGAATCAATGACTGTGACTTTGGACAATTTGCTGAAGTTTCTCACTTGTTTATCAGCTCTAATATAGGGAGATATAAACCCAAACTATCCATGTACTACTGTCTCTGAAGCCACAAGCAATCCAAAAACCTCTGCATTCCTTTTGAGCTATTCTTGCATAAGCCATTTCATCTCTTTGTAAAGCCAGTTCCGGATTTCTTTGCTTTCAGATTTCAGTAAAAACCATGATTTCTGAAATGAAGTCATCTAATAAAATGAATAAGGTATTTTGGGCAGGTCTAAGTATCAAAGGAGACCACACAGTGGCTGGCAGGGTTTGGTCCCCACAGTCTGATATATGTCAGTGGGAAGAGGTCTATTTTGAAGCATTTGAAGGCAACCACATTATCTATTTCTTTTCTTCGTTTACCACATTTCTCTTTTTTCTATATATTTTTGTTTCTTATTATTAAATCAAGTTATTGGCATAGCACAAACAGAAACGCTGAGTATTAACAGACCAACAAACTTGCATGTAGCCTTACAATTAAAGGCTTAAAGAGAATCTAAAATTAACTTTTTTTTTAACTTTCAAAGCCAATGAGATGAACTCAAAGGAGAGATGTTACTTACATAAAAAATTAAAAATACAAGGCTTTTAAAAGTAGTCTTGCTTTAATGTAATTAAGGAAGATTAATTCTTTTTGTTTTTCTCATCCCAGTGTTTTATGTGTATGTGTGTGCCCTTTAGAGTAATCAGATTAGTAATCACCCTCTTTCTATCCTAGTTAAGGGATGTGTTTTGGGGGAAAAAAAAAAAGGAAAAGGAGAAGAGGACTGTCACTGTGTTTCTATGCAGAAATTATACCCAGGTCTCCATTGACTTCATTTGTCTTTTTCTGGCTACTAAAACACCATTCTTCCTTTTGCTCTCTTATATTGGACCCACTACTCCACACTAGCAGGCTTTTACATTCCCTCAAACATTTTTATCTTGTAGCTCCTACCTTAATTTGCCTTATGACAGCTCAGGAGTACCCTCTGGCACCTCATTTATGTCACCTCACACAAATATGTTCATCCTTTGAACAGTCCCAGATCATCCTAGTTCAAAGTGAATTCTACTTCTCAAAATTCCTATACTACATATCTGTACCATGTATTTGGCACATCAATTGCAGCCTTGTATATTTAATTATCTTTTCATGTGTGCATTAAAAGATCGTTGGAAATAGTGACTATTGTACTTAGTAGATACTTCAACAATAATCAACAATTCTAAAGATAGAGCAGCATTTGGAAGTATCCCTAAACAAACTGTGGATTGTGTGTGTATGTGTGTGTGTGTGTGTGTGTGTGTGTAACTTTCTATTTTTTTATTGAAGTATAGTTGATTTACAATATTTTGTTTGTTTCAGGTGTACAGCAAAGTGGTTCACTTATTTTTTTTCAGACTATAGGCTATTACAAGATATTTAATATACTTCCCTGTGCTATACAGTAAATCCTTGTTGCTTATCTATTTTATGTATAGTGGTTTGTATTTGTTAATACTACACTCCTAATTTGTCCCTCCCTCCCTCTCACTGTCAGGATTTTCTTTTTGTAATTACAAATTGATCCACTAAGTCACATTTGGCCTTCATTTATTGATTCATCAATTAAGGTTCTCTCATTTTCACCTTGCTATAATTTTAATAATGTTTTGCTAATAGATATACAAGGTCTTTCTGATGCAGAAAAGCATAAACCTCCTTTATAAATCAACTTTTTATGATAAATGATGACAATAACATAGGAGAATATGACACAATGCACTGAATCTGTTATATGTTATTTCTATAAGGACTGAGATATATCAGCTAATATTCATTTCATGTTTGCCCTATTCTCACACACACTCATTTAGACTCAAATGAGACTATTTCTTTGGAAGTCTTCACTTGTCTTTAAGGAAGCCTGATTAATATGTTCTGAAAGCTATCTGACTGTAGAAATTTTAATTTATCCTAAAATTAGGATAAGAAGTAGAGACATTTTAGTATTTTTACATTTTAGTGTATATATACATATATATATATATATATATATATATATATATATATATATATATATATATTTTAATGAGAAAAACATTTATTGACCAGATTAGGCATTTGTGTAGTTTTTTTTTTCCCTCTGACCTTACATTATCCAGTGAGGACAGTGTTTTCCATTTATTTATTTATATTTTATATTAACAATGTTGTGATAGTTTCAGGTGTACAGCAAAGTAATTCAGTTATACATATACATGTATCTATTCTTTTTCAAATTCTTTTCTCATTTAGATTGTTACATAATACTGAGCAGGGTTCCCTGTGCTATACAGTATGTCCTTGTTGGTTATCCATTTTAAATATAACAGTGTGTACATGTCAATCCCCAAATCCCTAACTATCATTTCCTCCCACACTTCCTCCCTGGTAACCATAAGTTGGTTCTCTAAGTCTGTGAGTATGTTTCTGTTTTGTAAATAAGTTCATTTGCATCATTTCTTTTTAGATTCCACATATAAGGGATATCATATGATATTTCCCTTCCTCTGTCTAAGTTACTTCACTCAGTATGGCAATCTCTAGGTCTGTCCATGTTACTGCAAAGGGTATTATCTCATTCTTTTTAATGGCTGAGTAATATTCTATTGTACATATGTACCACATCTTCTTTATCCATTCCTCTGTTGATGGACACATTTTAGTATATTTTTATCAGAAGTCTCTATTGGTGTAAATATAGTTAATTGTTGCAGATTTTATCTCATGATTTATTTGCACAAATACACAAAAGGCTTTGGTGGTCTCTCAGTAATCAGTAGTTTTTGAGATTTAATTTTAATTTGACAAACCAGATGAAAGCAAGGATGAAAAATACATCTACACAAAGATATAAAACCGAACTTGAACAAGAAATAAGGACCTCATTATACCTTTAACTTAAAATGGTCACCTTACAGATATAAAACACACTTGCATAATCAGAATTGTTAAAAGACTAGTCAGGGAAACTTCGCCAAAGAGCCACCTGACACACCAGGTCAAAGTACAGTCAAGAGTGATGCAGACCAAAGAATATGGCTCACCATTTTCTACCCATTGCTGTGGCATGTAGGATCATAAACTGTTTATCAAAGGAGATTTTGGAGAATTATTTTTATTCAATACTTTTTTTTTTTTTTTTTTTGCGGTATGCGGGCCTCTCACGGTTGTGGCCTCTCCCGTTGCGGAGCACAGGCTTCAGACGCGCAGGCTCAACGGCCATGGCTCACGGGCCCAGCCGCTCCGCGGCACGTGGGATCCTCCCAGACCGGGGCACGAACCCGTGTCCCCTGCATCGGCAGGCGGACTCTCAAACACTGCGACACCGGGGAAGCCCTATTCAATACTTTTAACATTGAAATTATTGAGAAAGGACACTAATTGGTTTATTTTCTTTATTTTTTTTCCTAAATTTCTTGTCATCTCTTTCATTTCTAACAAAACAAACCCTTCATCTTTAGCACAGCAGGGCTCCGGAGAAAAGAGGTTATGGTAGAGGAAGTCTGGGCTATTCAGAGAATAATGCCTTTTGCAAATTAATGACTGCCTCTACTTGTCTAACTTCCAAACTAAACTCTGGCAAACAACAGCATACAACCAACAAAACACATACAACATTTCCTGAGTCTATCTTACTCCACATCTATTCTGCTTTTCCTAAGCTATACTTCCTAGGTATATGCTAAGAAGCATGTTAAACTGGCATTAGGGGTGCAAAAATAAACAAGTGTTTTGTTTTCAAATACTCATAATGTAGACAGTAATTTACCAATATGTTTGAATATTGTATAAGAACAATAATTTGAGTAAGCCCAATGTACATGAATAGGAATGCAGAAAGGAGGAGTGTCAAATGACCTAACGTTGGAGGCTATGAAAGATGAAAAAGACCTTACAAAACATGGAGGAAAAATCATTTCAGCCGTTGAAAAGAGAAAAAAAATGAAAGTATAAAAGAATGTAGGTAATTGCATATGGTTTGGTATTTCCGAAACATAATGTAAAAGAAAAAAAGGAGAGAAGTTTCGATTACAGCCAGATCATGAATGAGTGTCTTAGACTTCATTAGAATTTATTGTGTAAGCAGGGAGAGGTCATTGAATGGTCTCAAACAGGATCACGACTTAATCAGATTCGGGTAGAGGGATGATTCTTATAGCACATAAATGATGATGTGGAAGGGGCAGAGATTAGCAATGAGGAGAGGAGTTAAGAGGCTATTACACTAGTACTCAACTATTTTAAAGAATATCAATAAAGAAACATACATGCCAGTCTTTAAAATATGAATGCCTTAAAAATCTAGCAGGTGGAAATTATAACTTAAAAAAATCTTCTTTTCATTGTTACTACATTAACCATATGATCCTTTGATCTTAATAAAAGCAAAAAGCACAATTTGAAAAGATGGGTGATAGCATTATAAAATGTTAAATAATTCACTTACATTTTTCAAATTATGTAGCTTTTTTAGTGAATTTCTCTAGAGAATTATCTTTCTTACAAGAAGTGTTATTTTATTTCCTTCTTCAAACCTTCTTCATGTAAATGGGAATAAAACTTTCCTAGAATATCATTAGTTGCCCCAGTGGTATACTAGAATAGCCCTTAGCATATTTGAAAACAATGTTAATATTTTATTCTCCAGTCTTGTTATTAAAATAACCACTTAGTTTCTGATATTCCAAATAAGACTGGTAGTCTCAATCGATGGAGAAAATTCAGTAATTCAGTAAAAATTATCCACTTCTCTGATAATTTCATGATTATAATAGTTATAATTTAGCAGGAGATGATGTTTTGAGTATACCCTTGCGCTACTCAAAAAGTTCCTATTATATTTAATTCAAAACATTCTTTGTATAATTTCATGAAAGTTTATATGAGTTAGGCTGAACACCCTAACCAGTGGCTAAAGTCTTATAACAAGAGAGTTGCTCTATTTCAGATAAGACAATGACCACCTACGTAGATGTATTCTGTGTACATATGTCTATAGACACACACGTCTACTGCAATGAACAAGTCATTTTTTGTTTAAGCAAGTAAAATTATTTCTCTATGCCGTGTTCATAACCTCTCCCTCTGCTGCCTCCAATTCTTAAGATAAAACAAGAAACAAACTCCTCCATTATGTGTTTCCCTAAGGGTGATTTATCATGATGTGACCTGGACCTCTAAGGCCCCTACTTGACAGTCTCATTAAAGACTATTTTCTATCCTTTCTCTTCATTATACAAGTTCTAATTCTCATAGGCTAAGTATGATGAGGCTACTCACAGCAGATACATACTGCAAAGGTGAAGAGAGAGCAAATGTTTCTACATGTCAAGCACATTGCTTATTCTTCTTCCTAGTGACAGAAACTCTTCCCAAGCTAATTAATAGGGAAATATATTTGAATAAATTTTGTTCTAAAGTAACTGTTAATCCCAGGAAAGAAAAGGAAAATGCGAGGAGAAAATTGATTACTGACTGTCGCTGGAGCTCTTCTTGCATAATGTAGGAAAGATTGTTGACACCCATAGCCATCTATAGCAACAAGAGCAACAGATACACTCTGGCTGGACTCAGTGCTTAAAGAGCAAGGAGGACTACAGTGATGGTGGGAAATAGCAAGCCAAGTTAAAGCAAATTTTATTCATGAAAGTTGCTCTTTTTTTTTTCCTTTGTTAGCTTGAATACATCTTCTCTAAAGAAACAATGACTCAGTTTTTTATTCATCATTTGAAATTTTTACATATTGCATTACACTGATTTTCTTTGAAAATAAAAAATAAAATTTAAATAAATAACTTGAAATTTTTGTAATTTGGGGGGCTTACAAAGTGGGTTCACATAAAGTATTTTGTATCAAACTTAAAATGAAGCTTGTGTGAAGGTGTGAGAACATTTAGAAAGTTAATCTCATAAAAGTTAGAGACACAGATTAGCAGGTTAAGTGGAAAGCCCAATGTCTGGAAGCTGAGTGGGCAGTGAAGAAATCATGTAATCCACCTTCAACCACATCCTTTCCACAGTTTCATTCATGCTATCACATCTAAATATAAATGATGTGGTTCTCAGAAGGAGGAGGAAGGGGAAAGATTCAGCTTTCCACAGCAGAAAGTTTATTGAACTTAGATTTAAAGACTTAAGTTCTATTTCTGGCTCTTCTAAATTTTAGTCATATATCTTGAGGTGTGATAAGATTTAAAAGATATAATGAATTTGAAAGAGCTATATAAATTGTATGTAACTATGCAATTGAAAGTTATTATTCTGATCATGTCATCAGTCATTTACCTCCTTAATGCATACTGCCTTAGTTGATATTTATTTGATGATGATTTAGAGGTGTACAATCAACATCCCCAGTTGGCGTGTTTGAACTACTCAAGCTATCTCCACATCTCTATGTTGTTGCCCTACATTCTTTATTTTGGCCAAGGTGAATATTTTTCTTCTCTCTTTGGATTTCAAAATATGTACTGAAAAAGGGAAAAAGCAGGTGGGTGTATGTATCCATACCTCTGCCTTCCCTTATATCCCTTACCTATGTCATCTTTTTATCAGTGAGATCCCTCATTCTTTTCTTTCTTTACCAAGCAATAAGACTTGCTGCTGTAGAGTCATTGGTTTCTCAGCAGCGGATACTGTGAATGACCCAGAAGGAGCTGGGAAACTTCAAATCCAGCTTCAATACTCCTTTGGTGGCTGGGGAAAAGCTAGAGGTAGATTCAGAGAATTTAGTTGCTCTAAAAATAAAAATTAAAAAATTAGCCAACATCTTCCCCACATTAGTTTTCTCCATCACTCTAGTAAGGAGTTGCCTATCTCTTTTGTGTAAGCATTCAGTTGTACATAAAGCATGTGAGTTCAACTTAGCATCACTGATGGGCATTGAGGGGGTAGGAAAGGGAATGAAGACGAGATATAACAGTTTATTAAAATCAGTTTTGTAGAAGAGATCAAATACATTTAGTTTTATTAATTTATTCTGCTGTATTTATATCTTCTAAGTTACTTGACAGTTTAGCATTCTCTGTTTACTTTTGTGTTACTTTAATGCCTGTATATAAATCCAAATGTAAATATCCTGCAAGAGAATCTAACACAAATGCTTTAATTTTCAATTCACCAAATACTTCTCTGGTTGTACTGAATTCTCATACACTGTAAAAGCCAGGGCAAGCATGAAATAAATGTTATATGGAAACATTTAAATATTCTGGTTCAGTGAACTGGCACAAAAGGTTGCTGCAGAAATGGAAAATAAGTGATCTAAAGCAGCCAAGGGAGCATGAATGTGGAAAGAAAACTAGAGTAAATTATTTATTGACTACCTACTTAGAGTCTGGAATTCTGGTTCTTTGGGGGGGGGGGGGTAAAACATGTTAAATGCATGGTCTCTGACAGAGAAACTTGCAGTCTAGTTAGGGTGAGAATTAGGGCACATCAACACTATTGACAGTAAAAAGTGACATTTTTTTTCATGTAAACTATAGGACTGTGTTCCTATACTAGTTTGAATAACGGTTGAATGGGGCATCTTTATTTTTATTTGGTTAAACAAGCAGAAGTTTATCTACTCATGAATGAAGTTTATGTCAAACCTTAGTATTATCAATCAATAACTGTCTTTAATAGATATAAAAAGTAGGAGTATTAGTGTGAACATATATTACAAACAAGAACATAAGAAAAAGGAAAATGATACATTCAAATCATCTTCAAAAGCAGCTTTTCATTTGTTTTTGTTTATTTTAAAATTTTGGATAATAAAATATATAAAATATACACAGACCATAAAAAAATAATGTAAACTCCTCTTATTCAGAGATCTGTAACATTTTAGTGAATAGCCAATCATTTATGAATGCATTCAACAAATACTTATTGTTGCCACGTGGTAAACAACCTTAGAAACAAAAACACACACATACATCTCTGCCTTCATAGACCTTAAGTACCTGTAGTACTTTACCTATAGTAAAGAGATATTAATCCAATCATTAAATTTAAAAAGTAAAACTGGTTCTGTGACAATTCATGGGAAAGTAGCATAATGCTAAGGATGAGATTAGTGAGTAAGAATAAGTATAGTATCAGGATGTGACCTAGCAGGAAGATCAAGAAAGTATTCTCTAAGGAAATTAGCTTGAGCTGAGAACATAAGGATGAGTAGAAATTCATTAAGTAAAACAGTAATGAAAGAGAATCCCAGGGGCAGAGGACAAGCTCTACAATAAGGAGAGACTCCAGGTACAAAAGCAAGATACAAGACCAGTTTGATCTGGCAGAGCCAGGCATTAAGTGACGTTGGAGATACGGTACTGGTGGACCGAGTTATGGGATTCTATTTTTTATTATAGGAGATATGTGACCCCACCGAAAGGTTACAGATGGGATAGTGACATGCTTAGATTTGTGTTTTCAACAGTTCCCTCTAGATGAAGTATGAAGAACAAATTGAAAAGGAGAATGGCAGAGTGGATGATTTAAACCAGTTAGTTATAAGTTAAGAGGCTAGTTTGCTACTGTAGATGAGAAGTAATGGTAATTTGAAGTAGAGTGTTGCAGTGGAGGTGGGCAAAGCTGAAATTTTTAGAGATATTTTTTAGCCATAATTATTATAATTGGGTGAGAAATTAAACCATGCAGTGGAGGAAGAGAGGAAAAGATACCAAGAATGACTTCATATTTTCTCAATTATAAGCAAAGTGGAAGGCAAAGCCATTCACTTTAATAAAAAAAAAATGGAAAAAGACCATAAGTCTATGGTATGTTTGGCTAAATACTTAATGTATCCATTATTGCCACATTGCCCTGGAGAAAGATTATAATTTCAATGAAAAATATTTACCTATTGTTACTACTTTACTTTGGAATCAAACATTTTCCATAGCCGTAGTCACTGCAGTTATAAGCATAATTTAGGGTCAAGGAGTTTTGAAGATCTGGTTGATGGTTTGTCTCATTGTTTTGACTCTTAAAGTCTCAGATGCTTTAAGTGGTTTTATACTTCTAGATTTACCATTTTCCTGCTGGTAAACAGTTTGTTTATAGGCCTGCTCTTCCTGTTAACCACTACCTAGTTGGCTAAAATACATTGAATCCTCGAGTAGACAGCTCATAAGGTGGTGGTCTGGCTTTCGATAACCTTCCTTCCCTGTGAATGGCACCTTTGGATCACATTAATTACATGAACCTAAGTGATTGTTATTAATTCAGTTGTACATGCTTGACTTAATTTAAGCAAACCAGATTTAGTGTGCTGGAAATTTGAAACCTATAACATAACTCACATACACACACAAATATGGAATAAGTAGAGCTGAGTCACATTAATTACAAAACTATAAAAAACGGTTCATAATTGATAACTGTTGGGATACCGTGAATTGACTCCAAATTCATTCCCTTCTAGGTTGTTGGTGACTATTCAACCCTTCCTTTGATCTAATGTACTACTCTTCCTTTCCTCCAAAAATATTCCTTTACAACAAAAATATTATTGTCTGCTATGTCACAAAAACTGTGTTGTTTATCACAGTTACACACAAAATCTCACATGGTTCCTGCCCTCAAGGAAATCACAGTTTAATAATCAGAGAAAATCATGTAAGTTGAAACTTACACAAAATTAGCTTGCCTCGACAGAAATACGTGTGTGGTAGGAGTTGTCAATTGACAGTAAGAGAGATCAGAGACTGGGGATAACAAGTGACAAAACGCTTCATGTAAAAAGTGATGTTATCACTAGCTTACAGAAGACAATTAGGTGGAAATTGGGACTCAGGAGGTGGAGAGCTTAAGTCAGAGGGAGACAGGTGAGAAAATACTTAGACGTAAAGCAGGAGAAAATAGATTCGAAACTGCAATTATCTTGGGATGGCTGAGAACTCTGGGAGAGAACTAAAATAAGAGTGCTGTGAAAATAAACCTTGAGTGATGAGCAGGGACCAGATTGCAGAGAATCTTGTAGAGCTTGCCAAGAGTTTCAGACTACATCCTATGAAAAATGGAGACACACTAAAGGGTATTAAGTAAAAGATTCACGCGATTAGTTTTACTTTGCAGGAAAAGAGAGTCAGTAGAAGATCTACTGCAATTTCTGGGGACTATTGCAGGGATGCAGCCAGAGGTGATGAAGGTCAAAGGCAATAATAGAGGAGATATAGAAAGAGGAAAATGCGAAGAAGAAACATTTGATAGAGCTCGGTGACTGATTATATTTGCAGTAAAAAGATGAGTGTGGGACACCTCTCATATTTCTGACTTTATACTTAACCTCCTTGCATTTGATTACTTTATCTTTAAAATGGAGATTCAACACTGCCTCTAAGATGTTGTAAGGTATAAATTTAGATAGCATTTGCAGAGAATCTATCACTGTGTACAGCATATAGGAGAATTTCAAACATATTTAGCTTCCTCCCTTCTTTCCTTCTACTTATCAGATTATTTAAAATAATCAAAGAAATACTCTTAATGTTGATCACAATTAGTGCCAATTTATTTTTCATTGTATAAACTGCTAATTATTTCACTTGTTGGGATTAAAACAGATCCCTTACAAAATGTAATCTCACATAAGTATCTCACAAACTAATACTTTGTGCATCCCAAATGAAATGGAAAAAAAGATTCTTACATCTTTTAATGTCACAATTTTTGGACATGGGATTTAATTTTATTAAAAAGTAAAATCACCTGCAGGAAATTTTTTAAAATCCAGGACTGAGTTAAAACTTGAACTGTTTAAAGTAATTCTATTTTAAAAACAAACATATTTAAAAACTTCTGCTATCAACGACCTCAACAGCAAAAAAAGAAATTAGCACTTTCAAGTCACTCTCATTGGTGCCATCGATCTGATGTTATCAGTTTGGATGAAGGGGTGTTTGTGTGCATGTTTGTGCCATTCTTTTTATTTTTTAATTTAATTTAAATTTTTTTATACAGCAGGTTCTTATTAGTTATCCATTTTATACGTATTAGTGTGTACATGTCAATCTCAATCTCCCAATTCATCACACCACCACCATCCCCCACCACTTTCCCCCCTTGGTGTCCATATGTTTGTTCTCTACATCTGTGTCTCAATTTCTGTCCTGCAAACCAGTTCATCTGTACCATTTTTCTAGGTTCCACATGTATGCATTAATATACGATATTTGTTTTTCTCTTTCTGACTTACTTCACTCTGTATGACAGTCTCTAGATTCATCCACATATCTACAAATGATCCAATTTCATTCCTTTTTATGGCTGAGTAATATTCCATTGTATATATGTACCACATCTTCTTTATCTATTCGTCTGTTGATGGGCATTTAGGTTGCTTCCATGTTATTATGCTTTTGCCCATTCCATTTTCCAAAAAGAGACAAAACTGAAAAGACTAAAATATATTATTTACCACAGAGACTAGAGTATCTATATGGAGTTGGCCTTCTCTTACTGTAAAATTTGAGTCAAATATTGATTTTAATTGCCCAAGGTTATAAGGAGAATTTTCACTGATATAAAACAGGTTCTACTAGTTTAAAAAAAATTCAATAGCTTAGAGTATCAATAAGAACATAGACCATTAGAATGGTAAAAATAATTTTTCATTTTATGTCTTACTATTTATACCTCACTTTAACTTAAGAGTACAAGTTGGACTTATAATTTATGCATTGCTAAATCAACCATTTTCTTAACAATTAATACTTACTTTTTATTCTGTCACTTATGATACCACTTATTGCATAGCAATTGCTCAGTTCACACTACAATCAATAAAATGTGAGCCACTTTCTTCTATAGAGAAAGTGACCAGAAAAACCTAGCTGACCAGAAAATGCTCAGTTTGGCAAGGGATATAGATATGATCTTGTTTTTCTGTTTTATAAAAACATATATAGATACAACTCTTGTAGACTTAAGTATATGACTCTCTACAAGATATTAATAGTTTAAAAATATATAATTTTTAAACTAGCTAGCAATTATCCATCTTAAATAAGGATAATAGCAATTGATATGAAAAATCTTTACTATATAACTAGCTACTTTTAAGATTCCATATTTTGTTTATAGACCTTTTAATAAAGCAACATTAGATATAGAAAATGCATGCACTTATGGCTAAATACCTATTCCCAGTATGCAAATCACAATTTTAATATAGTGATTACAGGAGGGAAAGATTAAGGGTAAGCTTTCATAGTTTTGAAAATGTTCCCAATTTGAATTTTATAAAATGCATCAGTTTTCTCTAAGTAATTATCTGACCTGTTAATGATTTCCTGTTATAAATAAAATGTGAATGTCAACATAGGCAAGAAATAAAATAGTGAGAAACACAGACAACATCTTGGTCAGTTAACTGAGCCTTCACCTAATATATACTACAAAAACGCATTTTTCCTCTGAATACCAGAGTCCAAAAGGTTTCAGGAAAACAAGGTTTTTTTTCCCTAAGAATTTAACTAAATCTATTTGGCCTGTGAATATCAATTTTAATTTTGCATATATTTTATATATGCATATATATTATCAAAAATTATTGTAAACCACAAGATTTTTACTGCTGTTAATTCTTTCATTTCACTTGGGCTCATATTTAGCATGTTATCCTCTCCTGATTGCTTCTTTTATGAAAAATTTATAAAATAATTTGCTCCACAAATATGTATAAACATAAAAATTGAACCAAAAGTTCTTTTAAGATAAGTAAAGCTTTCTAAGTGTCTTCTTGTTCAGTTACTTGATTTCTATTCTGCTTAGTCTGTGTGATGATAATTGTGTTTGAAATGTTGTATTTTTCAAAATGTAAACATTTTACTATAAAAAAATCTCACACGTTCATGTTTTTTCAAAAGGTACAAAATGGAAATGTAGTCTTCCTTCCTATCACCACAGCTGGTTCCACCCTCCACAGTCTCACTTATTGCAAGGAATCATTTATTGCAAGGAATCGTTTATCTTTCCAGTAGGTTTCATCGCATATATAAACATTTATTCATACACATATATTATGCATGAATGTGTATATGCACTTTTTTGAAGCACATGCAATTCATACTATAACTACTATATTGCATCCATTAGTTTTTCCATGAACAATATCATAGACATATTTTAAATATTAGTAATCTTGGATGTGAAATGTCTAGGTCAAAAGACACATGTGTTTTAGTTTAATGGCTGTTTCTAAATTGCCCTCAAAAGATTATACCAATTTACATACTCACCAAGATTATGAGAGTCCCTTTTTTACCCCTGCTTATACTAATAGAGAAATCTTTAAATCCAATAAGTCAAAAGTGCAAAAGTGTATTTTATTGTTGCAATTATTTGTTTATAAGCATGGCTGGCTAGACTTCACGTATTTGTTGCCTATATATTCCTTTTTGTGAGTACTCTTTGCTCATGTCTTTTGACTGTTTTTCCACAATAATTATAAAAGTTAAAATGTATTGAGTGCTTTTTATGGGTCAAGCACTATTCTATGTAGTATGCAGGTGTTAAATCATTTAAGTCTCACAACAAAAACAGGTATTATTTTAATCTCCATTTTAAAAAATATTGAGGCAAAGAGAGGGTAAGCAACATTTCATATAGGGTCATTGAACTAGTAACAGATGGAGTAAGGATTCGAAGCCAAACCCAGGGTTTCTGTGTTTACCTGCTGGGCAGTGTTGCCTCTCAGTATTAAATTGTTTGAATTTTTCATATTACCTTAGGAATGCTTTTTCTATAGGGAGAAAAATTAATTCATTAAAATAATATACAAGAAAAATATATTAAGGAAATTAGCCCTATACTAAATGATATATAATAATTTTTCTATTTTTTTCCATTGATCTTTTGATTTTTGTTTATATTTAGTTGTTTGCATGAGGGGTATTATTCAAATGTAAATCAAAATTTCTGGCACATTTTATTAATTTATGAAGTTTCAGAAATTTCAACCAAATATTTTGTATTGGAGTGTCAAAATTGTTTTGATCAGTTCTGCTTTAAAATGAATTCAACAGCACTTTCTTTTCTTTTTCTTTTTTGCTAAGTTAACAAATATCCTTAACTCTTCTCAGTAAACAAGAGGCACAATTTATCATTCCTCTTTTGGATGTGCATAGAGATCATATTTATTTAATCTTAATTTATTATTCTATTCTAATAAATTTATTATTGTATTAAATTCTATTATATTCTATTATTCTATTAAATTATTCTATAAATTTATCTGCAAAATTTATTTTGGACATTTTTCATGTATTCTGGTGAAACAACTTCAGTTTCTTAGCAAACTCTGAAAAGGAACAAATGAACAAACAAAAAACCGTAATAACAGCAATCCTACTTCTTCAATGAGGATTGTAGGGAATGTAGGGCTGAGCTCACAGGACACTTTCTATTCTTGTGACTCCAAACTTCAGAAATATATATGAGCATTCACTTTTCATAAGAGTAATTCTGTCTGATGATTTACATTCAACTTACTGCTTTTGGTTCTGAAATACTTTTTTTTTTTTTTTTTTTGCGGTATGCGGGCCTCTCACTGTTGTGGCCTCTCCCGTTGCGGAGCACAGGCTCCGGACGCGCCGGCTCAGCGGCCATGACGCACGGGCCCAGCCGCTCCGCGGCATGTGGGATCTTCCCGGACTGGGGCACGAACACGTGTCCCCTGCCTCGGCAGGCGGACTCTCAACCACTGCGCCACCGAAGCCCTCTGAAATACTTTTTGCCCCATATCATATAACTGTAAATGTTTTCTACATGTTGTTCTAGTATATTGTGTTTTTTGTGGGGTTTTTGGTCATTTTATTATTACACTATAATATGTATTTATATTTAAAACTTCACCCTGTGTATTGTTGAATCTGTCATGGGTTAATATAAAAACCTACATTTTAAAAACTTATGGTTTTATATATTTTTAAATTGAACGTCAGGTATTATATTTAAAAATATTATCCAAGTAGCTGGGGAAGAGGAAAAGATAGAACTTAATATATATAGAAGACATGAACCTAGTAGGTATTTTGTATGTATTAATTTCAATAATTATTCAAAAAGGTTATGAGACAAATATTGTTCTCATTTTACAACAAATGAAACAAAAGCTCAATGAGATCAATTAACTCTCCAGTGACCTACTGAGGCTGTCACATAGCCAGAATTCACACTATCTTGCTTTGGCTCCAACATCTACATTCTTTCTGCAACAGGATGGCATCTTCTACATTAGCTCAAAAACATAACTGTCTAAACAGCACATATTTGGGGCAGGAGTTTGTGTTGAACATAAAAATGTCATCATATTTGGCTACACTAGCTCCCATTTCAGTAGACTGTATGTTGCTCTGTATTAAAGTGAATAAAAGAAGAAAAACTAAATTTTACCTCATAAAAGTATATTTGGATTTAGTTCTATAAGCCATTCATACACTTATCCACTCATTCATTTATGTAATAGTTACTTCCCTTGAATTTACTATGTCCAAGAAAATACTATGGGATTTAAGACCTAGCCCCCACCCTACTGAAAACAAGAAGGAAGTTGGAAGGGAACACTTGATATGTAAAACACATTTACAATTGATGAAAAAATATGGCAAGTGAAAAATGAGTCATGGTTGTAGTGTCAAAATATTTTATTGTCAATATTTTTTAAAAATTCAGAACAAAATAAGGAAAAAATAAAATATCCCAAATCCAAATGCTCAGATATAAAAATATGAATATGGTGTTGCAATTCCTTCTAGACTAGTCTCAAGATATATTATTTACACAGTTTAGATCAGTGTTTGGTTAACTACATGTCACAACTCATTTGTTGGCCAAGAAATCACTTTAATGAGTCACAACTTAAATTCTTTAAAACATTAAACTAGAAGAAAATGTCAGTATGTATTATATGTAATAGGATGACATTGCTTTGAAACATTTTTTTAATTTGTATACTTATTTACTGTATATATGTACAATATATTTCTTACTTAAGGCAGATATCAAAACATTTGAATAACACCTATTTAGATCATTTCATAAGTGGAATGTTATATTCTCCTTTTCCATATAAATAACATTTTTCTTTTCTTCAGATATTTTTAATAAACACCTTTTCTTATGGCCATGGAATATTTCCTCAGATTGCTCCACCATGGTGTTATCAATTACTCCAGGCTTGGGCATTTTGTTCTTGTCTTTTTTACTGTAATGAATAATCCAATGATTTTGCTAGATTTTTTGTTTATTTTCTTCAAATAGATTCCTAGAATTACTATTATGAAGTGAACAGATAGTAACTTTAAAATGTCATTTATAATTATTATTTAATTATAGTTATGTATTTCTTCACTACATGAAAATTCATATTTTTACAAATAAAATATATTACAGAAAATTTAGATGAGAAAATACTTTTAATCTTCCTACACAAACACTATTACTGGTTTCATCATTTATGTATTAAATTTTCATTGACTATTATAAAATACAAATTATTTATCTAAAACATATAGCAACATAGAATACCAAGAATAAATTGGAGGCAGTGGTACCCAGAAAGGGGGTCACAAGAGAGGTGAATAAACTAGCCTTCATTTCAAAAAGATAAAAGTTTTATATCTAAAAATCTGCATAACATACACATTTTAAAGGGAGACAATATGATTACAAGATCTGAGGATAACTGCCTCGTGCCACTACATCTAAAGAAGTATTTTTCCTTTTTAAGCATAATCAGAAACATTGAAATATTTATTTTGTGGAAACTTTGATTTTCTGCCCAGATCCTGAACAAGACTCCCAGACTGCTTTGCTGACCAAGGAATGATGAGCATGAGGACAAGCCACGCCAATCAGATTCATGGATCAAAAAGTCCAAGATCAATCGCCAGTAACAAATGTTAAAACTGTCAAAAATACTCAGAGCAACAAGCTGGAATGCATAATGCAGTACCCTAAGGTGAGGGATTACCACCTGTTTAGTCAAGCAGCTCAAACATGAAAGCAGAAGCCACTGTACCTGATCCGTTGTGACTCTGAAAAGTTAAAAGAACACACACTAGTAGTAAACACACAGAATTTGGACTTGGCTATTAGCTAGCCCTTGGCCTGGAGAGTGTCATTTATTTATGGGTGAATAACCAGGCTCCTTGCTGATTAGATTCAGAAAATTCAAAGTGGGGAAAAGAGGAAGATCCTTCAGCAGTGCAATGAGTCTTGTATTCTCACTTACTTGGAGAAATACAAAGGTTTTATATATTTTTTTTAAAAATGGGAAGTCTGTATAATTTAGGAAGGAAAAGAGCATATAATTGTGTTATCGTCTAGCCTCCAAGCCTTGTATTTATAAAGAAATGAAGAGGCAGCTAGGAGGACCACAGACTCTCCCAAAGGCTGGATTTATCCTGTGTAGCACACTGTCTGCCAGCTTCCTAACATCACTGTTTGGGCTTACTGACTAAATGACCAGAGTGAATTATTCAAAAGTTATGTTGAAAAAATCCCTTAAGCTGTCAAAAACTCTATCCTCTCTACATTATACTAGCTTCCAAAATTAGTCAGTATACTCTTTCTCCCTTCTGAAAATATTAATCAGAGCAGGATAGTGAGAGGTATTGATAAGCAAAGCCCTTATAACACCAAATTGCTCAGCTAGTTTCTACAATCAGAGATTAGTATGCTCTGAACATTTGTGTCCCCCCCAAATTCATATGTTGACATCCTAACTCTGACGTGGTACAAGAAGAAGCTGGCAATCTGCAACCCAGAAGAGGGTTCTCACAGAAGGGACCAGGCTGGCACTCTGATCTTGGACTTCCAGCCTCCAGACAGTGAGCAATAAATTTCTTCTGTTTATAAGCCACCCAGTCTATGATATTTTGTTACAGTAGTCTGTATGAACTAAGACAGAGATTTATGCTTTGTGTTAGCATGTCGTTTTTTTAAAAAATACTAAGGCCTTAATGGATACCATATAAAAACAGCTAATAGTTACCCAATCCTTAATATGAATTAATTAAATGAAGTGCTTTACAAACAGCTAGTTCCCAGACCTACTTCAGGGAAATGGTTGATACAATGGAAGAAAAGAAAGGAAAAATACTGGAACACAAAATTAATCTGGATAGGGTCCTGGTAGACACAGAGCCAATCAGAAGTCAATAAAGGGAGAAATAGGATCTGAGATAACACTGTATTGAGTGGTTACAAAATATTCAGAGACTATTTTATTCACCTCCTTCCCTTACTCCCTATATTCTCTCCTTCTTTCATTTATTACTTATAATTTTTAGAGCAATAAAATATGCACTCAAGGAGTTCATGCCTGATTAAGGAAAACAGCATCAAAGGCAAATAACTGTAATCCAATCTCAATGTCAAGGGAGCCCTTAGCAACAAGTGGTTAGGTTTATGGAATAAGCAAAGAAAGGCATCACAAAGCAGAGACTATTTCATTTGAAGCTTGAAGAATACATTCCTAACTTTTTGCTCTCATAGTAACTTCCTGCTCAAAATTCAAAATTTAATTCAAAATATAGACTCCCATACAAAACAAAAAGAGTAGAAATATTGAAGCAGGCTACTGAATTGTTAATGGGTCCCAAACTGAGCAAACGTCTTAGTTTCTTTAGGACCCCATGAGAGAAAAAACGCTTGCCTAAACCCATGAGTACTAGGATTATCATCAAAATATTGTTATGGCAATATTCTACTTTTTTGATAAAAAATATTACTTTAAACCCTTTCAGCCCCCGTTCATTACAGAGTTATCTCAAACTCGTTGACCTGAATGTGGGTGAAGAAAAACTTGTAAGCCAAAGAGCCAGTAGAGCAATTAACACATAAAGAATGAATACAGAAAAGAAACATATAAGTCACTCTATTAAACTAAAGTTTTTGTTACAAACACACTAATTCCAACTGTATTTCTTAGTTAACTTAAATCAGTTCATATTTACTTAACACTTATTAGCTAAAATGGATCATGACAAGTAGAAAATTTTTAAAAGAATGAATAAAGCACAATTCCTTATCATCATAAAACAGTGTTCATAAAGGATACACATTACATAAAAGATATATATATGTTATATGTCATATACATATATATGTATATATAGTGATAGATATATCTGGATCTATTTATCAAGTATCTAATATATACCAGGTACAGTATTATTAGAGTCCAGGAATAACAAAATAAAATATACAGTTTCTGCCCTTCAGTAGTTTGAAGTCTAGCAAGGCGAAAGACAAATCAACAGTCATGTGCTATAACAGATGTTGCCCTAGATGAGGCAAGAAAAGCTCTAATTTCAAACTCCCAGAATCCTGTAAGGCTTCCAGGAGGCAATTACATTATTTCTGAACTGAGCTTTGGAGGATGAATAGTAATTAGGTGTCTATAAAAGGGATGAGCATTGGAAATTGGGGATCCTAGCATAACTTTACAGAAAAATAGACCTCTTTTACCTGGGTAAATCACTGTCTTTTCTGGGAACAAACTTACTCATGCATGTAGCAATGAATAGGAGTTAATCATCAAGTGTTTTTTATATTATTTTTTTCCTTTATTTTTTATATTGGAATATGTTTGATTTATAATGTTGTGTTAGTTTCAGGTGCACAGCAAAGTGATTTATTTATACATATACATGTATCTATTCTTTATCAGATTCTTTTCCCATATAGGTTATTACAGAGTATTGAATATAGTTCCCTGTGCTGTATAGTAGGTCCTTGTTGATTATCTATTTTATGTATAGTAGTGTGTATATGTTAATCCCAACCTCCTAATTTATCCCTCCCCCTCACCTTTCCCTTTTGGTAACCATAAGTTTGTTTTCTAAGTCTGTGAGTCAGTTCCCATTTCATAAATAAGTTCATTTGTATCATATTTTTTCAGATTTTACATATAAGAAATATCATATGATATTTGTCTTTCTCTGTCTGACTTACTTCACTTAGTATGATAATCTCTAGGCCCATCCACATTGCTGCAAATGGCATTATTTCATTCATTTTTATGGCTGAGTAATATTCCATTGTATATATGTATCAAAACTTCTTTATCCATTCATCTGTTGATGGACATTTAGGTTGCTTTCATGTCCTGGCTATTAAAAATAGTGCTGCAATGAACACTGAAGTGCATGTATCTTTGCAAAGTATGGTTTTCTCTGGATATATGCCCAGGAGTGGGATTGCTGGATCATATGGTAGCTCTATTTTTAGTGTTTTAAGGAAACTCTATACTGTTCTCCATATAAGCTGTACCAATTTACACTACCACGAACAGTGTAGGAGGGTTTCCTTTCTCCAGCACCCTCTCCAGCATTTATTGTTTGTAGACTTTTTGATGATGGCCATTCTGACTGGTGTGAGGTGATACCTCATTATAGTTTTTATTTGCATTTCTCTAATAATCAGCAATGTTGAGCATATTTTTCATGTGCTTTATGGTCATCTGTATGTCTTTTTTGGAGAAAGGGATAACAGGATTCAGGTTGTCCTCACATTCTAGTACTTACTGTGTGCAAACATTGCACGTATGGAACAGCAAAATATATTGAGGAAGTGAAGAGTATGATGGAAGAAGGATAGACAGTTACACAGGGAAAAGATTATGAAGCAATATGTACATCATAATCCTGGCAAGAACCATATTTATTGAATGCCAGGTAAAAATTAAAGAGGACATGAATAAAAGTGCTAAAAGTAAAGACAGAGAGGATAGGATAGATAACAGGTATTTAGGGTGTGAAACTGACAGTGTTAAGTAATATTTCAATATGAAAGGTAAGGGAAAGGGCACCCAAAGGTGACTCCCAATTTCCCTTGCTTGCTGTCAGAGTTACTCCAGTGTCATTCACTGAAATTTAGACTGAAGATCAAGGCGACAATTTTGGGAAGGAGATGATGTGTTAAATAAAGGACAGATGAGTTTGAAGTGCCTTTAACAAATATATAGATGCAAAGTAGGACATACATATATGTTTTTTGTTCACCTTTAGGAGGGTATATTGATTGAAAAGGTCAGGGACCTACAGTAGAACTATGTTTTGTTTAATAGAAATAACTGATAGGACATTTAAGGTACAAAAATTGGCAATATTTGGAAAAGCAAGGTTCTAAATAAAACAATGAGGTAAAACTAAGAATGGTACAGTATGTACTGTTTTTTACTTTCTACAACACAGACAACATGTTGTGTATTTCCATTTGTTGTGGAAATGCACAAAATATAATTGAATCATCTGTTGCATATATAGAGGCAAGATTAAACAGTTGAGGGAGCATAGTGTACAAGATGGGAAGAATAGTTACATATGCAGTTTGTGTATTAAATGATGCATGAGCAATTTTAAAATAGACATCAGTGTTATACTTAGGGACACTTTTAAACCAGGAATCCATTGCTGTTGCCCAGATTATCGGTACAATCATTTACACTGATGAATGATGGAAAGGAAGAGAGCGGAATAATTACTAAGTGCCTATTCATCAGGTCTTATACATACATTCTTGTTAAATACTCAAAGTACTTCAAGGGAAGGGCTATTTGTCTCCATTTGTACATGAAAGTGTTATCTCTGATAGCTTAAATTACATAGCCAAAGTCAAAGGACCCAGAGATAAAATTAGTTTTAAAACCAAGTGTGCCTTATTTCGATGGAAGGATGATAGTATTCTCTTAGAAATAACACCCTAAAAGTGTTTGATGAGTGAGTGATTGAATGAATGAATGATTGAATCACTGATGTCCTTGGTAATCAACATATCTTTTACCTGCCTATAAAATTCAGAACTTTTTGTTGATCTAGGAATGGGCCCGCTTACTGTTGAAGATTCAAATCAGTTATTTTGCAACTACAGCATTTTGCTGGATGCCAGGAGAGAGTATTGCTGTGTCAGTGGTTTCTTGAAGGCTGCATCTGCATTTCAGGTTTACTTAGTTGAAGAAAGGACTCATTGACAAATTAAGATTTCAAGTATTCTTTAAATTAAGTGTTACTTAAACAAATCAAGGGTTATTTAAAACTATTCTGAGTGATTTGCATTAATTTCAATGTTTCCTCCCTTTATAATTGACTTGACCTGGACCTCATTCATTTCACAAAGGAGCAGGACAACAATGGTTACTCGAAAAGCAAATTGCTGAGGAGAAGCTTGTCACTGAGTGCTCTAATTACAATCCAGCTGAATAATAGATTCAAGAGGGAAATTTTACTTTCAATTATATGAACACCTTAGGAAAACAGTGTATATCTATATGTATATAAGTGTATATATATATATTCTGTATGTATATATTTATATACATATGTGTGTATACACACAAATGAAGAATATATGTATTCTCTATATGTAATATGTATGCATATTTAATATATATATATAAAACATTTTATTAGTGAAGAAAAATCTCTGAAGTCATTTTCTTCCAAAGGCATACAGACTAGCATGTACAGAAAAGGCACTATAATATGGCTTTGTTAGAATTACAAATTTATGCAACATTTTGGTAGGAATTTATTAACATCTAAAACATTTAAATGAACATAGTTTTAACAATTTTACTTAAGTAATCTGTACAAAAATAGACTAGCATAAGTGTAAAAGACACTTTGCAAATGGGAATATATTCATTACTATTATGTTTGTATGAATGCAATTCTGGAAATTACAAAAATATGCCTTAAAAAATAATGAATAATTTGTGGTACTTACATACCATGGAATATTATGTTAAAATTAATGATATGTACTGAACAACATAATATCCCTAATATATTTTTATATAAAACAGAAAGCAAGTTTCACACAAAATATATGTGAAAAATGGAAAGAAAAGAAAAAATAAAGAAAAGAAAGAAAAAAGAGGGAGAGAAAGAAAGAAGGAGGGAGGGTGGAAGGAAGGAAGAGAGGGTAGGAGGAAGGGAGGGAAGAAGAAAGATAGAAAGAAAGATTCAATAAGAGAAAGAGAAAAATTATGAATGCCTTTTTTGTGTATGTATAAATAATTCCTGAAAAAATGAAAAGTGAAAATGTGTTGTGGAAAAAGAGGTTTTCTTTTTTCATTTAAAATTCAAGTCTCTTCACTTATTTGTGTATCATTAATTACAATGAATCTGTGTTAGTTTTATTATATTTTTTAAAAGATACCATCAGTATTAATAAAGTAATTTAAAAGGGAGGTTAATGAATATGTGTACATGCTTCAAGTTACTATCACTAAATATGAACAAACTTACTCATAATTTTCATATAAGATCAAACAAGAGCATCCCTGATTTTTATGATAGTTTGGCCTGAAGAAATATTAATAAACTTAACCAGCAATACTATTTTCACTTGCATGGATTTGTCATATGGCACACACACAAAAATAGTGTTCTTCAACTCACTGAGGACATTAAGTCACAAAGGTTTTTGTTTGTTTGTTTTGTTTTATTGTCACAAGAAGTTTAGGTTTTAGTGGCCTCTTGAATAAAGCAAACAAAACCCATGACTTAATGCAATAGCTCTTGCTCCTTTGCCAAATATCAGTTAAGCACATATGCATGGGTTTATTTCTGAGTTCTCAATTCTATTCAATTATTGGTGTATGTGTCTGTTATATGCCAGTACAATACTGTTTTGATTACTATACCTTTTTAATAAAGTTTGAAATCAAAACGTGTGATGCCTTTCTCTGGGCCTCCAATTTTCTTTCTCAAGATTATTTTGGCTATTTGGCGATTCCATACAAATTATAAGATTTTTTTTCTATTTCTGTAAAAATCGACATTGGAATCTTGATAGGAATTACGTTGAATCTATAGATGGCTTTGGGAGGTACGATATTTTAACAACATTAATTCTTGCAGCCATGATTATGGAATAATTTTCCATTTATTTGTATCTTCTTCAATTTCTTTCGTCAATGTTTTATAATTTTTGGTGTACAGATCTTTCACCTCCTTGGTTAAATTTATTCCTGAGAGGAGTTTAAGATGATGGAATAGAAGGACATGGGGCTCACATCCTCCCACAAACATATCAAAAATACATCTACATGTGGAACAATTCGCACAGAATACCCACTGAAAGCTGACAGAAGATATCTTATACAATCAAAGCTGTAAGAAAGATCCTTACTTATCCAGGTAGGATGAAAGGAAAAAAAGAATCGGGATGGGACCTGCACCCCTGGGAGGGAACTGTGAAAGAGAAAAGGCTCCCTCATCCTGGTAACCTCCTTCGCCAGCTGAGAGGGACAGATAGGGACAGATAGGGAGCTGCAGTCAGTCATCTGGAATTTGCTTGAAAGGAGGGTATGGGAGTTGGCTTGCTACCAGACAGGGTAGGGAGGGGTGGACACAGATGGTCCATGCCACATCCCCATGCTCTCCAGCCTGAGACTTGCTCCTATTGGTGTGTGCTGCAGTTAGGTGCTGAAACTCCAGTTTCAGCAGGCAGACCTGGGGAGAGGATTCTGTTTGGCTGTGCAGAGATAGCCCAAAGGACCTGACATGTGGTCCAGGCTGCAATTGGGGGTGCACGCAGGATAGAGTGTGAGTCTGCCATAGGAAACACATTATCAATGTGTGAAAGGCATGATGCCATGGGTCTGCCATCAGAGCCTCATTGTCATCATGCTCATGGCTAGGTGCAGCTCTGGCTTTGGTGGGTTTTGGGAGAACACCAGAAGCTGGAAGGTGGGGCTGACAAATATGCTGACTGTCTGCACTCCCACAGTGGGGATGACTTCGGCCGGCTTTGGGAACTCATGCTTAATGGAGGCAGGTCCAAGACAATAACCAGCCCTCCCACAATGAAGTTGGATCCAATGGTAGTGCCAGCAACAGCAGCCTTTGTGGGCACACACACTGGGGTGGCCAGAAGCATCACAGAGTCACTAGTCCCCACCGATAGCTCCTGAAGGGGAATAAAAAGCCACTTCTTTCCCAATGGGAGTGCTTTGGTCCCTCCTACCTCACACCACAGCTTAGAACCGGATCTGGAGGCCTCTACTCCAACTTGGTGCAGACCCTGCCCCCACAGGGCTTTTACAACCACAGAGCAAAGAGGAGGCCCCACCCAACAGCCAGGGCAGGCTCTGGTCAAACACACCTCCCGTCAAGGGGAAAACAGCCAGCATGCTCTGAGGAAAGATGAGGCAGGTGTCCATACCAAAAACAACCCTCACACCAAGAATATTAGACTCACACAGGCTGCACAGGGACACTAACACATGAAAACAGTCCATCAAGACCACAGTCAGAGAAATATAAGTAAAAGAAAAAGCAGAGGGACTGTGACCAATTAAAGAAACATAAGAAATCCCCTGAAAGAACAAACAATGAAACAGACCTCTCCAGTCTACCAGAACTGCAAGTTTGAAAAGAAAGAAATAAAAATGCTAAAGGAATTAAGAAAGACTATAGATAGAAATGCAGATCACTGTAATAAGGAACTAGAAATTATAAAGAGGAGCCAATCAAAATTAGACAACTCAACTGCTGAGGTAAAAACTGAGCTAAAGACAATGAATAGCAGACTAAATAATGCAGAAGAATGAATAAGTGATCTGGAATACAGAGTAATGGTAATCACACAATCAGAACAGCAGAGAGAAAGAAAAAAAAATTAATGAAAGCAACATACAAGCTCTATGGGATAATATAAAGTGTGCCAACCTATGGGATTCCAGAAGGAGAAGGAAGAGAAAGGGGGATATTAAATTTATTTGAAGTAATTATGGATGAAAACTTCCCAAACCTAAAGAAGGAAACAGATATCGAGGTACAGGAAGCACAGTGTCCCAAACAAGATGAAAACAAACAGACCCACACCAAAACATTGCATAATTAAAATGGCAAAATTTAAAGATACAGTAAGTTCCTTAATGCATACATATGAGTTCTGTTCTTAGAGCACATTCATAAGTCTAATTTGTTCCAAAGTCCAAGAAAATTAGGCTATGTACCCAACTAACACAATCAGCTATATAATACTGTACTGTAATAGGTTTATAATACTGCTCACACAAATACTACATAAAAAACAAACACAAAAAATAAGGAAAACATTTTTTAATCTTACAGTACAGTACCTTGAAAAGTACAGTAGTACAGTACAAAAGCTGGCATACAGGGGCTGACATAGAGTGAACAGGCAAGAAGAGTTACTGACTGGAGAAAGGAGAGGAGGTGGGAGATGGTAGAGCTGAAGGATCGTCAGCAATAGAGGGCAAGTTGCAATTTCACTCCTGCCTGACATTGATGGCACAAGTTCTGGTTCCTTGCTGGATTCAATTCTATCTATCCTCTTGAAAAAATGATCCAGTGATGTCTGGATAGTAGCTCTTTTTTTCTCATCATAGATGACACAGTAGCACTGGATTTCATTCTGATCGGCTGCTGCAACTTTCTTGTACCGTTCTATGTTCATGTCCTGTGGCTCAAAAATTAACAGTGCCGCCTCAAATAAAGAAAATCCCTTTGCCATTTCCTGCATCATGAATCTCTTTGGTTCTTCAGTTATTTCTTCTTCCTCTTGTCTCTCTTCGTCCTTTCTCTGGGCCTCCAATTCCATCAGGTCTTCATTAGTAAGCTCCATGTTCACATCTTTGAAGTTTGAAACTTGAAGGTTCGTATGTAGGAGACTTACAGTATACCAAACATACAAAGAACTTACGCGTATCCTTCTCAAACTCTTTGAAAAGATTCCAAAGTTATTCTATGAAACCACCATCACCCTGATACTGAAACCAGACTAAGACACTACAAAAAAGTGAAATGACAGGCCAATATCTTTGATGAACATAGATGGAAAAATCCTCAACAAAATATTAGTAATCCAATAAAAAATAAAAAGGATCATACACCATGGTCAAGTTGAATTCACTTCAAAGTCAAAAGGATGGTTCAATATACACAGATCAACCAATGTGATACACCACAAAAACAAAAGAAAAGAAAAAAAAAATAAACACACAATTATCTCAATAGATGCAGAAAAAGCATATGATAAAATTCAACATCCATTCATGATAAAAACGTTCACCAAAGTGAGTATAGAGGGAACATATCTCAACATAATAAAAACCATTTATGACAAACCCACAGCCAATATAATACTCAATGGCGAAAAACTGAAAGCCTTCCTGCTAAATTCTGGAACAAGATGAGGATGCCCACTCTCATGACTTTTATTTAACACAGTATTGGATTCCTAACCAAAGCAATCAGACAAGAAAAAGAAATAAAACGTATACAGATTGGAAGGGAAGAGGTAAAATGGTCATTATATGCAGATGGCATGAAACTCTATAGAGAAAAACCTAAAGACTCCACACAAAAACTACTGGAACTAATAAATGAATTCAGCATGGTAGCAGGATAGAGCATTAATATACAGAAATCTGTTGCATTTCTTTACACTAACAAACAAATATCAGAAAGAGACAGTAAAAAGAATACCATTTAAAATTGTGTCAAAAAAATAAAATACCTAGGAATAAACCTAACCAAGGAGGTAAAAGACCTATAAGCTAAGAACTATAAAACATTGGTAAAGGAAATAGAAGATGATTCAAAGAAAGGGAAAGATAGCCCATGCTCTAGGATTGGAAAAATTAATATGGTTAAAATGGTATGCTACACAAAGCAATCTACAGATTTAATGCGATCCCTATCAAATTACCCAAGACATTTCTCACAGAACTAAAACAAATAATTCTAAAATTTATATGGAACCACAAAAGACCCAGAATTGCCAAAGCAATCATAAGGAAAAAGAACAAAGCTGGAGGCATAACCGTCCCATACTTCAGACAATACTAAAAAGCCTCAGTAATCAAAACAGTGTGGTACTGGCACAAAAACAGACATATAGGGCAATGGAACAGAATAGAGAGCCCAGAAATAAGCCCATACATCTACAGGTAATCTTCAACAAAGGAGGCAAGAACATACAATGAAGAAAAGACACTCTCTTCAGCAAGTGTTATTGGGAAGGCTGGACATCCACATGTAAATAAATGAAGTTAGAACACTCCCTCATACCATACACAAAAATAAACTCAAAATGGTTTAATGACTTAACTATAAGATAGGACTACAAACAAAGTCCTAGAAAAGAATATAAGTAAAACATTCTCTGATATAAATGGTAGTAATATTTTCTGAGATCAGACTCCCAATGTAATAGAAATAGAAGTAAAAATAAACAAATGGGACGTAATCAAATTTGTGAGATTTTGCACAGCAAAGGAAACCATAAACAAAATGAAAGGGTAATCTATGGAATGGGAAAAAATAATTGTAAATGATGTGATTGACAAGCGTTCAATTTTCAAAAGGTACAAACAGCTCATCCAACTCAATACCAAAAAAACAAACAACCCAATCAAAAAGTGGGAAGAAGATCTACATAGACATTTCTCCGAAGAAGACATACAGGTGGTCAGCAAGCTCATGAAAAGATGCTCAACATTGTTAATTATTAGAGAAATACAAATCAAATCTACAATAAGTTATTGCCTCACACTGGTCAGAATGACCATCATCAAAGTCTACAAATAATAAATGCTGGAGAGGTTGTGGAAAAAAGATAGCCCTCCTATACTGTTGGTGTGGATGTACATTGGTGCAACTATTATGAAAAACAGTATGGAGAATCCTTAAAACATAAAAATAGATTATATATATACACACAATAAGATATTATTCATAAAAAGAATGAAATAATGCCATTTGCAGCAACATGGATGGACCTAGAGATTACCATACTAAGTAAATCAGACAAAGACAAATATTATATGATATCATTATATATGGAATCTAAAAGCTAATCCAGGGCTTCCCTGGTGGCACAGTGGTTGAGAGTCTGCCTGCCGATGCAGAGGACATGGGTTCGTGCCCCAGTCCAGGAAGATGCCGCATGCCATGGAGTGGCTAGGCCCACGAGCCATGGCCACTGAGCCTGTGTGTCCAGAGCCTGTGCTCCGCAACGGGAGAGGTCACAACAGTGAGAGGCCCGCGTACCGCAAAAAAAAGAAAAAGCTAATACAAATTAACTTATTTACAAAACAGAAACAGATCCACAGACATAGAAAACACACTTATGGTTACCAAAGCGGGAAAGGCTGGGGGAGGTATGAATTAGGAATATGAGATTAAAAGATGTACAGCATTATATATAAAATAGATAAACAACAAGGACTTACTGAATAGCTGAATAGCACAGGGAACTATATTCAATATCTTGTAAAAATCTATTATGGAAAATAACATATATATATATATATATATATATATATATATATATACACACACACATACACATAAAAACATGCCTGTATACAAATATATGTACAAATCATTTTTCTATACACCTGAAACTAAAACAATATTGTAAAGCAACTATAGTCCAATTTTAAAAAATTAAAAAAGATATTCCTAAGTATTTTATTGTTTTTCATGCTATTGGAAATGGTATTGTTTTTCACATAATTTATTGTATGTAGAAATGTTACTGACTTTTAGAAGACATAGGGAAAAAGCTCCTTGACATTAGTCTTGGTGATGATTTTTTTGGGTATGCTACCTAAAGCACAAGCAACAAAAGTAAATATAAACAAGTGGCCTTACATCAAACTAAAAAGCTTCTGTACAACAAAAGAAATGATCAACAAAATGAAAAGTCAACCTATGAAAATGGAGAAAATATCTGGTAAGGGGTTAATATCCAAAATATATAAAGAACTTATACAACTCAATGGCAAAAAAACCAAATAATTCCATTTAAATAAATGGGCCAAGGAACCAACTAGACAATTTTCCAAAGGAGACATACAGGTGGTCAACAGGTACATGAAAAGGTTCTCAACATCTCTAATCATCAGGGAAATGAAAACGAAAACCACAGTGAGATACCACCTCAACAGTTATAATGGCTATAATAAAAAAGGCAAGATATAACAAGTTCTAATGAGGATGTGGAGAAAAGGGAACCCTTGTACACTATTGGTGATCATGTAAATTGGTGCAATCACTATGGAAAACAGTATAGTTGTTTCTCAAAAAGTTACAAATAGAACTACCATACAATCCAGCATTTCTACTTCTGGGTATACATGAAGGAAATAAAATTACTATCTTGGAGAGATATCTCCACCTCCATGTTTACTGCAGCATTATTTACAATAGCCAAGACATGAAAACAACCCAAGTCCCAAGTGTTTTTGGATAAATGGAGCAAGAAATGTGGTGTGTGTGTGTATATATATATATATATATATATATATATATATATATATATATAAAATATTATATATAATGGAATATTATTCAGCCATAAAAAAGAAGTAAATCCTGCCGTTTGTGACAACATGTATGAAACTTGAGTTCATTATGCTAATTAAAACAAGTCAGAAAGAGAAAGACAAATACTGTATGATTTCACCTTTATATGGAATCTAAAAAAAAACAAACAAACAGAGAACCGACTGGTGGTTGCTGGAGGTCCTGGTGGGTGGGTGAGTGGGGGAATGGGTGAAGGCAGTCAAAAGGTACAAACTTCCAGTTGTAAGATAAGATCTGGGCACGTAATCTCAGCTTGATGACTATAGTTAACAATACTATGTTAAATATTTGAGAGTGTCTAAGAGAATAAATCTTAAAAGTTCTCATCATATGAAAAAAAAGTGTAACCAGGTGAGATTTTGGATGTTAACTAAACTTATTGCAGTAATCATTTCACAATATACACATATATTAAATCATTATGTTGTACACTCAACTTATACAATGATGTATGTCAATTATATCTCAATAAAACTGAAAAAAAATTCATTTTAAACTAAAGGAAATATGACAAGTGTGACAAATATCAGGGCTGAGTTGACTTAACTTTTTCAACGGGGATTAATTAGCTGTGATAATTTTTTTTTTTAATTTATCAGTGACTCGTAAGAATTTGATGTGAGACAACATTTATATTAACTAGGTTTAACACTTTTGTTTAAATTCAAGAGAAACATGAATTACTAGGTAGTAGTCCAAGTTCAAATTTTGGAAATGGGGTGTTAACTATCTTAGTAGAAGTAGAATTCAAAGCAGCATTGAAAAATTTTAGATGTGATATTATTAACAAAATCTCTTCTATCCGATAAAATGCTTTTAATAGGAAAGGAAGGCAGAAAGTCAATACTGCTTTAGGCCTACAGGGGAATTTACTGACTTGTGTGATTGCAAAGATCAGAGGTAGGACTGGCTTTAATCCGAAGCTCCGTCTCTTAGCTCCATTCACTCTAACATGTCAGTTTCATCCTAAAATTAGTTCCCCTGATAAAAAAGGTGGCTATAGTGTTTTCAGACTGCATACACTCTCAGTGTAATGTTCACAAGAAGGGAAATCATTTTTCTTTTACCTCCCTCTAAGGGGAGAAAAAACATTTTTCCCCCAAAGTCCTAAAACACTCCTGACACCTCATCATTCCTTCTGAGTTATATGTTCATTCTTAAAACAATCACAGGAGACAGAGGTATGAAGTACAATGGGTGGCTTTGAAACATCCGAGCCTACTTTTTTGTCTTTGGCAGGAAGTTAAACATTTAGTTCCCATGTCTGAGTACTGTGGAGGGGAGGTTTTCCAAAAGAAAATCTGTGAAAAGTGGAGACTGGTGCTAGTTAGAAGGAGGATGGTAGAAGAAGTTAACATGAGACTTGCTCAAGAAAGATTACTCGTGAGTAAAATGAATTAGAATGAAGAAAGTTAGGTGAGAAATAATTGCAATAAATCAGACTCAAGATAGTAAAAGTTTGACCAAGCAGTTAGCCCTGGTAATGAAAAGATAAACAGATACAGGAGGCCTAAAAGTATAACAACAGTTGGCACACTGACTCTGCCCTGGACTGCCATAATGCTATTAAGCTATAAAAAGAAAATACAGTATAATATTTATACATTATACCTTATTTTAAAAATTGATCCTTATTAGAAAGCGCCATTTTAAAATACTACAGAAAAACAAAAAAATGGCAAAAAGACATGGAAAATGTGACCTACTGTTTCAACTCTAAACCCACTATGGCTGTACAGGGACCATTAGATAACTAGAAAGTTATTACAAGGGCAGCAAGTATAAAACGGCCAAGAGCATGAAACTGAAAGCACAGTAGTTAGTAATGTAGAAAATAAAATCACTGGTCAAAATCAACTCTAGGAAAATTTGGGGCCATTTAGAATATACCACAAATAGAAATCTAACCAGGGATTTTTTTTTTCTTTTTTGCCCACTTTCCTAGGTAAGTTTCTAAAGTTATCACTAGAGAATTTTAAAAGGAGTTTTTGTTTTTCCTGCAAAGCTTGAATATTCCTAATATGTTTCCATTTTCACTCAGTAATATATTTTCCTCATGTTTTCACAATAGCTATAACTTGTCAGGTGCATCCCACTTTTTACAGCTGTGTAAAGAAATCTCCATTTTCAAACACTGATTATTTAGTTGAGTTTATTTCCAAGCTCACAATCTCATTAGTATATGTTGTGTTGCGCTATATGCATGTCATTGCAACTCTTCTAGGATATTCTGGGGTTTTGTTTATTTGTTCCCTCCCTCTTCATTAGCTAGTTTTGTTTTCTCTCCCTGGCTCATGTCATTATTACCTTTTCTTGGAGAAGTAGGATTAAGTACTTTCTATGTTTTGCTACTACTAAAAGTCCAAGGAGAAAAAGGGTAATTTTCTATTTGTGCTCACTAGTTTTTCCTTTGCTTCAAATAAAATCATTTTGCTCTTAACAGCCAGAATTTCCATCAAAGACAGTGTCCCTTTGCATTTTTTCACAAATGACTTGTGATCAATCTTTCCTGGATTTCTAACTCAGTTTTCCTAACTTCCTTTTTATCAAAACATTTTAATTTCTCCTTAATTTTCTCTCTTCTATTTTTAGAAAATGTATATATTTATTAAAAGATAACCTGTTTGCATAGAAACTAATTGATCAACCTTAAGTTAATTTCTTTCTCTCTGAGTTTGTTATACACTTCTCTGGAGAGTCTCTAGTTATTGGTATATCTTAGTCTTTTTCTGAGTGATTAATGCACCATACTCTGTGTAAAGAATTTTACAAATATTTTATTTTTCTCTCCTCAAGTCTTTGATGTAAATAGCACTAACATTTTTGTTTTGTAGATGAGTAAATTGAGCCCCATGAGAGTAAAATATCCAAAATCAAACAATTAGGAAGTGTTGGAATCTACACTTCAATTCTGACCTATCAGACTACAACCATGATATATTTAAGCATAATATTTTGCATCTCTGTTTTCTTTTAATGTGATCATCAGGATCTACATTTAGGGTTCATGTTTTGAATTTAGACAGAATGAAAATACATCAAAATATATAGATATTAATGAACAAGGAATGTTTTCACTACAGCTTACCTCAGATATTTATGACATTTTCCAAACAACTTCACAGACATTCTTGCACATCCATCATCAAATATCTTATCTGGAGTATCCTAAATGATTGCATATAGGGAGACTGAAGTTGTTTAATGCTTGAATTTCCCTTCCTCAGCATCTTGCTAGTCAGCCTTTGATTTGATGTGCAGAATTATCTCTATTACAATGTATTTCCTTTTCCCATATACCTCTTAGGAAACCTAAATTGAGAAAGACCTGACTGTTGAAGCTGGATTTCTTCTTTCAACACACATGGTGAACTTTTTAATATATCAAGCAAAATATAAATATTAGGAACAAGAAAATAAACATTCTCCTCCTTTGATTTATTGATTGTAGGTCAAATCCCACCTTTCATCTCATCTTTCTGACCACTCATTAAAAATCATTTTCATGGATTCCTAGTTGTCTACACATCCCTTAAATGTTAACCCTCACAGAGTTTGATCTCAGTCGTAACCTCTTCTCTCTCTAAAACAGCTGCATGAACATTTCTATTGTGATTTAATAAGCATATATAATCAGTGACGACCAAGTCTCTATCTCAGCCTGTTTGTAATCTAATATGTCATATAATTCACAAAACATTTACCCTTGGATGCACTACAGACATTTCAACCTAACACAGCTAATGGAGAATGCATAACCTCTTTCATGTTTTTCCTCCTCATTCCCCATGTCAATGCATAGAGTTTTGCTCCCTAGAATTTAAATTCTACCCCATTTCCAATTCATTGTCTACCCTGTTATCAGAATGCTCTTTCAAAAGGATTAATAGACTAACTCATTACTGCTGGAAATCCATCATTACATTTAGGACAAAATCCAAACTTCATAGCATAATATAACGTGGTCTTTGTGTTTTAGCTATTATCTATCTTTCTGACCTACTGAGTGAATGGTGCACGGAGGGTATTTGTTAATTTCAGAAAGCACCATATCTCATGAGATAAGTACCTGGCTAATGGCATACAGGAAATATATGAAGGCATGATTTAAATAAAAGGACTATATATATAGTACATTATATTGTATATAATATTATTATAATACACTAGGAAACTGGATCAATCAATAATTTTGCATTTTTATTACATCTGTAAGATTTTAAATTGAAAAATACTTATCTGTGTACTAATTAAGATTAATTTAATATAAAATATAAGCAAACACTTGACATCTTTTTAAATGTATGAAAAAAAATATCAGTTATCTGTTCTTTCACTTTTAAAAATAAGCTTTTACTTACAATCCCTAGTTTGTTAAGGTCGAGATGAATATCATGGGAAGAAAAGATAAATACAAAGTACTAGAAAATAAGTAAGGCCTTTACCTGGTGATAGCAGTGGGAACAGACCTATTAACTCTGGTAACCTGCATTGGTTCAGCCATAGTGACTTCACAATAGTCATCTGTGGTAAGCTAATTCTCACGGACCATCTCAGACCCACACACTAGAAAATTTTGTGTAAAACTTCTAGTTTCCACATATACTTATTTTTTCCTCAGAATCCCTGAAGTGTTTTTCTTTAAGCTATTAAAGTTATATCAGTTTCTTGGACCCCATTACCAGAAAGTAACAAGATTTTCTTCACCATTTAAACTCAAGATCTAAAGGTATGTTAGTGCATTGTGAAGCAATTATTTATTCCAATTAAGATAAAAGGTATACAGTTCAAAGGATTTAGCATTGCCATTAAATATGTTACACAAATGGATATATTTTAGGATTAAATCTATTTAAGCTCTACTTACGTGATACAGCCTGGCAGGAAAGTGGAAGGGTAGTGCAATTCCATTATTTTGGAGTTAAGCCCTAAATACTGAACACATACATTCCTCTAAAGATTAAGAAGCACTTCATTTAGTCCTTGGTTTGCCACATGGAGTTGATTACTTCTAAATTTGATAGAAACCTATAGAGTGAGTCTCATCATTTCCAGGGGAGAATTCTAAACTCTCACTTGAATGTCTCAGAATGGTGCTACATGAAAATTAAATGGATGTGTAGGCATCTCCACAGATTTAGTTCTCAGGAAAATAATTTCTTGCAATATTTTTTTTCATAATAAATGACTGTTAAGAACTTTATAAAAATCTATGGCCACCAATATCAGAACTAGTATAAAATTTAATATGATTGCAGACATTATTTTTGAACTTTATTATACTTAGTAAATCTTACTGAAATCTTACAGAAATTTAAATACTGTATTACAATACATGATCACAATAATTAGAGATACAGAGCACATGTAAGAAAAGTAAAACCTTAGTATTTCTATTTGCTAAAAATATATGTATAGGGCAAACATTTATTCAAATTTTAGTTTCTCAGAGGGAATTCCCCTGAACACCCTAATTCCCTCCTTTGTCATTGTGTACCCTGTCAATTTTCTTCTCAACACCTATTTTTACTGATACTATATATTAATTTTCTTATTCTGAATCTCACTAGAACAAGATTTTGAGTCACTGCTGTATCACTAGCACTTAAGGTTCTCAATTAATATTTGTTAACTGAATGCACAAATTCACGATAATATATTTTAAAGAGCTATGGATATGGAGTTAGACAACGTTGGTCAGAGCTACTGTCATAATAACAAAAGGTGAAGAATTATTGATACTCATATGGATATACTTATCCATAAAATGAAAATGCTAATAATGCCATTTGCTAAGGTTGTTGTTTGACAGCATCAAATGAGCCCAAATCAAAGTACTCTGTACAGTGCTCTGGCATTTACTAAGATTAACTGTTACAATTATTGTTGCTCTGACTTTATTTTTTGAACCAAAAAATAACTTTAACTTTGAATTCTATTACTATTTTGTCTTCTGACAGCAATAAACAAACACAACTTCCTCAGATAACCTTGATTCAACTCACATATCATAAACTATGTAACTAAAAGTAAAAACAAAGAGTCAAACTGCAAAAATTTTAAAAACTGGACTCTATCATATTTCTATTACCCTAATCACCTTCCTTAGAGACATATCTTTTCTAAAGATTTTAACTTATATGTATATCAACAAAAATAGCCAGAAAAAAAAATAGATTGCTGAAGTAGGTGAAAACATGGATTCCTGAGTAATGAAGAATGTTCTCTAACTAGGTTTGAGGGCCTGAAAAGAAGAATGGAAGATTAAGGGCAAGGAGGTGTACAGAAGACATAACTGATATACCTATGGGTATGATCACAAAACATGTAGATCTTTGTTTTTCATGGTAATGCTCATCAAAGAAAATTACTAAGACAGAAGACTTTCAACAATGAAGGGACATGACCCATCCAATAGGTGTCAGCCAGCTTCTCTCCTCAGCCACCCCACCCTCAAGTTTGTGTGATGGACATAAGAACAGAGTGAGTGACCATGGTGACAGGAATAATATGAGCCCAATAGAAATGAGTGAGCTTATCAACAAAGATGGGGAAACTACCGTCACTGATGAATGTGAGACTTTCCAAAAACAAGAGACCAAAACAAGCTTTCAGTATGGCACAATTCCTTGAAGCAACCAGGTCTCAACTTGGTTACACAGGATCTCTTCTATCTGAAAAGGGACAACTGTTTATCTTTAACATCCTCAATACTTACTCAGTGTATCGATTTATCTTTCCTGCCTGGGGTGCCCCTGCCTGCAGCACCATCCAAGGGCTTACAGAATATATGATCTATTGATGTAATTACAAATGAGGTTGCCTTAGACTAAAGGGCCCATTTTCTAAGAACGTAGCTATTATCATGGACCTAAGAACACAAAATGAACTGGTAGTACTATGTTCCTCATTAAGAAAGCTTAATAGATAGTGAATTGGCTTACAAAAGCCTCAGTTAAGATGCCATCCCAGAGAAAATACCCAGCAGAATTGAAATGCTGTCCTTCCAGATATATGTGTTTGCTGAATCACTGATTAGGATGAGTCCAATAACATATTGGGTCTAGGAAACAAGGGGTGAAAATTAAATTGATTCTGTCTTCCTTAGCTTTGTATCTTTTTTTAAATGTGTGTGTCTCCTATCCTCACCAACTCAGACTTTGCTGTGTTAAAGGCTTAGTTACTAGTGGAGAAATATTTCTACCAGGAGTTATAATAAGAATCCCTCTGAGCATGAGGCTACAAATATAACCAATTCACTTTGGGTCCCTTGTGACAATAAGCCTGTGGTCATATTACTATGAGGGGCTAGGTTTATAGCTCTAGAGACAGGACAGTAGGGGTATGTCTGAAACCCAGGGAGTTCACTGGGGCAACTCTTGGTGCTGCTCTGCCAGGCCCATTGACCCAGTATATGGGAACTGCAGCAATCATGACCTCACAGAGGCAGGGCAACTAAAGTCTCAGACCTCTCAAGAATAAAGGTCTGGAGGATTCCCTGGTGGCACAGTGGTTAAGAATCCGCCTGCCAATGCAGGGGACATGGGTTCATTCCCCGGTCTGGGAAGATCCCACATGCTGCGGAGCAACTAAACCCGTGCACCACAACTACTGAGCCTGCGCTCTGGAGCCTGTGAGCCACAATTACTGAAGCGCACGAGCCTAGAGCCTGTGTTCTACAACAAAGAGAAGCCATCGCAGTGAAGAGTAGCCCCCGCTCGCCGCAACTAGAGAAATCCCATGCACAGCAACAAAGACCAAAAGCAGCTAACGATAAATAAATAAAATAAACAATTTTTTTAAATAAATGAATAAAGGTCTGGGGTCACTCCACCAGTAAAGTATATAGACTAACCAAAGTACTGGTTAACGGTGAGGGGAATCTAGAAAAGTGGTAGAATAGAGAGACAATGAATATTGATAATGATGTAGGACAGACTAGACAAAGCAGTAAAGGCTGTAGCTTGCCTCAGTGATCCTTGTTCCTTACATCTTTCAGAGTCTGAGGTGAGCTAACACCTTGAGGGAGACTAGGAATGACTGAATTTTACCCCTGCCCTTCCGTGTTCTGCTAGAAAAAAGAAATGAGGATATTTTGTTCTCACAATTATGGAGGCCCCATATTGTAGAACAAAAGCTAGATGTGAAGGGCAGTAGTATATCTCTGTGGTGCTAGGGTTGGGATGTATCATTCTTTCACATTTACCGCTTCAGATCTTCCAGGCCTTACCAGTGGTTTGCTTTAGCTGTCACTATGATGATTTGATCTGGATGGGGTCTCACATACTCCATACAGGACAACTTCACATCTCCTTGCCTTGTGCCTGCATATCCTATCCAGGGGATTCCCTAACTATGGCTCCATGGGACTCTGCTTGGTGCTCACGTATGCACAACCTAGAAGTAGTCATGTGTTAACACCCAGTGGAGCCAAACTTTCATCAGTAAGAAATAGGAAACTATGGCTAAATTCTTCTGCTCTTCTCACCACATGATAGCCAGCCCTACATAAACTGAGAAGCAGTATATTTGAATTCTATGGGAGAGGAAACAATCAGTTAGCAGCTGTCATACAGTATAATTAAGCACTCTCAGACTATGCTTTCTGGGGAACCCAAGTTAAGATAAAAATCTCTTTCTGAATTCCATGATATTTCTAAAGTAAGAAGAGTGCACTGAAAATATAGTTTGAAGATATAAGAACTGTGAGTAGAAATGGAACTGATATTTTCTGCTAAATGATTGTGTATAGACTTTATGTCCAGAATAACATTCTGCTTCCAAATAGATTATTTTTACTTCTCTCATTTTATTAATTTATGTTGTAACTTAAGGCCCAAATACTGGGCACCTAAATTATACTTCTTTTGTTGATCAAAATCTGTGAATGCTGGTAAAATTTAGCACTTATTTTTAATAATAATTTTTAAGATTAATTAACATCACAGAATGATTTATTAATATTTAAAAAATTATGAGCATACTAAGTGTAATGTCCTAATACATTTTTTTTTTTTTTTTTTTTTTTTTTTTGCGGTACGTGGGCCCCTCACTGTTTTCGCCTCTCCCGTTGCAGAGCACAGGCTCCGGACGCGCAGGCTCAGCGGCCATGGCTCACGGGCCCAGCCGCTCCGCGGCACATGGGATCCACCCGGACCGGGGCACGAACCCGTGTCCCCTGCATCGGCAAGCCGACTCTCAACCACTGCGCCACCAGGGAAGCCCCTCCAATACATTTTTGAAAGAAAAACAGTAATTCTCTTTCTGTGCAGTCTATCATATTACCAAGTAAGAAAACTAAGAAGTGAAATACGTCCAAATTCTGGATGTGAAGATGTCCAGATATAATAAAAGATTTAAATGCAGGCTAAACTTTGAAATGTAAGAACAAGACACTTGTTTCAACCTCCTCATACCACAGAAAATTATTTGTCCTCTTTTTTTTCTTTTAGGTTTTTCTATTTTAAATTCACTCCCTCTCTCAGTCTCTTGGCTTGCTCTCCCTCTAGCTCTTTCAAATCTGCCCCTCCCCCAAAACTCTCTCTGGCTAAGGATGTTCAGCAGAAATATGGCAACACAAGGATCTTTCTGAATTCCTTTTGTGGTTGCATCATCTCTTGGGGGACTCCATGTTACAGAATAGACATCTTGCTCCATAATTCATATAAATATTACCTTGGCCAGATCTTTTGTGCTAAAAGAATGTATGTCATGAAGTATGTATAGACGCTATAATATTGTAGGGAATTTGAGTGGGAGCAAACAATCTCAGGTGATAAGCTTTCATTAATCATAGGTGTCAGTATGAGTGAATAAAGCAACACTGAGTTTCCCTAAAGGCAGGAACCACAAGAAAGAATGAGAAGTTAAAAGATATATATGACAAAATCAGATACTCTTAAGAGAAAGCGTGATGTTGTAATATTAAATTGTACTTTAAATCTTTAGAGGGATAATATTTCATCATTTTAACAGCTTCACTTTGTCATGTTTACATGCTTACACACCAGAATAAATAGTGCTCTATTGATTTGAGGGCTGATTTTTATCCAGTTACACGACTCTCCAGGGTAATGAAAACTCACCTAAATGTCATTTAACCTACTTCTTGGGGTTGAGTTGCCTGTAGTTTAGCATGTAGCATACAGAGAATAGCTATTTGTTTCGTGCCTACATGCTCCAAGAGGAATGTCTCTAAATCCAGAGAAACCCAAACTAAAAGAAAGTATTCAATTGTACAAATGCATTAAAGGAGAAAGAAAAAAGGAAAAGCAAAGGTATTTGTTGTTTAAAAATAGAGTAAATAAAATGTTTTTATCCTTTATAAGTCTTAGAGTAGGCTATTTATGGTTTTCTGCCTTGTTTGATAAAGTGTGCATCATATGCTATTCTATTGAGACTTACAAATGGTATTCTAACATTTTTGCTTTCTATAATAAAGCATTTTTAAACTTCTAGCCTTCATAATAATGTTCATTTTCTCTTGTCTTTCAATATTTTTAACCAATTCCCACATACCTTTATTGTTAATTACATTACTGACCCTCCAAGGAGAAGCAATCTATACTGACATGGCATTTAGTAATAGTCAGACTATGTGGAGTTTTGGTAACATGACTGGGTAGATTCTCACCTATCTTGTTTTGTCTTGTATCGCACACAGAGAGACTGCATTTTCCACAATTCTATGTGATTAAATTGATACCTTGTGACTAGTTCTGGACAATAGAATATGTGGAAGACAGTGATGTATCCTACTTTATCCTATTCCCTAAAATTCCTTCAAGGTCCTTGGCTGGGGATCTAACCTTCATCCTTATGATTATAAGTAAAGGACTTGAGATGTCAAAGCCACACAGTAGAAGGATCTTGAAGTCTAGAATCACCACTAGATTAATAGTTCCCAGGAGATATCCCTCACTAGCATCAGACAGTTAAGTAGGAAAATAAATAAATAAAAAATAATCTTCCATTTGGTGGATCCACTGAAATTTGGAAACTTTTCATTGTAGCAGGCAATGGTAAATACCTTCAATATACAGTGTCAAATGCAGTGATACTGAAGGTCAAATATAGTTATCAGTTCTACCATAAGAGGGCAAGTCCATGTGTGCAACTCCTCATGTAATTTCGATCATCTCATACACATTCACCTAATGTAGCTCCATTGAACAGAGATAGGATATTTGACCCTGATGGGCAGGTTCTTTAACAATCTGAACACTGGACTATGGAAAATTATAATCTTTACTGGGATATAAAACAACGTTTCTTCTCTAATCTCCAACCATAAAAATCTACATGAAGTTACTCCCCAGGAAATGATATGTTACCTTTGTCTTCTACTGCCATTCTGCCCAGTTGTCTTCCTAGAGCTTCAATGTCTAGCTATTTCTGAAAATATAGATATTTATTATTGTGGGAAGAGCTATTTTTAACAAACATTATGATGGTACACTGAAAATATTAATGATATACTGAAAACAGGCTATATTATTTCAATAAAAAAAAAGAAAATCAATAAGGTATTCTGGAGAAAATGTGTATGGAGACAGCATACAAGAAAGTTATAGAAAACGTATCTGAAGCAAAATAAAATTATAGTAATAAAACCAAGCAGAACCTTATGGGGCCTTCCCAGGACAGATACCCCCATGTCTTCTGCCTGCCTCTTGCCTGCATAAAAGCTTTAGCCAAAGAATAAATTTAATCAGAGAAGTGAGAAAGCAGTCAACAAGACCAAAGAATAATAGTTTAGTCATTAAACAAAGTCAAGGATGGTTAGCTGCTTGTCAAAGGCCATAGATAATATTCTGAGCCATATGCTTTGAGTTGTTTTACAGATATTGAAACCCCCACCGGGTAGAAGGAGTTAACTACATAATCAGACTGTAGCCATGGCATAAGTTGCTCCATCTTATACAATTCTGAGAACTTGCCTCAAGGAAATACAAACAAACTGACCCTGGAACTGAAGATTAACTGTACTTAGAACAATCAATATGGCACTGATAAAACCACTACATGACCAACTTCCAGAATGCCTTATTAAGACATTCTTGATGTTTCATGTTATTAGATTTTGTTTTCCTGAAAGCTGGAGACAATCCAAGTGATATCTACTATCAAGAACTCTAGTAGGGACACAAAAAAGGAAATGGGACATGAGGGAAGAAAAAGAGATCTTCACGAAGATTCATTTGACAAAGAATTTCATCCCCCACTTTAAAAACATTATAACCTTATAAGTTTAAAAGAGTTTTATAAACTCTTCAACAGGAACACCTGACTTCACAAGTTATGAGTGAATATTTCCTTGCACCTAGAATCATCCAACATTTATTGTCTGATAAGATCTTGGCATCAGAGAATGAACATCTTGTCTGTGGTCATTTTCCTACAGACATCTGCTACAATAAAAAAATTGTCCATAGTGCAGAGACCATGAATAGGGATGGCTTCTAGGAATTCTGCAATTTCCTTTGTTGAACAGTGGATCTTTCCTCCTCTTATGGTTTTCAGGTTCTCACCTACATTTTGTTAATCCACCAACCTTTGCTATATAGTCACTTTAGCTTAATATATAGTGAATGCATAACAGGAACACTCAACCCCCTGTTTGAGCATGCAGAACCATACTAAATGTCTTTGTGATCTGCCAGACCTAAGAAGAATTCAGGTACTTTCTCAATCTTCTTGTTATCAATATCTGCTCTCTTCTGTAATGTAGCTCTCTTATCTAAAAGCCTCTTTCCCATCATTTTACAGCCAATAATGATATATATATATATATATATATATATATATATATATATATATTCTCTGTATAGTAAGAAAATATTCTTAAATGTCCTACTCTTTCCTCACTTTATAATTTTTGGTTGACCTCTGAACTCTGATTTTCAAAGACCTCTGTTGCTGATCAAAATAATGTTTTAAAAATTAAAACAACAACAACAAAAACCAAATCAACTGTCCAGTTTTTGTATTTGAAATTCATAGTTTTCAAGACTTTTTTGAAAATTAAAACAATTTTTTTTACATTTTACTCTCACTATGTTCGTTATTATGTTGCAATTTTACACATAGTTAACAAAACAATTTATCATCATTTTAATTTACATTAAATAAAAAAAACAAAAATTTGATATAATGCTCAATATAAAATAATCAACATGGTCTAGACATATGTGAAAGACATGACAACAATTATTTTCAAAAAATACTACTTACTGAATTGGGCCAATTCAAGCAGGAAAGCCCAAGTTAACAATAAGAATTAACTAGAAAGTTTTAGTACACAATAAGAATAAACTTTTTACAAATATTACACAATAAGAATAAACTTTGGGGAAATATTACACAATAAGAATAAACTTTGGGGAAAACAGACAGTAGACAGTAGTTGTGATCAGCACTGGGGTGACTGAACCCAAAAGATACATATCAATTATAAGGTTAAGACACAGAATCAGAGACAAAAGAATTAGTGCAATTATTAGTATACAATTACAAAGAAAGAATGTTTACAGTTTTCCAAGCTAGGTAAATGAAAAATGACTGTTTTATTACTACTACTACAAAGAAAGAATACAGTGAGCAATTTCCTGGTTGTATAGATGGCCAAAGTATAATTGGACATAATAATATTAAGACAGAAACTCGGTTTTTTTTTTCTTTTCAAATTTATTTCAATCACTCTGATTACAAAAGTAAAATAATCTAATTTATTGCTAGTATATCGTTTTTTCAGTTGAATAATTTTTAAATAATAACCTTTACTTTTTAGAACAGTTTTAGGTTTACAGTGAAGTTGAGTAGAAAGTACGGGGAGTTCCTGTATGCCCCCATCCTTAAGCATGCAAAACCTCCCCCACTATTGACATCCCACAGCACATTCGTACATTTGTTACAATTGATGAGCCTACATTGACACATTATCACACAAAGTCCATAGTTTATATCTATGGTTCACTCTTTGTGTTGTGTATTCTTTGTGTTTTGACGATTGTATAATGGAATGTATCCACCATTCTATATTATACAGAATACTTTCAATGACCTAAAAATCCTCTGTGCTTTTCCTATTTTAAATATGAAAGTCTTTCCACTTGGAATTCTGGGAGGAGTCATCCTTAACAAACACTCTACAACAAAATGAGGTGGCCACTGTAGAGTGGAAATGGTAGCAGAGCAGATGTTGACAACAAGAAGATCGAGAAAGTACCTGAGTTCTTTTTAGGTCTGGCAGATTACAAAGATATTTAGTTTGGTTCAACATGCTCAAATGAGGAATTGAGTGTTCCTGTTATGTATTCATTATATATTAAGCTAAAGTGACTATATAGCAAAGGTTGGTGGATTAACAAAATGTAGGTGAGAACCTGAAAACCATGAGAGGAAGAAGGATTCACTATTCAACACAGGAAATTGCAGAATTCCTAGAAGCCATCCCTATTCATGGTCTCTGCACTGTGACAATTGTTTATTATAGCAGATGCCTGTAGAAAAATGACCACAGTCAAGAAGTATATTTCCCACCCCCAAATCCCTGTCAACCACTGATATTTTTACTGTCTCCATAGTTTTGCTTTTTCAGAATGTCTTTTAGTTGGAATCATACAGTATGTAGCCTTTTCAGATTGCCTTCTTTCACTTAGCAATATGCATTTAAGTTTCCTCCATATCTTTTCATGGCTTGATAGCTGACTTCTTTTTAAAACCAGATAATAGTCCATTATCTGGATGTACAATTGTTTACTTATCCATTTACCTGTTGAAGGGCATCCTTGTTGCTTCCAAATTTTGAACATTATAAATAAAGCTGCCATAAATATCTGTGTGCAGGTTTTTATGTGAAAATAGATTTTCAGTTTATTTGAGCAAATGCCAAGGAGCATGATTACCGGATTGTATGGTAAGAGTGTCTTTAGTCTTGTAAGAAAGAGCTAAACTGTCTTCTAAAGTGGCAGTACTGGGGGCGGAGTCAAGATGGCCGACCAGGAGGACGTGGAATTTCTGACTCAAAATATTATCTTAAGGATGTCAAACCTTACCAACATATTAGTTTGGTTTATTAGTTTATTCATTTATTCCTGACTTAGTCACATACCATTTATTGAGACTGTTTATGTTCTCAACACATAAGATTTAAAGAAATTAAAACTCTTCCCTATATAAATGATCACTTCAGGGGAGACACAAATATAATAATATAATATCAGTATAGAGAACTATAACTATAATAGGGTTAGCTACAGATTATACTTGTGGCAGAGAGAAAATAATTAGCTGTTGAAAGAGTTAAGAAGATAAGTATTTGAGCCGAATTATTTGAAAGCCAAATATAGTCATTCAAGGGAAGAAGAGGTGAGATAGGTTGTCAACACTTAGAGGAGAAAATCACTTGGGAGCTTGGAAAAATAAACAGTCTTTATGCCAACATAATAAGTTGGTAAGAAACAATGACTGATTAAATTATTTTAATATTTTGCACAGTGGAATAACAACATCAACTTTGAATTTTAAAATATTTCTCATATAATCACCTAAATACATTCATTTAAATTCAATTTACTTTAGTGTTCACTAGTGCTAGATGTTAGGGATACAACAGTGAAAACATCAAAGGGTCTATAATTGGAGGAAAAACAGAACATGAGCTAAAAGATTAGAAAGCTCAGAAGATGGAGCAATCTAAGACATTTTGTATAAAACTTGGTCATCTAAGAATGATGACCCAGACAAAAAACAACAAAATTTGGAAATTAATGATGGCAGAGATTGCTTCATATGGAAAGATGTTGATATAGCATACAAGATTAAAATTGTGATATAATATAGAAGGATAAAGAAAAATAATTTTCTTCAGATGGAAGTGAATATTCAAAAAAGCACTAGAGGATATTGATGTCAGAAAGATGGTTGCATAGAAAGTTTCAGCTCTTGTCTTCACAGAAACATCAATTTAACAATCATACATGGATGAAAATAGCTTCACAAGAGTTCTGGAACCCAGGAGAAAGATTACAGAATCACAATGATGCACAAAAACAAGAAGAGAAGCATTAAAAAGAAAAAGAATAGTTTCACTTTACCTATATTACTCCTCACCTAACTTGGCAGTGTAGCACCAAAGAGAGATCCCCTCAATCTGCAAGTTCTACTGTAGGGGAGAGAGTGAAGTGAACATTTGACTTCCTCAGGCTTTTATTTATTTTTTGTTTGTTTATTTTGTTTTTTTTTTTTTGTTTTAATATTATGATTAGTTTCTAGTCAAAGAGACCTGAGGTCAAATCCTAACTAGCCAGTAAGTTTCTCAATGTCTCTAAGCCTCATTTTTTGAATGAGTAAAATGAAAATGGGGGTAATTCCGACCCCATAGAATTGTGAGGATTAAATGAGGTGATGTATGTAAAGTGCTTTTCAACATACATCAGCTATAAGAAGAAAAGCCTAAGGTCTTTATGAACTCTACTCCTAAGGCTTTTAGAGTGTTACTTGAGAGGCCTGATTTTGTCTTGCCACACCCAGTGATGGAATTGGCATGGTTAGATTGTCTAGAGTTAGCTAAAAACAAAGAAAAGGAGCAGAGTCTCCCAACAATCAGTCCACAGATCTCAAGAGCTGGTCCACTGTCTCCTGTAGTAGGCTCACATGTAGAACCCAGAAGGAGGCTGGCTGGATTACCCATGGATTCCACCAAAAGGCCAACCAAATATCTCTGATCAAGATGACTCTGAAGGACTTTCTCTGCCACAAAGAGTCTGTAAAACTGAAAGAGGTGACTGCTTCTTCAAATGAAAAAGGAAACCAATTTTCCAAAAATCTATGGGACGAAGCAAAAGCAGTTCTAAGAGGGAAGTTTATTCTCTTACAGGCATTCCTCAAGAAACAAGAAAAATCTTAAGCGACCTACCCTACCACCTGAAGAAATTAGAAAAATAAAAATAAACAAAGCCAAAAGTCAGCAGAAGGAAGGAACTAATAAAGATCAGAGAGGAAATAAATAAAATAGAGACCAAAAATTAATGGAAAAGATCAATGAAACCAAGAGCTGTTTTTTTGAAAAGATAAACAAACTTGATAAACTTTTAGCCAGACTCATCAAGAAGAAAATGGATAAGAAACAAATAAACAAAGTAAGAAATGAGAGAGGAGAAATAACAATCAATATCACAGAGATACAAAAATCCTAAAAGAATACTACACCAAAAAAGTGGACATCCTAGAAGAAACTGACAAACTTCTAGAAACATACAACCTGCCAAGACTGAATCAGGATGAAACAGACAATGTGAACAGACCAATCATTAGTAGTGAAATTGAATTTATAATTTAAAAACTCTCAGCAAACAAAAGTCCAGTACCAGACAGATTCACAGGGAATTTCTAACAAATATTTAAAGAAGAGCTAATACCTATCTTTCTCTAACTATTCCAAATAATTGAAGAGGGCAGAACACCCAAATTCATTTTATTAGGCCACCATTACCCTGATAAGAACCCTAGACAAACACAATACAAAAAAAGAAAAACAAAATTGTTTTCAAAAACATATAAAAATGATCATACACCATGATCAAGTGGGATTTACTTATTTATTTATTCCATAGTTGCAAGTATGATACTGTATTTATAGATCAAATAATGTGATACACCCATGTAAACAAAAGGAAGGACAAAAATCACAGGATCATCTCAACAGACATAGAAAAAAGTGTTTGACAAAATTCAAAATTCAATATCCATTCATAATAAAAAAAAAATTCTCATCAAAGTAGGGATAGAGGGAACATATCTCAAAATAATAGAGGCCATTTATGACAAACCCACAGCTAACAACATGCTCAATGGTGAAAAGCTGAAAGCCTTTCCTCTAAAATCAGGAAACACAAGGATGCCCACTCTCACTATTTCTGTTTAAATAGTATTGGAGGTCCTAGCCACAGCAACCAGAAAAGAAAAAGAAATTAAAAAGCATCCAAATTAGAAAGGAAGAAGCAAAATGATTTCTGTTTGCAGATGACATGATACTATATATAGAAAACCCAAAAGTCTCCACCAAAACCTTATTAGTACTAATAGATAAATTCGGTAAAATTATAAGATCCCGGATTAATATACACAAATCTGTTGCTTTTCTACACATTAATAAGAAACTAGCAGAAAGAGAAAGCAAAAAAATCCTTTTTAAAATAACCTCAAAGAGAATAAAATACCTAGGAATAAATTTACCCAAGGAGGTGAGAGGCCTATACTCTGAAAAGGTAAAACACTGATGAAGAAAGCTAAAGCTGATACAAAGAAATGGAAAAATATCAGGTGTTCTTGGATTGGAAGAATTAACATTGTTAAAATATCCATAATACCCAAAGCATTCTACACATTTAATGCAATCCCTATCAAAATACCCACGACATTTTTCACAGAACTAGAAACAAATAATCCTAAAATTTATATGTAGTCACAAAAGATGCCAAATTGCCAAAGCAATCTTCAGGAAAAAGAACAAAGCTGGAGGTATCGTGTTCCCTGACTTTAGACTAAACTACAAAGCTACAGTAATCCAAACAGCATGGTACTGACGTATAGATCAGTGGAACACAGTAGAAAGCCCAGAAATAAATCCACACACTTATGTTTAATTAGCCTATGACAAAAGAGGCAAGAATAAACAATGGAGAAAAGACAGTCTATTCAATAAGTGGTACTTGGAAAATTGGACAGCTAAATGTAGAAGAATAAGATTAGACTATTTCCTCACACCATATACAAAAATAAACTAAAAATGGATTAAATACCTAAATGTAAGTCTTAAAACCATAAGTTTCGTAGAAAACAACATAGGCAGAACACTGTTTGGCATAAGTTGTAGCAATATTTTTTTGCATCAGTTTTCTAAGGAAAAAGAAATGAAAGCAAAAATAAACACATGGGACTTAATTTAACCTAGAAGTTTTTACATAGCAAAACCACTGATGAAATGAAAAGACAACCTGCTAAATGGGAGTTGCAAATGATATGTCAAATAATGGGTCAACATTGAAAATACATAAATACTCATACAACTCAGTATCACAAAAACAAAAAAGCCAATTAAAAAATGGGCAGAAGGTCTGAATAGACATTTTTCCAAAGAAGACATACAGGTGGTTAACAGACACTGAAAATATGCTCAACAGTGCTACTCATCAGAGAAATGCAAATCAAAATCATAATGAGGGGTTTCCCTGGTGGCACAGTGGTTGAGTGTCTGCCTGCCAATACAGATGACATGGGTTCGTGCCCCAGTCCGGGAAGATCCCACATGCCACGGAGTGGCTAGGCTGAGCCATGGCCACTAAGCCTGCACATCTGGAGCCTGTGCTCCACAACGGGAGAGGCCACAACAGTGAGAGGCCCGCATACCGCAAAAAAAAGAACCCAAAAAACAAACAAAAAAAAACCCCAATGAAACATCACCTCACACCTGTCGGAATGGCAAACATCAATAACAAATATTGGTGTGGATGTGGAGAAATGGAATACTGTTGCTGGGAATAGAAATTGGTGCAGCCACTGTGGAAAATAGTGTGGGGAGTTCTTCAAAAAACTCAAAATAGAACTACCATATGATCCAACAATTCCACTCTGGGTATAAATCTGAAGAAAACAAAAACACTAATTTCAAAAGATATGTGCACCCCAATGTGCATAGAATTATTTTCAATAGCCAATATATGTAAGCAACCCAAGTGTCCATCAACAGATGAATGGTTAAAGAAGATATATTATATATATATATATAATAAATATACACTATATATAATATATATTAAATATATATTTACTCAGCCATAAAAATTAATTAAATTATGTCATTTGCAACAATGTGGATGAACCAGGAGTGTTTCATGCTTAGTGAAATAAGTCAGACAGAAAAAGACAAATACTGTATGTTAACATTTATATGTGAAATCTAAAAAATAAAACGAAAGAATGTACATAACAAAGCAGAAACAGATTCACAGGTATAGAAAACAAACTAGTGGATGGCAGTGATGAGAGGGAAAGGAGGAAGAGCAAGATAAGCTTATGGGATTAAGAGATACAAACTACTAGAAAACTTCAAAAATGTTTCATTTCTCTATTAAGATAAAGTGAAAAGACAATAATCTTTTGTTTCCATGAATTGGTTTCCTCACTCTTTTTTTAAATGTCAGGATGTAGAAAGTAGAATCATGATTACCAGGGCCTGGAAGAAGGGGAGGGATAGGGTATTAATTTAAAAAAGAGAGAGATACAGACTACTATTCATGAAATAGATAAGCAACCAGGATATATTTTACAGCACAGGGAAATATAGCAATTATTTTGAAATAACTTTAAAGGAAGTATAATCTATAAAAAACACTGAATTGCTCTTCTATACTCCTGAAACTAATATAACATTTAAATCAGCTATATTTCATTTAAAAAATAAAAATAAATGAAGCAAAAACAATCTTAAATCAGTTCACTGAGCTATAAGAGACCATAGAACAACAACTAAACAAAATCAGGAAAACAATAAATGATCAAACTGAGAGGTTCAATAAAGAAATAGACACTATTAAAAAAAAAACAAAACAAATTTTGGAACTGAAGCACATAGTGACTTAACTGAAAAATCTCAATAGAGATTTGATCAATCAGAAAGAAAAATCATTGAATTCAAAGACAGATAACTGAAATTATACTGTTACAGGCAGAAAAAGAAAAGGAATGCATAGAGTGAAGACAGCCTAAGAGATTTATGGTACAACATCAGGAACACCAACATACATATTATTAAAGTCCCAGAAAGAGAAGAGAAAGGAAAAGAGAGCTCATTTGAAGGAATAATGGCTGAAAATTTTCTGAACCTGAGGAAGTAAATATAATCCAGATTCAGGATGCCCAAAACATCACAAATAGGTGAACTTAATGAGGTCTATGCCAAGACACATTATAATTAAATTGTCAGAAATCAAATATAAAATGGTAATGTTGAAAGCAGCAAAAGTGGCTTGTCAATATTCATGGGAACTGCCATAAGGCCATGAGTAGATGCCTCAGAAGAAATCTTGCAGGCCAGGAGGAAGTGGGATGCTATATTCAAAGGCTGAAAGAAAAAAACTTCCAAGAATACTATACTGGCAAAACTATCCTTCAGAAGTGAAGGACAGATAAACAACTTCCCAAACAAAACCTGAAGGATTTTCTAAATACTAGACCTGCCTTACAAGAAATGTTAAAGGGAGTTCTTCAGGTTGAAACAAAATGGTGTTAAACAGCAAATGAAAGAATATAAAAATATAAATCTCAATAGTAAAGGTAAATATATAAACAGCCACAGAATAATGTAATACTGCAATGGTGGTGCAGAAATCAGTTTTAACCCTAGTATAAAAGACAAAAGTGCTAAGAATAACTATAACCACAAAAATTGTTAATGGATATGTACCATAAAAAGAAGTAAATCTGACATCAATAACAAAGTGTGTGTATTAAAAATTTTTTTTATACAATTGAAGTTATCAGCTTAAAAGAGACTTTAATTTGAAATTTTATTCAAGCCTCTTGGTAACCACATAGGAAAAAACCTACAGAAGACACAAAAAAGATAAAGAGAAAAGAAGCAAAGTATATCACTGTAAAAAATAATCAAACAACAGGAGGAAAGTAAAAGAAGAGAGAAACAAAAGAACAACAAAACATACAGAAAACAATTAACAAAATGATGATTGTATATCTTTTCCTATCAATAGTTACTTTAAACGTTAATGAAATAAACTCACCAACCAAAACACATAGAATGCCTGACACTGATAAAAAACAAACAATAACAACAGCAACAACAACAAACAAGGCCAACTATATTCTATCCACAAGAGACTTGCTTTAGAGTCAAAGACACACATAGACTGAAAGTGAAGGAATGTGAAACATTCTATGCAAATGGTAACCAAATGAGAACAGTGGTGGCTATATTATTTTATTCAAAATAGATTTTAAGTCAAAAACTTTCATAAGAGACAAAGAAGGTCCTTACATAATGATAAAGGGTCAATTCAATAGGAAGATATAACAATATGTATAATCCCAATAGCAGGACACCTAAATATATAAAACAAACATTGATATATCTGACAGGAGAAATAGACTTCTACTAGTATGATAATAGTAGGAGACTTCAATATCCCACTTTCAATAATGGAGAGATTATACAGACAAAAAATCAATAAGAAGATAGCAGACACGAACAACATGAAAGACCAAAGCGACTTAACAGTCATATACAGAACATTCCAGCCAAGAGCAGCAGAATACATGTTTTTCTCAAGGTCTTACAGAACACAGAATAGATGACACACTAGGTCAAAAAATGTCTTAAATTTAAGAAGATTGAAATAATTCTAAGTATCTTTTCTGACAAAAAAAAAAAAGGTATGAAGTTAGAAATAAATAACAAAAAGAAAATGGAAAAAGTCATAAATTCATGAAAGTTAAAAAACATATTCTTAAAAACCATGGGGCCAAAGAAGAAATCAAAAGGAAATTAGAAGATAACCTTGAGGCAAACATAAATGAAAATGCAACATACCAAAACTAAGGGATGCAACAGAAGCATACAAACAAGTAAGTTTATAGTAATAAACATCTACATTAAAAGGGGGAAAAAAAGAAAAGATGTTCAGCATTACTAATTGTCAGGGAAATGCAAATCAAATCTGCAATGTGATATCACCTCACACTTGTCAAGGCTGGCTTTTTTACAAAAGATAACAGATGTTGTGAAAGATGTGAGGAAAAGGGAACACTTATGCACTGTTACTGGGACTATAAACTGGTGCATCCATTATGGAAAACAATATAGAAGTTCCTCAAGAAATTATAAATAGAACTACCATATGATCCAAGAATCCTACTTCTAAGTATATAGCCAAAGGAACTGAAATCAGGAGGTCAAAGAGATATCTACACTCCCATGTTTATTGCAGTATTATTTTTTTGTAATAGACAAGACGTGGACACAAGCTAAATGTCCATTGACAGATAAATGGATAAAGAAAATGTAGTATTATATAATAAAATATGATTCAGCATTAAAAAAAAGAAATACTGCAATTTTGGACAATATGGATGAGCCTAGAAGGCATTATCCTAAGTAAAATAGGCCAGACACAGTCCAAATACATAATACCACTTATATGAGGAATCTAAAATAGTCAAAATTATAAAGAGGAGAAAGGTGGTTGTCTGGGGGCTGAAGAAGGGAATAGGGGAAAGTAGTAGTCACAAGATACCAAGTTTCAGTTAGACAAGGTGAATAAGCCCTAGAGATCTACTGTATAGTATAGTACCTATAGTTAAAAATACTGAATTGTATAATTAAAATTTTGCTAAGTGTTCTTAACAAGAAGCAAATAAATAAATAGGTTAATAAGTTAAGAGGGTGGGAAAAAACTTTTGCAGGTGAAGAATACAATTATGGCATAGGTTGCAGTGATGGTTTCATGGGCGAATACTTGCCTCCAAACTCACCAAGTTAAATATTTAATTATGTGTAGTTTTTGCATGTTAATTATACCTTAATAAGTCATTTTTAAAAGGAACTAAAATATCTGATTATTGAATTTCCAGTGACAAGAACTTTTGAATGCAAATGGCCAGAAGAAAAAAAGCCATCACTGAAATATTTGTAGAATACAAGGTAGGTAAGGGACTGAAATAGAAGACATGGTATAGGCAAATTTCCAACCCACTCTCTTCACCATTGATTGCAGTAAGCAGAATGTAAGTAGGTGCACATTCTTCTCACACATTTGAAGAAAACATGCAAATGAGTTTCATAACTGCCCTAGTTTCACAATACCCCTGATCAATTCTTATTTAGCCAAAAATCATTCCCTACTTTCCATGGAGAATTCTTTCAGAATCTGTTGGAGTAAAAGATGATCTGATGTTGCACTGACACTGTTGATCACCAACTACATAAGCCACAGGACCTCACTGTATGTGACATATCAGGTTATGAATGAGGGTTGAGTAGAGTCACTAGTCAGAGGTGGAAAAAAGTAGAAAGTACTACTTTATTTATTAAAAGTATAGATTTGGACCATAACTTGGGAAAAATTTAGTCTTTTAGGGTATAGGAACTATGGCCTTTGCAGTGACAGAAATTTCTTTGAATTTGAGGAGTGAGGTCGATATCACCTGTATGGGTGACATTTGCTTTATCACTTCACTGCCCACAAAATGGCACATAGATTGTCACATTTCTTTTAAAAATGGAGTCCTCTTATCAAGAGTCCCTAAGGGTGCACTTTCTTTTCAATTGCTCTGGGCTCATTTTGGAGCTAAAATAAAATGTTTTCACTTAAAAAAAAAGTATAGATTTGGATGCTAGCAGAGGTTAAACATATTTTAGATGCTAGGGAAAATGTTATAAAGCAAGAACAGAAGAATAAATATATAGTGAATCTCAAGAATAAGAAAAATTCAAGAATCAAGTAAAATTAGTAGCAAATGCTTATATAATACTTATGTCAGCCATTGTTGTATATGTTTTATAAATAAACCATGTAAGCCTTACAACAATCCTATGAACTTGATACTTCTATTATCTCTAATTTACAGAAGAGGAAACTGACATACAGAGAGGTTAAATAACCTGCCAAAGATGGCACTGAATGCATGTAAACAGCTATCTGGTTCCAGAGTCTCTACATTTTTTGCAGTCAAGTGTCTGATACTGATTGACAGTTTTATAGAAGAGAAGATTCACCATTTCAAATAGTGAAAATGGCAAAGCAAAGGCATGGAGAAGATAAAAACAGGAAGAGGGTAAGTATTTAAACTTGTGTAGAGTATATGCTTTACCAATAGGCATAGTTTCATAGACAACTCATGGTTTATCATATAATAAATATGTGCTAGAAAAATCATGGTTCCAATCTATAGCCAAGGTCAAAGATATTCAGTATCTGATTAGGGTTGTGTAGTAACAGCCTTAAATGTCATCTGTTATCCATATTCTATACCTTAGGCTGTATTTCTCCTTTTAGCCAAATTAAAGTTTTGTGTCAAGGGTTTAGCTTGCTTTTTTGCCTCTGGCAATGAACTAAGTCTAGCAGGTCTTTACGCACCTCTAGTAAGTAAGATAAACCGAAATGGACAAAAAAAAAAAAAAGAAGCAAATGGTTATGAATATTTAAAGTAACACACAACTATAGACAATTCATATTTTTTTCTGTATCTCAAAATATACACATCTGTTAATGGAGGTCATCATTAATAAAATTTCAGTTTGTAGTTTAATTAAGTAGGGTATTATTATACATATTAAAAAAAAACAGATCCTGTTACATTACTTAAAGTTTTAAGAGAAGAAATGTAAATATAAAACACATTAGAAGCAGATATTTTTCTACATCTTTATGTCAAGTGGTATGTTGAATATTACATATTTCTAGATTTATAATTTAAAGGCAAGTAAAGTATGGTCACTGATTATTTCTAATTAGATTACTTAAATTGTATCTACCTTTAACATTGACTTAGAAAGAAAATCATCCATTTTCCTAATTTCACCATGTTTAACAAAATGTTTTAAGTCCTGCTATATGTTACCCAGAATGAAATTAAATCAAATAAAACCAATCAATGAGTTTCTCTTTTTGATAAGTCTAGTACCCTTTACTCTTACCTAGGAGAGATGTAAATGGACAAAAATAACTTCAAAAATTAAATTATTAAAGTATTCCTTCTTGTATTTTATGATAATATTTCATTATGAAATTTTAAAAAAGAGTGTGCAGGTCATTCTGAATCTCATGGATTAAATGTAATTTGTTTCCATTCTTACTAATATTCATATATTTAAACAAAGAGTTTTTTAAAAAGAAGGATTAATGGAACTAGAAGAGTATGACCAGTTGATCTCTTCATGCTCTACTTTCCCCAGAAACCAGAAAAGCCATATGTATTTTAATCCATTGTTTTACATTTTAATATATGTCATTAGTATTAGTGTTCATTATGATGAATGAGTACTATTCTCCTTCTATAGCCATTCAAACAATTTATTGTTGAGGGACTAACGGAAATCCCAAACACAATTTAAAACCAACCAAAAGGAATCTAAAACATTAGATAGAAAATCTTTTCAATTTAGATATACAATAATGTACAGATTAAATTGCTCTGTGAAATATGAAGGTTTCTATTAAAGAGACACATTGAAATGCATATCTATTTTTTAAAAGTAAGAAATGTTACTCTATGGCTGAAGTAAGTTATGCAAATTTCCTAAAATATAGTTTATCTTCAAAAAAGTTAGTAATAACTTTGACTTTTTAAAATATTTTTACTACCTTCACTATGCATTTTACATGTTGCCTTTGGATTAACGACCATTTCAGAAAAGATGATCCATATATTCACATTGTCAGAGTGCCTTTTTTGGAGACAGGAGAGGAGAGAAGAAAGGAAATTGTAGCAGGCTGACTCTGGGATGACCCCCAATGATCCCGTCCCTCCTCATAGTCAGACCTCTTTGTAATTTCTTCTCTTTGAGTGTGGGTTGGCCTAGAAACTTGCTTTTAATCAGTAGAATACAGCAGAGGTAATAGGATGCTATTTATGTAATCAGATTATAAGAGATTGTAACTCATGTTGCTGGTAGACTCTTTTGCTAGAAGTAGACCAAAATGTTTAACTAATAAACTTGTGTCAAATTTTGTGTAGCATAATTTTCTATCACATGTCTAGGTGACATGGTTATAACTCACGGAATCATTTTTTAAAGACTGTTTTTAAAAAGGAACGAATTTGGGTCATTTATAGAGACATGGATGGATCGAGACTGTCATACAGAGTGAAGTAAGCCAGAAAGAGAAATACAAATATCGTATATTAACACATATATGTGGAACCTAGAAAAATGGTACAGATGAACCAGTCTGCATGGCAGAAATTGAGACACAGATGTAGAGAACAAACATATGGACACCAAGGGGGGAAGGTGGTGGAGGGTGGTGGTGTGATGAATTGGGCAATTGAGATTGACATGTATACACTGATGTGTATAAAATTGATGACTAATAAGGACTTGCTGTATTAAAAAATAAATTAAATTAAAAAAAATTTAAAAGACTGTTTTTAAATATACACAATAAACTAAATTATATTTTTACTAAAGAAATTTTAAGTAGAGGATGTTTGAAATTTTGGATAAGATGTTAATATTGATATGGACTAAAATATGCTCTAAATTGTAAGAAAATGGAAATTATAAAGATAATTTTATATACATATATATTTTTTTAATTTGGCTTTCCATGTAGTTTGCCTTCAGGCAGAGAGTGCCCTGGTGAAACTGATGCAAGTATCTTAACTCCCTGGTAGTAAATCATTTTTTTTATTGTTATCACATTTGTACTTGAGTCAGCATCCCAGAATCCCATCAGCTCTGGGACACTGATATTATCTAGTTGCAGAGCCAGCAAGACAGACTGTCAATCAAGTGACCAAAATCAAAAATAGAGGGGACCTGACTGCACCACCTACCAAGCTTTCCTGAATGCATGCTGCTCAGTTTTCCATCCCCAGTTTCCTAACTCTCTAATTCTTTTGGAAGAATTTGGGAAAGGTCAAAGAAAGGACATGCATTTTAATCTGGTACTCACAGAATAAGTAGGATTATGCCAGAAAGAGGATAGTGTGTGTAAAAGCATAGTCTTGAGAAGAAAAGAAATTTTGTTTAAAGACACTTTCTGAAAATCCTCAAGGGTTTAGATTTTTTTTTTCTTTTAGATTATAGACTCTGTTACTCACAGACTAATATAATTCCTTGTGTACCTTACTAAATTAAGGTATCATTGTCCAGTATAGAGCATGGATTTATAGATGAGAATGAGGAAACTTCATCACATAGGGACTAGGTGGAAGCTAAGAAAAATTGAATGCCTGCACTAAAGCCTATACTATATCAATTGGACTAAAAGAAAGATTAGATTTGAGAAATATTACTTTTCTTGAATCAGTGGGTGTAGAGACTGCATACCATCATTAAGGGGTAGGGGGAATTCAAGGATATTCCAAAAAGTTTATGGCTTAAAAGAAAGTAGCATGAGAAAACTATGACACTGATGAAAGAAATTAAAGATGATATCAACAGGTGGAGAGATATACCATATTCTTGGATTGGAAGGATCAATATTGTGAAAATGACTATACTACCTAAAGCAATCTACAAATTCAATGTAATCCCTATCAAATTACCAATGGCACTTTTTATGGAACTAGAACAAAAAATCGTAAAATTTGTATGGAGACACAAAAGACCCCGAATAGCCAAAACAGTCTTGAGGGGAAAAAACGGAGCAGGAGGAATCAGACTCCCTAACTTCAGACTATACTACAAAGCTACAGTAACCAAGACAATATGGTACTGGGACAAAAACAGAAGCATAGATAATGGAACAAGATAGAAAGCCCAGAGATAAACGCACGCACCTATGGTCAAGTAATCTATGACAAAGGAGGCAAGGATATACAATGGAGAAAAGACAGTCTCTTCAATAAGTGGTGCTGTGAAAACTGGACAGCTACATGTAAAAGAATGAAATTAGGACACTCCCTAACACGATACACAAAAATAAACTCAAAATGGATTAGAGACCTAAACGTAAGACCGGACACTATAAAAATCTTAGAGGAAAACATAGGAAGAACATTCTTTGACATAAATCACAGAAAGATCTGTTTTGATCCACTTCCTAGAGTAATGGAAATAAAAACAAAAATAAACAAATGGGAACTAATTAAACTTAAAAGCTTTTGCACAGCAAAGGAAACCATAAACAAGACCAAAAGACAATCCTCAGAATAGGAGAAAATATTTGCAAATAAATCAACAGACAAAGGATTAATCTCCAAAATATATAAACAGCTCATGCAGCTCAATATTAAAGAAACAAACAACCTAATCCAAAAATGGGCAGAAGACCTAAACAGACATTTCTCCAAAGAAGACATACAGATGGCCAAGAAGCACATGAAAAGCTTCTCAACATCACTAATTATTAGAGAAACACAAACCAAAACTACAATGAGGTACCACTTCACACCAGTTAGAATGGGCATCATCAGAAAATCTACAAACAACAAATGCTGGAGAGGGTGTGGAGAAAAGGGAACCCTATTGCACTGCTGGCGGGAATGTAAATTGATACAGCCACTATGGAGAACAGTATGGAGGTTCCTTAAAAAACTAAAAGTAGAATTACCATATGACCCAGCAATCTCACTACAGGACATATACCCAGAGAAAACCATAATTCAAAAGACACATGAACCCGAATGTTCATTGCAGCACTATTTACAATAGCCAGGTCATGGAAGCCAGCTAAATGCCCATGGACAGACTAATGGATAAAGAGGTTGTGGTACTTATATACAATGGAATATTACTCAGCCATAAAAAGGAACAAAATTGGGTCATTTGTTGAGACGTGGATGGACCTAGCGACAGTCACACAGAGTGAAGTATGTCAGAAAGAGAAAAACTAATATCATATATTAACGCATATATGTGGAACCTAGAAAAATGTTACAGATGAACCGGTTTGCAGGGCAGAAATTAAGACACAGATGTAGAGAACAAATGTATGGACATCAAGGGGGGAAAGTGGCAGGGGTAGGGTGGGGTGGTGGTGTGAATGAATTGGGTGATTGTGATTGATGTGTATACACTGATTGTATAAAACTGATGACTAATAAAAACCTGCTGTACAAAAAAATAAATTAAACAAAATTCAAAAAAAAAATTAAAGTAGCATGACAAAGTTAAGAAATATAAAGCAGTCAGGATGGAAGGAAGACAAAAATAATTTGTTTTGTGATATTATATTTGAAGTCCTTGTAGTATATGTCATTAGAGATGTCTGGTAGGAAGTCAGATATCTGTTTATGAAAATTGAGAAAGAAATTTTTTTTTTCAATACGCGGGTCTCTCACTGTTGTGGCCTCTCCCGTTGCAGAGCACAGGCTCCAGACGCGCAGGCTCAGAGGCCATGGCTCATGGTCCGAGCAGCTCCACAGCATGTGGGATATTCCCGGACCGGGGCATGAACCCGTGTCCCCTACATTGGCAGGTGACTCTCAACCACTGCGCCACCAGGGAAGCCCGAAAGAAATTTTGATGAGCAAAATTTCTTTAAGATTTATCAATGTATAACTCGGATTCTCAATACTGGCCTCATATTGAAATCATTTAGGGAGTTTTAAAAAAATGCAATGGAGGGTGACAGACATTCAAGAATAGTTAAGTCAAAATCTTCTTAGAGTTAAGTCCTACAATGGATATTTTTTAAAGGTTTTCATGTGGTTTTCATTGGTAGCCAGCACTGAGAACCACTGATAAGAGCTAGTGAACATTGTGTAAATGGATTAATTTAGGAGTATTGCTTTCTCAACTTGTTAATAGGAGATATGAATTTCAAATCCATAAAGTTTCTGAGGTTTTTATTTGTAACATACTAGCTGTGCCTCAGGAAGAAAATCAGTAAACTCAGGTATGCCTAACAATACCTGAGCTATTTACTTTATAAATTTATTTTGAGAATTAAATATTTAAAACTTTTCAAAAAGGTATATACATATGTATTCAAATATTGAATTAATATACATTCTTAGTATTTTTCAGTACATATATGTATGTACACACATTTGAAACATACATTTGCAATGTATATATATACACACATATATATATTAGTCAATGAAACAACTTACACATTAACATTAGTTATAGAATTACAGGAATTTGTTTTGAAAAATATGTTATTGTATGATGATATCTCTATCTACTTTCAATATATGGATAACACCTGACTGCAAATTTTCAATGTAAACTTGGTCATTGCAAAGAAAACTTCAGAGGAAGTATTACTCAAGCACAACTAAAAGCAAGGAACAAAGAGAAAAAATAATAATGATCAAAGACTGAGCTAAGCATGGTGTATATATAACTATAGAAATATAGCATCAGGTGACAGAGAGGCAAGCTTATAATAATGTGAAGCAGAGTACACAAAACTTGCAATAAATGCCAAAACAACAAGGTGCAAAGATGAGATAAAGGTGGTGCCATTGTGATAAACTACTCATGTACAAAGCCAGAATCTAGGGGGGATTATTACAGCATTTTCAAGGTAATCTTCATTTCAGGAAAATGATGAGCCAGCCATTATTTCAGCAAATCCATAACCTCTCACTACATACTTAATATCTAAATTTTGTTTCTTGTTTGGTTGCTTTGACTTTGTGTTTGCATAGAAACTTGTAATAGAAATCATTAAGATGCAGTGGAGAAATTGTGATATGGATTTTGAGTAATTTGGATATGTCTTATAACCATTGAGACTGAGGCTCAGTTTTCTTACCTGTAGAATATAATACTATTTTGTTGCTTGGTTACTGTGAAATTTCAAAAAGATAATATATGTAAAATTCTTATCTCAGTCCCTCTGACACAGTAGGGATTTAATTCATTCAACAAATGTGCATTAATTGCTTACTGTGTCTTAGGTACCATGATAGGCACTATGGATAGTGTGGCAAACAAGAGACACAATTCCTGCCAGAATTGCAGGAATTTAATATTCTTTCTGGAAAAAAGAACAATTGAACAAGCAGTAATTATAGAGTGATTAATGTCATGACAGGGGAAATACAGGAAATACTATAGCAGAACATAGTAATTATTACTAATACAAAACATGTATTTTCAGGCACTTTTCCAAGCATGTTTTGCACCTTAAATAGTGTAATCCTTAGGAAAACCCTATGAAACAGGTAATTGTCTCCATTTATGGATGCGAAAATGAGGCACAGAGATATTAAACAACTCACCCAAGGTAACACAGTTTTTAAATTGCAGAGCTGGGATTAAGAGTAGTCTGTACTCTTAATCTCTTAGTTAATCTGCTCTTCCATTGATGACATGGCTAATTTAGACCAGGAAAGGAGCTTCCTGGAGAAGTGAAAACTGAAAGATAGGTAGTATCTAGCCAAGCAAAAAGGAGGCGGGTGGGAGTATGATTTAGACAGAAAATACATGAAAGTAAAAATTGACTTTATTTCAAGATTAAAATACACCTGTGATTGCAAATTCAGGATATGCAGATTGCTTATCTAATATTTAATTGGGTTTAGAAGACATTTTATATTTTGAAAGCAGATGGGTTTTTATGGGGGTATAAAATATCATTGTGAGTTATTATTGTGTTCCTTTTTATTGCAGTTTGAGAATTTATTTATTTATTTATTACATTTTTGTTACCCACATTACCATAAATATAAAATATACTTCTTGTTGTTGTAGTTCTAAAAAATATATCTGAAGTATTTGTAAAATGAGACTAGAAGCGATCTATGATTTCTGGATGCCTTACCTTGAGGGTATGTATAACCATTATTTTGAACCCAGAACTAAATTGTCAATGATAGCTCTTTCTGAGATACCAACAGACCTTGATTCATGGAAACTTATTAGAGCAACAAACTAGATCTACCTAACATTTTACTTATTTCAAATTCTGCCATATTCTATAATTGTGAAAGTGTTTGAAAATGTTCAACTGTAAATTTAATTGGAATGTAATTTTAATGATTAAAAATCCCTTTTAAACACTTGATTTTCCTTCTATATTTCAATTTCAAATTAAAAATTTAAGCACTTTTCCAAGGCTGAGCTTACAAGTTGTACACTTTTTTTTTCAGATTTATATCCATAATTCAAACTCTTTCTTTTTCAGATGTCAATTTGGGTATCTCCTATGGGCAAAGAGTGGAAATGAGTACTATTTATGGCTGATATCAATAAGATGCATACCCTCACATGTGTACTAGTGGTAAATGATAAAACTTAAAATTTTCTACTTGGAAGATAAACCAGTGGAGAGAAAGATTAAGAAAATGAAATAAGTTGAAGGCTTAGTGCCTTTTTATTCTCTTACCTCTAATAAAGTTAAATATATAAAAGAATATGGATGGATAGACTTAAGAGTAGAATAAATGAACACATAAGAAAGAAGAGGAATATTATTTTAATTGGGGTGGAGAAAAGAAGGAGCATAAGTATAAAAACACAGATAAATATTTGAATTTTAAAACCTCCCTGAGACTGCCATCATTCTAATTTCCTAAGAGTGGGACCCAGAGGTGGGCAAGATGTTTGGGAGCTTGGGAAAAAGAATTTGGAAACCTTGTGTGGATAATACAAAGTAAATTGAAAACTTGTGTGGAGAATATAAAGTAAATTGAAAGTAAATTGAAAGAATTTGGAAAAGCTTCTGTGGAGGATATAAAGTAAATTAAAGTAAAATAATTGCTGACTAGTAATTAATTTCAAATTTTATATATCTCAATTAAATAGCATGATATTAATGCTGAGAAAGCCAAGGAATAAATGTCAAAGATAAGCAAGAGTTATTTTGAACTTCATATACCTCTTTTGTCCATTTGCTCTAGTTATCATAAGTTGATGGCAGTGATATTTAAACAAGTTATAAACAATTAAATATTTATATGAAATGGTTTCTAGCAATAAACATTCAATTCAACTTCTCCAAAATCTCTAATAAAATATCTATGAGAATACAAAAAAAAAGAAGAAAACTCACGCTTTCATTAAAGTAAGATTAATATGCAACTTGGAAGATGGAAAGAATGTGGCTGGAAAGAAGGTAAACAAAATTGCAGTGTTTACACAGGTTACACTGGGTAACCATCCATCACATAGATCAGTATTTACAGCAATTTGAGGCAGCTAGTGTTCACAATGTTTACTTAGAGATAGGTTTGTTGAGAGTGGGAAGCGGGGGGACTTAGGGGCAATTCATTACACTCTCTGATTGGACTTAAGTCCTCATAAAATTGTTCTCAGTTCAAACAGAGATAAATGTGCTTTAGTACATAGTTTATTTTGGGCGTTGTAGTAAGTCACCATTCTATTGGTTCAGATAATTGGGACAGAAGATCCTACTAAGTCTAATAAGGACTCACAGGTAGGGTGCATGGATGCTTATCAGACACTAGAAAGCTATGCACACTATTTTTTTTTTTGGTCATCAGTGTATATGGAAAGGGAGTTTACTCAACCTGCATCATACTGAGCACAGATAAAGGCAATTCACTCTCTTCCTCTGTCAACCCACAACTGGATACAATAGAGCATCCCTCTATTGTATGGAAAAAAGATACAATTAACAATAAAAAAGATTATTTAAAATATCTCAACACAAAGAGAATGCATGGGACATTATCTTGAAGACTCAGGGATAAACATGTCCTGGAAATTTATTTACAACAGGAATCAAAAGGAAATTTTAAAAATCTTATATTTCCCAACTTCAGGATAATGAAAAAATGTTTGGTGCTTTTAAAATGTGAGCAAACAGCCATGAGAAGAGAACAGCCTGAGAGGAACTCAAAATACAATGAGATAAAGCCATCAAAATAAAGCAAATGGAAAGGAAGAGATAAGGAGGCATTTTAAGGAGAGTAAGAAATAAAGAACAATATTTAAATATACATTGGTATATATCTTAATGTTTAAGAACAGAATTAACTTCAATAAGTATTATAAATTAAAAGATGGGAGAGCTGGTCCAATACTGCAGAACAAATACAATATTTTAAATAAGAAAAAGATGTTAAGTATGGAAAAATTAAAATTAATACAAACACTAAGAATTAAAGAATTTGGCAAGGGAAAACACAATGAATGTTTTCTTTTAGTGAACTATCTATAAATAATCATTCAATTTCTAAAAACACTAAGAAAATATTGTAGCACAAACTGGAAAAAAGTGAAGAATTGATCATTTATAATTACATGTTATCAGTGACTTGTGTAGAATTGCCATTTCATAGTGATTACAAAATGCAGACTATATTATTTTTGTCTTCACCCAAAGTGTACCACTCATATAGCCCTTGCCCTTGGAATGTTACTGGAAAATATAAAACTTTTAGTGGAAAAAAATGTAAAATCTGTTAAAAAAATTAAAATATCTTAATACATAGAATAAATATTTTGTTCATGGATGAGTTAATACTATAAAAATATCGATTATCCATAAATTAATAGAAAAATTCAATGCAACTCCATTAAAATTTTTGCCAAAATATTTGAAGAACTTGATATGCTTATCCTAAAATTACATGGAAGAATAAGGTTCCATGAATAGCTAACTCAATTTTTAAAAAGAAGAATACATTTGGAATGGGCTTGTAGGTCTCGGCTTGTAAATAGGATCACTGTGCAAGACCTGAAAAAATGTAAATATAAGACTAAAATCATCTGGATATGACTACATCAAAATTAAAGCTTTCTGGGCTTCCCTGGTGGCGCAGTGGTTGAGAGTCCGCCTGCCGATGCAGGGGACACGGGTTCGTGCCCCGGTCTGGGAGGATCCCACATGCCGTGCAGTGGCTAGACCCGTGAGCCATCGCGCTTGAGCCTGCGGGTCAGGAGCCTGTGCTCCGCAACGGGAGAGGCCACAACAGTGAGAGACCCAAATACCGAAAAAAAAAAAAAAAATAAAGCTTTCTCTTCAAATAAATTACTTCAATTAGTTTACTCAGTTATGTTTATGACCCAGTAATCTCCTCCTGAGAGAAGAGAGAACATCTTACATAGATTCATAACATAGAGTGTCTGGAAATACTCAATGATGCATTGCTTTTGGTATTCTAGAGGTGGCGTAAACCTAGGTATCTCTCACTAAGAGATGGTGAGTGCATGCTGAGAAATATTTAGCAGTTAGAAGCCAGGTAATCACAGAAAAATAAAAAAATATTGTAAATTCAACTTACCTTTGGTTTATTTTTTTTTAAAGAATGAGTTCTATGATATAGTATTTGTTATGAAATTTGAACTCTAAACCTAAAAAAACAAAGAACGCATACGTACATAGAAAAGTATATCAAATACTTTAGGGTGGGTGCCAATAAATGTTCTGAATAATGAAAAGAAACATAAAATAAAAACTAGAAAGAGTCTTCTCATGGGTCATAATACCGTTTCTTGGACTGCAGACTACAGTATCTCAATTCTCAATAGTTAGAGCCAAAAATGAGAAAATAAAAAAGTAAGAAAAAATGAGAAAGTCTTCTAGAAATAATGTCTTTCTAAAATGCAAGAGTCCACAGTGTTCCTTTTATAAAGAACTAAAACTGGCCCACACTTGGCACATCCTCATGAAAGTTTGTAATACCAACTTAAGATAAAACATAAAGCTTTGGGGGAGGGATGGGATGTCAAACAAGACACACAAAAAAGGATAAACATAAGAATGGCACAACACTTCTTAATGGAAAAATGGAGTAACCTTCAAAATTATGAAAAAGTTTTCTAAATTAAAATTCTATGCTTAGCCAAACTATCCATCAAGTGTGAGAAGGATAAAGGTATTATCAGATAGATAAGTTGTGGCAGAGATAATGCTATTTCTTAAACAGACATATTCATATTCCTCCAGGCATATAAGAAATTTATTTCTCATCCTTCTTGCAGTTGAGTGAGGTTTAGTAATTGGGTTCTAACCAATAGAATGTGCTGGCCATGATGTGCATGTCACTTCCTTGACTAGATATAAAACCACCCTATGTTAAAAAATTTAAATTTCCTTATGTGATCAGCCAAGCTCTCTCTTCCCCTTTTGCAGTGGCTTTGAAGACCATAATTGTTGTGTAATATACAGAGGGAGTTTGGGTTCGTTACTGAGTGGAACAGAGCCTTAAAGTCCCCCTAACGCCTTCATGCATTAGACTGTGACAGGAACAATTAACTTTTATTGTGATATTGTAAGATTTAGGGATTTATTTTTATTTTTTTAAAAATATGTTACAAATATTCACTCAAAAAGAAAGAGAAAATTTGGATTAACCCATTTTAGTATACAAATTTAATATCAAAGTCTCTATGTAAAATTGATTTGAATAAGTTCTGTTAGCCACTTCTAGTTTCTTTGTGATGTAAAATCTTTTAAAGCATAAAAATCAGCCTTTCTACATTATTCAATTAGACATACATAGAAGTTAAAAAAAATGAGAAGACAGAACAATTAACCAGGAAGGTGAATTTACTGAGAAACAGTCATTCGTTCTCCCTCCTCTTTTTCTTTTCCTCCTTTTCCAGGTCTCTTTCAGTTCCAATCAGGAGAAGTCTTGAGAGTTCTGAGAATATTTCTTTGAGGGCTTCAAATCACCATACCTACATCCTCTGCCGCAACTACACACACGGGAACAAAAATAAAACTCTGCTATCTACTCATGTAGGAGGGATTCATGCAAAATAAATTCCTACATGGAGATCAACAGGTGAGTTTTCTACCTGTTCTTTATAATGTCCTTCCATTATAGTAAATCCCACACATTATGAGGCAGAAGGGGTTATGTGAGCTTTTCCCTGAAGTCAAAAAACTTGCATTCATTTCAAGTACCTGGTGATCATAGGGTACAGACAGGGAAGGTGCCATCCCCCTTGGTGGGGGGGGGGGGGTGGGTGGCGGTGAATGGGCTCCCGCAACCATGCACCTCCTGATGTACAGATTCTGGAGAAACAAAGGGCGGTCACACCGCAGTGAGCCTGTCAGGCTGTTGGGTCGCTGGGCAACCCGACCAGCCTGGAAGTGTCCCATCAGTTGCTGAAAGCAAAACTCTGTCCCCGCTGTGAAGCCAGGCAATTTGGGCCAGAGAGTCAGAGGAGACCGGTAATCAACTCCTCCTCTCTGCTCACCTCCTTGGAGTTACAGCAACCCCATCTCCAAACCCAAATCTGACCCTGCAGTACCAAACTGGGAGTGGCAGGAGGGCTCTGCCGGTGCTTCAGCGCCCTCTGGAGGTTGTTTGCTCTAATGGCAACTCTCAGCCCTTCCTCCTCCTCCTTCCCTAGTCCTGGGAGCTGCCTTGGCCTCCTGCAGCTGCTGGCCTGATTTCATTCTTCTTTTTTCTCCAATTACAATTAAGTGTCTTACAGAGGTTTGGAGTCTCTTGAAGAAGGAAAATCTTTTAGTCAATACACCTTAACTGTGAGAAGTTGGTTTCAAGAATGAACCGGAAATACTGTATTTTTCTCCTGATGATTCCAAGGAGACACAGCTCAAATTTTCTAAATCATAAGAAAAACCAAGGTAAATATGATATTCTGAGCCAGAGATGAAAAAGCCGTTTTTAGCACCCCCTCCTCATATCATATGACCGGGATTTAAATCCTAGGGATTTATTTTTCATTTCAGGGTAGCCAATCATACTCTAATGAGTAAAGTCTAAAAAATATACCTCCCGGGCTTTCCTGGTAGCACAGTGGTTGAGAGTCCGCCTGCCGATGCAGGGCACACGGGTTCGTGCCCCGGTCTGGGAAGACCCCACATGCCGCGGAGCGGCTAGGCTCGTGAGCCATGGCCACTGAGCCTGTGTCCAGAGCCTGTGCTCCGCAATGGGAGAGGCCACAACAGTGAGAGGCCCGCGTACCGCAAAAAAAAAAAAAAATATATATATATATATATATATATATCTCCCTCTGCAGTCTTTCTCGGGAAGCTATTGGGCTGGCCAAAAAGTTCGTTCGCTTAATGAATACATTGTTCCATAAATTTCTTCATGAAAATGAAAGATGTGTCTTTTATTTTTACTTAAAACCGAACAAACTTTTTTTTTTTTTTTTTTTTGCGGTACGCGGGCCTCTCACTGCTGTGGCCTCTCCCGTTGCAGAGCATAGGCTCCAGACGTGCAGGCTCAGCGGCCATGGCTCACGGGCCCAGCCTCTCCGTGGCATGTGGGATCTTCCCGGACCGGGGCACAAATCTGCGTTCCCTGCATCGGCAGGCGTACTCTCAACAACTGCGCCACCAGGGAAACCCCGAATGAACTTTTTGACCAACCCAATATATGAGAAGGAACTGTACTGAAATAAAAGAATGAAGACCACACCAAGAAACAATGCAATATGGAGTTCTGTAAGAAAGGATGTCAAGCATTTGAGAGAGACAAAGTGAATTTCAAGGAATTTCAAGAATTTCAAGTAAAAAAGTCCAGAGGACTCTAGGAGTGGTGTTTCCCCCAAATTAACTCATATTTAATAAATATGTACTGATTTTCTACTATGTACCAAGTAATATTCTACAAATTAGTCATAATGCTTTAAACACAACAGAATAAAATTTGTTGAACAATGCAGGAAACTTAAAATCTAGAAATAATGGACTATTACTTGGAACTCAGAAGTTAAATATTATGAAATTAATATATTAAATATATGCATAACAATATATAAATATTAAATTATATCTTATATATTTATATATACTGCTCAGTAAGTACTTGTGCTTGATATTTTTGTATTATTTTATAGCATTTAGATAAATTTTTTTTAATTAAAAACAATTTAAGCACAATAAACGTCCATGAAAGTTGATTGCAGTGCTGAAGAGACAAAAGGAAGCTGTGAGGACTGAGACCAAATGAAGATCACAGACCAGCTGTGAGAAGAAAAACAAACAGAAGAACACAGCAAGGAGGTAGCTGTCTGAAAGCTAGGAAGGGTGCTCTCGCTAGAGATCAATCAGCTGGCATCTTGATCTTGGACTTCCCAGCCTTCAGAACTATACACCAGAAATACATCTACACGTGGAACAACTCCTACAGAACACCTACTGAACGCTGGCAGAAGACCTCAGACCTCCCAAAAGGCAAGAAACTCCCCACGTACCTGGGTAGGGCAAAAGAAAAAAGAATAAACAGAGACAAAAGAATAGGGACGGGACCTGCACTAGTGGAAGGGAGCTGTGAAGGAGGAAAGGTTCCCACACACTAGACGCCCCTTCGTGGGCGGAGACTATGGTTGATGGAGGGGGAAAGCTTCGGAGCCGCAGAGGAGAGCACAGCAACAGGGGTGTGGAGGGCAAAACCGAGAGATTCCCACACAGGGGATCGGTGCCGACCGGCGCTCACCAGCCTGAGAGGCTTGTCTGTTCACCCGCTGGGGCGGGCGGGGCTGGGAGCTGAGGCTTGGGCTTCGGTCGGAGCGCAGGGAGAGGACTGGGGTTGGCGGCGTGAACAAGCCTGCAGGGGGTTAGTGCAACACGGCTAGCCGGGAGGGAGTCCGGGGAAAGTGTGGAGCTGCCGAAGAGGCAAGAGACTTTTTCTTCCCTCTTTCTTTCCTGGTGCGCGAGGAGAGGGGATTAAGAGTGCCACTTAAAGGAGCTCCAAAGACGGGTGCGAGCCGCGGCTAAAAGTGCAGACCCCAGAGATGGACATGAGATGCTAAGGCTGCTGCTGCCGCCACCAAGAAGCCTGTGGGCAAGCACAGGTCACTATGCACACCGCCCTTCCAGGGAACCTGTGGAGCCCGCCACTGCCTGGGTCCCAGGAACCAGGGAAAACTTCCCCGGGAAACGCACGGCGCACCTCAGGCTGGTGCAACGACATGCCGGTTTCTGCCACCGCAGGCTCGCCCCGCACTCCGTACCCCTCCCTCCCCCCAGCTTCAGTGAGCCAGAGTCCCCGAAGCAGCTGCTCCTTTAACCTCGTCCTGTCTGAGCGAAGAACAGACACCCTCCGCGACCTACACACAGAGGCGGGGCCAAAACCAAAGCTGAGCCCCTGGGAGCTGTGAGAACAAAGAAGAGAAAGGGAAATCTCTCCCAGCAGCCTCAGAAGCAGCGGATTAAAGCTCCACAATCAACTTAATATACCCTGCATCTGTGGAATACATGAATAGAAAACGAATCATCCCAAATTGAGGAGGTGGACTTTGAGAGCAAGATTTATGGTTTTTTTTTTCCTTTTCCTCTTTTTGTGAGTGTGTATGTGTATGCTTCTGTGTGAGATTTTGTATATATAGCTTTGCTTCCACAATTTGTCCTAGGGTTCTATCCGTCTGTTTTCTTTGTTTGTTTGTTTATTTTTGTTTTCTTTAAATTTTTTTATTAATAATTATTTTTTATTTTAATAGCTTTATTTTATTTTATCTTTCTTTCCTTCCTTCCCTCCTTCCTTCCTCCCTCCTTCCCTCCCTCCCTCCCTTCTTCCTTTCTTCCTTCCTTCCTTCCTTCCTTCCTTTCTTCCTTCCTTTCTTTCTTTTTTACTTTCTTTCTTTCTTTTTCCCCCTTTTATTTTGAGCCGTGTGGATGAAAGGCTCTTGGTGCTGCAGCCAGGAGTCAGTGCTGTGCCTCTGAGGTGGGAGAGCCAACTTCAGCACACTGGTCCACAAGAGACCTCCCAGCTCCACATAATATCACACAGCAAAAATCTCCCAGAGATCTCCATCTCAACACCAGCACTCAGCTTCACTCAACGACCAGCAAGCTACAGTGCTGGACATCCTATGCCAAACAACTAGCAAGACAGGAACACAACCCCACCTATTAGCAGAGAGGCTGCCTAAAATCATAATAAGTCCACAGACACCCCAAAACACCAGACGTGGATTTGCCCACAAGAAAGACAAGATCCAGCCTCACCCACAAGAACACAGGAACTAATTCCCTCCACTAGGAAGCCTACACAACCCACTGAACCAACTTTAGCCACTGGGGACAGACACCAAAAATAACGGGAACTACGAGCCTGCAGCCTGCAAAAACGAGACACCAAACACAGTAAGATAAGCAAAATAAGAAGACAGAAAAACACACAGCAGATGAAGGAGCAAGATAAAAACCCACCAGACCTAACAAATGAAGAGGAAATAGGCAGTCTACCTGAAAAAGAATTCAGAATAATGATAGTAAACATGATCCAAAATCTTGGAAATAGAATAGAAAAAATGCAAGAAACATTTAACAAGGACCTAGAAGAACTAAAGATGAAACAAACAACGATGAACAACACAATAAATGAAATTAAAAATACTCCAGATGTGATCAATAGCAGAATAACTGAGGCAGAAGAACAGATGATTGACCTGAAAGATAAAATAGTGGAAATAACTACTGCAAAGAAGAATAAAGAAAAAGTAATGAAAAGAACTGAGGATAGCCCAGAGACCTCTGGGACAACATTAAACACAGCAATATTTGAATTATAGGGATTCCAGAAGAAGAAGAGAAGAAGAAAGGGACTGAGAAAATATTTGAAGAGATTATAGTTGAAAACTCCCCTAATATGGGAAAGGAAATAGTTAATCAAGTCCAGAAAGCACAGAGAGTCCCATACAGGATAAATCCAAGGAGAAATACACCAAGACACATAATAATCAAACTGTCAAAAATTAAATACAAAGAAAACATATTAAAAGCAGCAAGGAAAAAACAACAAATAACACACAAGGGAATCCCCATAAGGTTAACAGCTGAACTTTCAGCAGAAACTCTGCAAGCCAGAAGGGACTGGCAGGACATATTTAAATTGATGAAGCAGAAAAAACAAGATTACTCTACCCAGCAAGGATCTCATTCAGATTTGATGGAGAAATTAAAACCTTTACAGACAAGCAAAAGCTGAGAGAGTTCAGCACCACCAAACCAGCTTTACAACAAATGCTAAAGGAACTTCTCTAGGCAAGAAACACAAGAGAAGGAAAAGACCTACAATAATGAACACAAAACAATTAAGAAAATAGGAATAGGGACATACATATTGATAATTACCTGAAATGTAAATGGACTAAATGCTCCCACCAAAAGACACAGATTGGCTGAATGGATATAAATACAAGACCCGTATGTATGCTGTCTACAAGAGACCAAATTCAGACCTAGAGATACATACAGACTGAAAGTAAGGGGATGGAAAAAGATATTCCATGCAAATGGAAACCAAAAGAAAGCTGGAGTAGCAATTCTCATATCAGAAAACATAGACTTGAAAATAAAGACTATTAGAAGAGACAAAGAAGGACACTACATAATGATCAAGGGATCGATCCAAGAAGAAGATATAACAATTGTAAATATTTATGCACCCAACATAGGAGCACCTCAATACATAAGGCAAATACTAACAGCCATAAAAGGGGAAATCGACAGTAACACATTCATAGTAGGAGACTTTAACACCCCACTTTCACCAATGGACAGATCATCCAAATTGAAAATAAATAAGGAAACACAAGCTTTAAATGATACATTAAACAAGATGGAATTAACTGATATTTATAGGACATTCCATCTCAAAACAACAGAATACACATTTTTCACAAGTGCTCATGGAACATTCTCCAGGATAGATCGTATCATGGGTCACAAATCAAGCCTTGGTAAATTTAAGAAAACTGAAATTGTATCAAGTATCTTTTCCTACCACAATGTTATGAGACTAGATATCAATTACAGGAAAAGATCTGTTAAAAATACAAACACATGGGGCTTCCCTGGTGGCGCAGTTGTTGAGAGTCCACCTGCCGATTCAGGGGACACGGGTTCGTGCCCCGGTCTGGGAAGATCCCACATGCCACAGAATGGCTGGGCCTGTGAGCCATGGCCACTGAGCCTGCGCATCCGGAGCCTGTGCTCCACAGTGGGAGAGGCCAAAACAGTGAGAGGCCTGCATACCATGAAAAAAAAAATACAAACACATGGAGGCTAAACAACACACTACTTAATAATGAAGTGATGGTCTTCCCTGGTGGCGCAGTGGTTGAGAGTCCACCTGCTGATGCAGGGGACACGGGTTCATGTCCCGGTCTGGGACGAACCCACATGCCATGGAGCAGCTGGGCCAGTGAGCCATGGCTGCTGAGCCTGCACGTTCAGAGCCTATGCTCCACAATGGGAGAGACCACACAGTGAGAGGCCCATGTACTGAAAAAATAAATAAAATAATGCAGTGATCACTGAGGAAATCAAAGAGGAAATAAAAAAATACCTAGAAACAAATGACAATGGAGACATGATGACTCAAAATCTATGGGATGCAGAAAAAGCAGTTCTAAAAGGGAAGTTTATAGCAATACAATCCTAGCTTAAGAAACAGGAAACATCTTGAAAAACAACCTAGCCTTGCACCTAAAGCAATTAGAGAAAGAAGAACAAAAAAACTTCAAAGTTAGCAGAAGGAAAGAAATCATAAAAATCAGGTCAGAAATAAATTTAAAAAGAAATTAAGGAAATGACAGCAAAGATCAATAAAACTAAAAGCTTGTTCTTTGAGAAGATAAACAAAATTTATAAACCATTAGCCAGACTCATCAAGAAAAAAAGGAAGAAGACTCAAATCAATAGAATGAGAAATGAAAATGGAGAAGTAACAACTGACACTGCAGAAATACAAAAGATCATGAGAGATTAATACAAGCAACTCTATGCCAATAAAATGGACAACCTGGAAGAAATGGACACATTCTTAGAAAGGCACAACCTGCCAAGACTGAATCAGGAAGAAATAGAAAATATGAACAAACCAATCACAATCACTGAAATTGAAACTGTGATTAAAAATCTTCCAACAACAAAAGTCCAGGACCAGATGGCTTCACAGGTGAATTCTATCAAACATTGAGAGAAGAGCTAACACCTATCCTTCTCAAACTCTTCCAAAATATAGCAGAGGGAGGAACACTCCCAAACTCATTCTACGATGCCACTATCACCTTGATACCAAAACCAGACAAGGAGGTCTCAAACAAACAAAACTACAGGCCAATAGCACTGAAGAACATAGATGCAAAAATCCTCAACAAAATACTAGCAAACAGAATCCAACAGCGCATTAAAAGGATCATACACCATGATCAAGTGGGGTGTATTCCAGGAATGCAAGGATTCTTAAATATATGCAAATCAATCAATGTGATATACCATATTAACAAATTGAAGGAGAAAAAACATATGATCATCTCAATAGATACAGAGAAAGCCTCGACAAAATTCAACACCCATTTATGACAAAAAACCCTAAAGAAAGTAGGCATAGAGGGAACTTTCCTCAACAAAATGAAGGCCATATATGACAAACACACAGCCAACATCGTCCTCAATGGTGAAAAACTGAAGGCATTTCCACTAAGATCAGGAACAAGACAAGGTTGCCCATTCTCACCACTCTTATTCATCATAGTTTTGGAAGTTTTAACCACAGCAATCAGAGAAGAAAAGGAAATAAAAGGAATCCAAATCAGAAAAGAAGAAGTAAAGCTGTCACTGTTTGCAGATGACATGATACTATACATGTAGAATCCTAAAGATACTACCAGAAAACTACTAGAGCTAATCAATGAATTTGGTAAAGTAACAGGATACAAAATTAATGTACAGAAATCTCTGGCATTCCTATACACTAATGATGAAAAATCTGAAAGCGAAATCAGGAAATTAATCCCATTTACTGTTGCAAAAAAAAGAATAAATATCTAGGAATAAACCTACCTAAGGAGACAAAAGACCTGTATGCTCAAAATTATAAGACACTGATGAAAGAAATTAAAGATGATACAAATAGATGGAGAGATATACCATGTTCTTGGATTGGAAGAATCAACATTGTGAAAATGATTCTACTACCCAAAGCAATCTACAGATTCAATGCAATCCCTATCAAGCTACCACTGGCATTTTTCACAGAACTAGAACCAAAAATTTCACAATTTGTATGGAAACACAAAAGACCCCGAATAGCCAAAGCAATCTTGAGAACGAGAAACGGAGCTGGAGGAATCAGGCTCCCTGACTTCAAACTACAGTACAGTACTACAAAGCTACAGTAATCAAGACAGTATGGTACTGACACAAAAACAGAAAGATAGGTCAATGGAACAGGATAGAAAGCCCAGAGATAAACCTACACACATATGGTCACCTTATCTTTGATAAAGGAGGCAGGGAGGTACAGTGGAGAAAGGGCAGTCTCTTCAATAAGTGGTGCTGGGAAAACTGGACAGGTACATATAAAAGTATGAGATTAGATCACTCCCTAACACCATACACAAAAATAAGCTCAAAAAGGATTAAAGACCTAAATGTAAGGCGAGAAACTATCAAACTCTTAGAGGAAAACATAGGCAGAAAACTCTATGACATAAATTACAGCAAAATCCTTTTTGACCCACCTCCTAGAGAAATGGAAATAAAAACAAAAATAAACAAATGGGACCTAATGAAACTTCAAAGCTTTTGCACAGCAAAAGAAGCCATAAACAAGACCAAAATACAACCCTCAGAATGGGAGAAAATATTTACAAATGAAGCAACTGACAATGGATTAATCTCCAAAATTTATTAGCAGCTCATGCAGCTCAATTAAAAAATAAAAAAAAAACAAACAAAAACAAAAACCCAATCCAAAAATGGGCAGAAGACCTAAATAGACATTTCTCCAAAGAAGATATACAGACTGCCAACAAACACATGAAAGAATGCTCAACATCATTAATCATTAAAGAAATGCAAATCAAAACTAAAATAAGATATCATCTCACACCAGTCACAATGGCCATCCTCAAAAAATCTAGAAACAATAAATGCTGGAGAGGGTGTGGAGAGAAGGGAACACTCTTGCACTGCTGGTGGGAATGTGAATTGGTACAGCCACTATGGAGAACAGTATGGAGGTTCCTTAAAATACTACAAATAGAACTACCATATGACCCAGCAATCCCACTACTGGGCATATACCCTGAGAAAACCATATTTCAAAAAGAGTCATGTACCAAAATGTTCATTGCAGCCCAATTTACAATAGCCCGGAGATGGAAACAACCTAAGTGTCCATCATCGGATGAATGGATAAAGAAGATGTGGCACATATATACAATGGGACATTACTCAGCCATAAAAAGAAACGAAATTGATCTATTTGTAATGAGGTGGATTGACCTAGAGTCTGTCATAAAGAGTGAAGTAAATCAGAAAGAGAAAGACAAATACTGTATGCTAACACTTATATATGGAATTTAAGAAAAAAATGTCATGAAGAACCTATGGGTAAGAAAGGAATAAAGACACAGACCTACTAGAGAATGGACTTGAGGATATGGGGAGGGGGAAGGGTAAGCTGTGACAAAGCGAGAGAGAGGCATGGATATATATACACTACCAAACATAAGGTAGATAGCTAGTGGGAAGCAGCCACATAGCACAGGGTGATCAGCTCCGTGCTTTGTGACCACCTGGAGGGGTGGGATAGGGAAGGTGAGAGGAAGGGAGATGCAAGAGGGAAGAGATATGGAAACATATGTATATATATATAACTGATTCACTTTGTTATGAAGCAGAAACTAACACACCATTGTAAAGCAATCATACTCCAATAAAGATGTAAAAAAAAAAAATCAGAAAAGAAAAAGAAAAGAAAAACAAACAAATGCACAAATTATCTGTTAACCAGATTCCAACCTGGCCCACAAATTCACTGCTTTTGGACAGATTCCATCTATAGTTTACAAAAAATCCTGACTTGTCTTACATGATGTGCATTCATATTTCCTTTCTGTTACATACATTTTTCTGCATGTTTTCCATTCCTCAAGCTGTATCATGATTTATTTCTATGAACTTCTAACAAAATATTTGACTGTTTTAAGCATGACTCTGTGTTGATTCCCAAATGTACCAAATTAAAAAAATACAGCAAAATACTGTAAATGAAAATTTTACTATAATGAAATTGTAAACTTTGTCATGGCCACTTAGTGACCATCTCCAACAGCAACATTTTATTTAATTATTTTTAAGCAAATATCATGACATATTTCTCAAGGGTTACTATTTATTTTGTTCAGGGAGAAAATTTTTCATTTCCAATTCAGCTTTCTCACATGAAACCAAGTAGTTATAATTTCAATTTCCACAACAAATCTATAGGTTAGAAAGATTAGAACTATACAAATAAACTTTGGTCAAGGTTTTAAAACACTCAGATTCTATGATTGGATTTCAGTTCTTATAATCTAAAGAAACAGTCATCTTGGCCAAGGAACACATGAAAAGATACTCAACATCACTAATTATTAGAGAAATGCAAATCAAAACTACAAAGAGATACCACCTCACACTGGTCAGAATGACCATCATCAAAAAAATCTATCAGTACAAACAATAAATGCTGGAGAGGGTGTGGAGAAAAGGGAACCCTCCTACATTGTTGGGGAGGGGAATGTAAATTGGTTCAGCCACTATGGAAAACATATGGAAGATCCTCAAAAAAAAAAAAAAATAGAGTTACCATATGATCCAGCAATCCCACTCCTCGGCATATATCTAGACAAAACTATAATTCAAAAAGATACATGCACCTCTATGTTCATAACAGCACTATTCGAGACATGGAAACAACCTAAATGCCCATTGACAAATGAATGGATAAAGAAGATGTGATACATATAAACAATGGATTACTAGTCAACCATAGAAAAGAATGAAATCATGCCATTTGCAGCTACATGGATGGACCTAGAGATTATCCTACTAAGCGAAGTAGTGAGAGAGAGAAAGACACATACCATATGATATCACTTATATGTGGAATCTAAAATATGACACAAATGAATTTATCTACTAAACAGAAACAAACTCACAGACATAGATAACAGACTTGTGGTTGCCAAGGTGGGGAGAAGGGTAGGAGAGGGATGGATTAGGAGTTTGGGATTAGCAGATGCAAATATTATATGTAGAATAGGTAAACAACAAAGTCCTACTGTATAGCACAGGGAACTCTATTCAATATCCTGTGATAAACCATGATGGAAAAAAATACAAAAAAAAATAATGTATATATATATATAACTGAATCACTTTGTTGTATAGCAGAAATTAACACAACATTGTAAATCAACTATACTTCAATAAAATAAATAAAAAAAAGAAACAGCCATCTTTTCTGTTATATTTTAAGGAACCAAGAAATTGTAGCCACAATACATGGAGAACTTGAACATGTACTTTCTGTTCATGCTTACCTTGACATATAAATACATTTAAATCTATTTGCTAATTCTGGCATGTGTTCATACTAAACACCTTGAAAATAGACCATGGATGAAAATGTTTGATGGGTAGATTTGTGATTTGAAATGAAAAGCTGGCATCTCTTCAGAAAAGATGAATATCTAGGACTATATCAACTACTTCCCATGCAGAAATGCAGTCATCTATCCCCAATTCCCCTGGATGGAACAGCTGTTCAGTTTTATAAAATGAGCACATTTCAAAAAACTGTGATTATGTTCAAAGGCAGAATATGATACTTCCAAATGTATATGCTGAATACAGAAATCACTAATAGAGAGTCTAAGGAACGCTTAGTGCACTTCTGCCAGTTAAGCCACAATGTTTTCTCCAAGTCTTCTTTCAACAGCTGTATCTGTCTGCTGTGACGTGGATGGAAATTTCAAAACTAGTTAAAGAAATTAGTAACAAGGGCATTAAAATTGTCCTATGATCATCACAATATTATGATTTTTGAGGATACAATATAGTTTTACTTTCTATTTAATTGCATTTTAGCTGGCAGCATTGTTTTTATGTTCAGAAAAATTAACACATCTAATTTTATTTTAAAATTGTGATTTAAAATATGTAGTTCCATAATAAGACCAGGTTCGGAATACAAGGAGTATAAAATTATTTTCTTGATTACTCTGTCTTTAAATATTCATATTTATTTACAGAATAAGAATTAATTTGTAATATCAGAAATAAGTTTACATTTTTTCATTTTCAGATGCCATAGTGACTTTTACTCAACAAATATTATAAATCATGCAAAGCAATCTATAATATATTAAATGTTATTCATATTTTTTTTCTCTTTCCTGCTATGAAGTATTGAATCAGTCTCAGGTACTTTATGCTCATTATATGATGCACTAGTTTGTAATATCAGACTTTTTAAAAATATATATAATGGGTCTAATTCTTCACTGAAAGCCAGATTCCTCATTCATTCTTCTAATGCATTTTCTTGCTGGAGTTTTTATTGTGATCCTGCAGTCAATCTCCAAATCAATGTTTCATCAGTAAAGTAGCAGGCAGTAGGCGACAGTTACAAGTTTCAGTGGGATGGGCACATTCAGCACTCTTTAGTTTCCTTGGAAGACGTCAACCCTAATGTTCTCTTCTCTGAGTAGCAATGTCATTGTGACAATCTTCTTCTTCACAGAGAAGAATATACTTCAAATATTTATGCTCTGATGATCACAATACCAATGGGGCTAGTAAGAATCAATCTACAGCAGGGAAAACCTGGTGAGCTAGTGTTTCATTCCAGAGGGTATCAATACAATGCTTATTCATGTCAGTTAAAAAACTGAAGAATTTTTCTTGAAATTTTTTCTAACTTGTGGAGTATTTTGCAAAAGTGAAAAAAAGAAGTGAAAGGGAAAAAAACCACTTTTTTTCCTGCTATTTTGTCTTTCATTTTCTCATGGATCATAATAGAAACTTCCACCACTTTAGTCCCACTGGCAGAGTATGAGAATTACAGTCTCCCTTTTAAAAAATTCACTGTCCTAGGTTGTTTGGTATCCAACATCTGAGTACCACTGGTTTATATATTTTGTATGGCTTTTTGATTGTTTTGAATAGGAGAATAAATCCTGTTGGTGACTACTTCTTGGCCAGAAATAGATATTTTTCACTGTACCTTCTCTCTCTTCCTCCTAAGTATTTTAAACGTTACAAATTTTATCTAATCTCCTGATTTAGACTTTAAGCTTTGTAAAAATAATTCTTTGCTTTTACATTACTTATATGTTTCTTTACTAAAATATTTCTAATATTTAAAGACAGTAAACACATCTTTCCTGAAAAGGGAGGAAGGGAGAATAGAACATCTGAGGACATAATACAATACTTGTCAAAAATTCATGGGAAATATGCTTCCTACTACAAAATATGCATTTTACTGTACATTTATTTTTATGTAATTATCACTGCTTTACATTAAAATTTTCATATTTATTCCTGAGATTTTGCACATTCTGGTTTTGCACTACATCTTTTGTTTTTTGGTTTCTTTGTGGTACGCGGGCCTCTCACTGTTGTGGCCTCTCCCGTGGCAGAGAACAGGCTCCGGACGCACAGGCTCAGCAGCCATGGCTCATGGCCCCAGCCGCTCCGCGGCATGTGGGATCCTCCTGGACCGGGGCACGAACCCGTGTCGCCTGCATTGGCAGGCGGACTCTCAACCACTGCACCACCAGGGAAGCCCTGCACTACATCTTTTAATTTGGAATGCAGCTGCACTCTATGTTTTTAATTTCTAGTCCCACATATCCAACTATCTAATGAATATTTCTACTTTGACACGTTAACATCAGTCCACAAGGAACAAAACTAAAGTCATCAATTTTTCCTTTAAAATAACCCACCAGCTAACTTCCCTATTTCTAGTAATACTACCTCCATTATTTTTTCAATATGATTTAAGACAACTTTGAGTCTATATCTCACTCCATTTATCTCATCATTTAGTTTCCTTAAATGCTCTTCTCACATCTCCCAAATATTTGTTTATGTTATTTTGTTATCAATTCTCATGAAAACCTTTATTAATACTTCTTTTCTAAGACACATCACCATTGTAAATAATAGACACATACATTTCATTGTTATTGTCTCTTCTAGACCTTAAGCTCAATTGGGGTATAAACACAGTGAACAGCACATAATTTAGACAGAAAAAAAATACTGAAAGTTTGAATTTATCATATTATTTCATGCTTTATTTTGTAACACATCTTGAATCAAAACTATTCTTTTTACTCCCTTCATCTACCACAGTTCAGGCTAGTACCACTTAAAAATATACCCACTTCCTCACACATTCTTCTAGTTCAATTTTAATTTCATATTGCGATAATATCAATGTTCCTAACATGCCATTCCTATCATGTTAGTCTTACTGCTTAAAAAGTTTAAAATGTCTCCAAATACCTAGGGAATAGAGTCTCCATTCATTCCATTTGCAGCCCAGAACTCCATAACTTGGTTTCATTCTAACTTCCCAATAATACTTCGTGACAATTATATATTTTCCTCTCCTTCTACAATTAATTGTCAGTTAAGTCAATTTTATATTCTTAGTATCTCTCAAATTTGATTGTTTCTCTCCATCTTCTTTGCCATCAGCTCATTTCAAGCAACCATCATTTATTCCTTGATTACCCCCAAGCACCTGCTAAGTTATCTTCCTGTTACCTCATATTCACTTTGATGTATTTTCCTTATTGCCCCTAGAGGGTGTTAAAAACATACAAAACTATAGATATATTTTCCCTGTTAAAAACACTTTGGTAGCTCACCACTGTCCTCAGGGTAAATCTGTATGTCATAGTTTGACTTATGAGGCTTACCATATTCTGATCTCCAAATACCTCTCTAATCCCATTATTCAACAGCCTGTGTCTCATATATTCCAACTCAGATGACACAGGACTTGTTACACTTCGTTCTAACAGTACATTATATTCTCACTCAGTTCCTAGACTTTCAAATGCAATCACCACTGCCTAATAAATTACCCACACCCAATTCAAACTTTATTTGGTGAATCTCTCAGAGACTTCAGGTCTCCCTTTTACTAATTTTTTCTGGAATTGTTAGCTGTCCAAGGCTATATGTTCCCATATAGCCTTCTTATGGTTTTCAAACTCAAGTATGGACAGCAATGTGGGTTTGCAAAAATGTTTCAAGAAATATGTAATATTGGCACTGATAGCTTTGAGGAAATCAGTTTTCAGAACCTCAATTTACAGGTACTCATTTTACTTAATTCGGTCCACATGACATCATATCTATAATGGAGATATAGATTTTCCTTTACCATTTCTCAATTTACAATTAACTTTCTCTTACATTCACCTTTTTCTTTCTTTATTAAAAAAAGTGCTTTACCGCTCATCACCTTGAGTCTTTCTTATAGCACATAACTCATGTGTGAGCCCTGGTTGTAAGCTAATCGATCATTAAAAATGATGGCTGATTATAGATCTCTGAGTTTTAACATATAACAGTGAAGGATATTGAGTAATTAAGTGGTGTTCATATTTCAAATCTCCTTTTTTCTATCTACATATTTATGTAAATAAATTTTCTCAGCTCTTAAATCTATTAAAAGAATAAGGATAGAATTTATGGTAAAATTTGTCTTTTTTTTAGTATAATTAATATTTATCCTTGGATAATGAAACTAGCTAAACAAAGCTTCATTCATCTCCTTAAGATATCCATTGCAAATAATATTTTATTATTAATAATTTATCACAATTTTAATATACTCATATATTTTTATGTAATATATTACTGTAATGATTTCTCAACTCATAAATATTGAGGTTTAGAACCCATTAGGTTACAGAAAATTTAAATGAAGAGTTACTGAACTAAAATAAGATAATCAATAAAAGAATTTAAAAAATCAAATCTGTTACATTAAACTATGTGAAAATTTGAGTTCAAGGAGAAAAATAAATTATAATTTCTGAATGCTGATGATAAGCTTGATCATTTATTTTGTAATAGATAATGGTGATTATCAATATATTGGTGATTGCCAATATATTTGAATTCCATTAGCCATATTTACTAACAATATGTATAATCCCTGGAATTATAGCTCTTGAAGCTATTTAAGCTTTTGAAAAAATTTTTCATTTTAAACATAGTAACTATATAATTTTATGAATTCTTTTAAAGGACTTGTTTAATTTACCTTCTTCACTAAACACTAAGACTATTAGGGGAAGGGGTAATGAATTATTTCCCTGCTTTGTTACCCTCATACCTTGGTTCTTTTTTCTCCAAGTATTGAAATTCTAAACATTCTTTTTTTGTTTTTACGTTTTGATTGCAGTTTAATAATTTGCTGATTGCATTATAATCACAGCAATGTTGCTTTTTTTTTTTTTTGGCCTTCATGGAATTTATATTTTTAGTTTTCCTTTTTTATTGGAGTATAGTTGCTTTACAATGTTGTGTTAGTTTCTGCTGTACAATGAAGTGAATTAGCTATATGTATATCTATATCTCCTCCCTCTTGGGCCTCCCTCTCACCCTCCATCTTACCCATCTAGGTCATCACAGAGCACCAACTGAGCTGAACTTCCTGTGCTATACAGCAGGTTCCCACTAGCTGTCTATTTTATGCATGGTAGTGTATTTATGTCAAACCTGATCTCCCAATTTGTCCCACCCTTCCCTTCCCCCACTGTGTCCACATGTCCATTCTCTATGTCTACGTCTCTATTCCTGCCCTGCAAATAGGTTCATCTGTACCATTTTTCTAGATTCCACAAGTATACATTAATATACGATATTTGTATTTCTCTTTCTGGCTTACTTCACTCTGTATGACAGACTCTAGGCCCACCCATATCTAAAGAGACACATCATATCCTGCTTCTTTTTTAAAGTACCTCTGATCACCCTAGGTAACCCAAAAGCTTCTTCCTTTAAACTCTGTTGGTCACTACTATTTGTGTTACTCTGGCATAGTGTATCTATTTTGTCTCACCAGAGCTGCATTTTTCTTTATTTGTAATATACACTGAGGGAATTCCCTCGCAGTCCAGTGGTTAGGACTCTGAACTTTCACTGACGAAGGGCTGGGTTCAATCCTTGGTCGGGAGCTAAGATCGCATAAGCGGCGAGGACAATTAAAAATAATTTTTTTAAGTACACGTTTACATACAGATGCATTCTTTCTCTTACACTCTTAATATTATCCACTAATCTCAAATAATTTTGTAAATCTACAGAAAATGTATTGTCTCATATTGATTAGAATATAAGTTCCTTCAGAGCAAGGGTCTTGCCTGTCTTCTTTTCCATTCTACCAAGGGTACCTATCATGTTGCCTGACATGTGAGAGGTATTCAAACATTTGTTGAATATATAAAATAAGCCAAGAACTATATTTATTAAAAATTTAGATTAAAATGTCTAGCAATGTTTTTTGAAAATATGTCCTAGCACTTAGTTTTCTCAACTTTAAAATAATAATAAGCAACTTTGGGTTGATAGGGCCATACACTAATAATTAGGGGTATCAATTCATTCACTTAATGTGGTTTAGTACCATGGGAGCTTTTATGTTTTTAAGTAGGTATTAAACAAAACTTAGGCTTTCAATCTCAAATGCTAAAAGAACAAATAGTTGGAAAGGCAGCATAAGAAAATGTGTCAGAGAAGTCTACATTTTTTTGAGATGAACTCTTCTGTCACAATATTCAATTAAAGCTGTCATTTTGTCTCTTGAATCCCTTGGTTAGAAACATGACAGAAAGGTTTCTGTATAGTCATGGAGATTGATTTAGATAGCTGTGAGCATAAGGGAATAATTTATTCTCTTGATAATTCTCTACAAGATGTCCTTAATATTTCAAAAGGATTTCACTTTGGGATATTTAACATTACTTCTTATTCCAGAAATTATACTCAGAATAATAGATTGGAAATATATTTTTCTTTCTTCAATTTTCATCAAGATGTACCACATAAAACTGTATTGTGATTCCTCTGAGGAGCACCTATTTTTGCGGGTGTCTTGATGATCCTTTAAAGTGTACTCTAAGTTGACTTTTCACATTTATTCTTTCTAGTTTTAGAAAAGTTTGTACCTGGCTTAACACAGTGGTTTCATTTCATGAGTTTTGAAATAAAAGATTTTTCAGAAATTATCTGAATGAGAAAAGTTTAAGATGAAAAATCAGTAAAGGGAAATTTCAACGAAAATTGTCCTTAGAAGCTACACAATTAATTTTCTGCATTAAATGGACTTCCAACTCAAAAAGACTTCTGTGTTGACAGAGTCCCTGGTCATTATGATAACTGCTCTGGCTGTGACCAATAGGCATAGCCAAAACCACTCTTTGGGAATTAAAAGGAAATATATATATATATATATATATATATATATATATATATATATATATATATATATATATATATACACACACACACACAAATATATACCGATCCTGAAAAGAAGCTATAGGACAAATAGAGAAACATCATATGTTTGCAAAGCAAAGCATATGATACCTAAAATAAATAACATTATGATACATTTCTATAGCATGAATAAAGGTCACAGTACTACATAAAGTGAAGAAATAAACTTTCATAGAATAATTGAGCTCTCTTACTTCTTCTGAGACATTCCTAGTTGTCCTACACTAAGATTCACACACTTGAAGGTGTATCCTATTCCCAGAGGGGAGCACTGAAGGCTTATTCAATTCACTGGGTAACCCTGCAATCTTCAGTCATTCCCTTTGCTCACTTTCCCTATTTCTCTCATTTTTCCCCACAGCCATTCTTATTATGATCCAATATAAAAGAAGGAACCTATGGACATAAATTTAGTTAGCTTCTTTCCAGGTTTGGGGTATAGTAAACATAATTTTCAAGATTTAGTTGCTTCATTTTGCTTCAGGTCTTCTGTCTCTTCCTTTGCTCACAACTTTTGTGATTTCTTGCATTAGGTTTGGGTTATAATGGCATTTGGTACTGTTATTAAATTTTTCACTTGTTTTTGTTTTTACATTTTGTTTGTTCATTTTTTTAGATATTAGATAAAATAAATTTTGTAATAAAGATTGAATCTTCCATTGCTTAAACCAAATATTCATCATGATGAATCACCTCTAACATCATAAATTTTCAGGAAGTAATTTCAATGATGAATCAAAGAAACTGCTTCAAGTATTTTCTCAATTACTGTTCTCATTCTCCCTCTGAGTTTCCTCCCTTTCTCAAAGGCTCTCCTTTTCCACATTGTTACACAATTTTTTTAGTTGCAATTTTTATATATTCTAATCCAAATAAGAGAAAAAAACCTTAGAGGCAACATATTTTGAATCTGGGAAGGGCTATACAAAGTGTCTGACAACTTCAAATCCAGGCCCTGACACTCCTTAACTTTAGTATGTCATCAAAGTTACATATTCCTCATTTTTTATTTATAAAATAGGAAAACTAATAATTGTCCTTCAAGACTGATTTATAAATAACATTAAAAAATATATGGACACTTTTCAGCAACACTTCCTGGTGTAAAATATGTGTTTAATGTAAAAAATTAATGATTAGAGTTGGGAGACCAGAACAAGGAGTTTTCACAGTTTGCAATGATAGCAGAGCTTAAAAGGAAGAACAGCTCCTTTCCTTGAAAGAATTCAGCCAATGAAAAGCCATGGAGTCTTTGTTTACCATAGCCTCCCAACTTCATTTTCCTCTCAGTAAGAGCATTCTCTTTCCCATAGTGTGTGGGAACTTGCATGTGGTTCCCCATGGTTGCAGACCCTGAAAAACAATTCTTTGCTGATTCTGAATAAACCATCTTTGCTGGAGAAATATCTGGCAGTCTTTTTGTTTCAGGTCAATCCCAATAATTTAAGGTTTTTATTCGTAGTAGTTGTAAGGCCAACTGGCCCGAGGCAGGGGAAAGCAATCAGACTCACAGGTTGCATCAGACCGACACTTTCCGGACTACCCAGTTCCAGAAACTGACCTGGGGACTTTCCACCCGGCCCAGCCTTCCCGCCTTTCAAGGGGCAGGATTAACTGTCTCAAGACTGATGCAACCGGCAACAGATATTGCCACGATACCCAAAGAGACCACCAAATAAGGAATACCCTGTGCCCTCCGGGATCCACCACACCCCTTTCCCTTCTTCCCCTATAAATTTTGTTCGCGCCCACACCCGGATGCGACTTCTCTGGCCCCTTTCTCTCAGACCAGTGAACCTCGCCTGGGAGCATTACCAAATAAAGCTTGTTTAAGCTCTCCTCCGTTTTTGGTGCCGTTCCTTACAGTATTTTTTTTTTTAATCTTCCCATAATTATCACTTACTTGTTTCAGCTACTGCTATTGGCATGATTTATTGTGGTCCATTACCATAACAATCTACCACAATACTTAAGGAAGATGTACAATCTAGTAATTACCTTAAAACTTTTGAGTATAAACCTCAATTTGGTTTGTTTGCTTGTTTGTTTATTTGTTTGTTTTAGCAGGTAAGATTCAGTCTGACATAGGAATAAGGACTTTGGACTGAGAGTTGACAATTTCATATTAGTTCTTACAGCCACTGACTATTTGTGTGAATTGCAAAAATAATACTTACATTATTTTAGTTTTATATAGTATTTTACAATTTACAATTGGTTTTCTAATCTGTTTTATATCAATTACTTCAGTTAACAAATGGCTTTGGTCTTTGCTTTCATCATTTGAAATTCAAGGGATTCTATATTATGTAATCTCTGAAGTGCCACTTGATTCTAATTTTTTTTTTAATTCACACTTAATATTATACAATTGCATCAGAACTTTACTGTGAAGTTTTAGCTCATAGCAATTTTTACTTTGAAGTAAATTCTACAGATAAATACATTCTACAGGAAATTCATTCTTTGTCCAGGAGGGTGCCATTTATTGAATGACTCTTTCAAGGTATATGGAAATTGTCAAATGACTTAAAGAGTGATGTGTCATCCAAATTGAAAAATGTATTAATAGAATGATTAAAACGGGAAGATTATGGCTCCAAAACTAATTTAGTTCAAGTTAAAAATCCTGAGTATGTACAGTATGTTAGACTTTTATCGAGATACTGTGTCTAAAAGATGAATAAAATATTATTCATAAATATCTTAACATCAAATGCAAGCCTAATTTCATTTCTTAATCTATCACCTAGTCCTTCAGGTACAATAAGAAAATAATTATGCCATTACAATGCCTTCTAATATATGTAAATAATTTCAATAAAGAAAAGAACCCTGTTATATGATAAAAAATCTGATTTATAGTAGATACTAACATATTTGCCATTATATAGAATTTATTTGGAATTTTTGAGATTTCTGGATCTACTTAAGACAAATTCCTAAGTAGAACTGTTTACCATTGCATAGGACAAGAATTTTACATTTTGCTGGATTATTTGTAGATTTTTAGGCCCTCCTTAATTCCTTAGAGTATGCTAACCTGAATTCTACCTTACAATGTTTTATAATGTAACATGGAATCACCTTTATTTACTTTATTCTGTTTGAATGCTCTGTTCTTGCTCAGTTTTATTCTAAGTTTTATTCTAAATATTGGAGTGGAAACAATGAGGAATGGTTTCAGACCACTGAATTTAGATAGTAATTTATGTATTTTTTCACTTTCTTATCATTTCCCTTGATTTTAAGCTATGATCTCAGGTGTCAGTGAGAAAAGTATACTTTCTTCTTTCCCTACAAGCATCTACATTCATACATTAATGCTACTTTATTTTTATTTTATTTATTTATTTATTTTTTGTGGTACGCGGGTCTCTCACCGCCACAGCCTCTCCCACCACAGAGCACAGGCTCCGGACGCGCAGGCCCAGCGGCCATGGCTCACAGGCCCAGCTGCCCAGTGACACGTGGGATCCTTCCTGACCGGGGCACGAACCCACGTCCCCTGCATCGGCAGGTGGACTCCCAACCACTGCGCCACCAGAGAAGCCCAATGCTACTTTATTGATTGGGTATGGAAAACAGACAATTCTCTAAGACTGTGTTAGGACTTAGTGTATACTTACGACTTCTCTGTCATGCTCCTTTTACACTTATTATCTCTCCTCTGTAGAGTTCTTTCAGGATAGAATAGCCCTTATTTTCTAGACATCGTCAATCCTCATTATTTGCAGCTTTTGCATCTGAGAATTTGTCTACTCATTAAAATTTATTTGTAACCCTGAAATCAACACTTAAAGTGTTTTCCTGATTGTTTACAGATGTGTGCAGAGTGGCAAAAAATTTGAGTCACTCCATGAGTACATTCCCAGTTAAGGTTGGACAAGGTGATGCTTTGCCTTCTCGTTTCAATTCTCATACAGAGATGGCCAGAGGATGGAGAGTGCACTGTAGTGAAAGAAGCTCAGGGCCTGGGGTCAGTTGAATGGTATTTGAATCCAAACTCTGGCACCTGTTAGTGGGGTGGCCTCGGCCAAGTCATTTAAAATTCTGAACTTTGTTTTCTATCTTGAAAAAAAAATAGAATCTTCTAGGAGGAGTTCTTTGTAGAATTTAAGATTTATCTATCTATCTATCTATCTCTATATCTATTCATCTGTCTATCTATCCATATATCTCCAACAGCAATACTTTTTGTCAGTGAGAAAGCTCCATTCTTAGATTTTCTGTAAGAACCACTGCTCAATAATTTAAGGAAAAAATTAAAGCTATAATAAGTATAGAGTATATCCTATATTCTAAGTATAACAAGGCAAGATTTATATCATCTGCCTTGGCTTCTCTCGTAGGATCATCTCTGTAAGTCTAACTGCATACTAGACACCTTACCTAAGTGACTTACTCCATGATTTTCATATCTAAAACTAGACTTAAGACCCTGCCTAATTTTTAATCATTGTTTATTCTTCAACAAGTTAATAATTTAGTCTCTATGTAGATCTCTAAACTACAAAATTTAGCATAATGTTTAATATCATGGACAATAGGGATGGACATAAACAGCCTTCAGACTGGGTCTTGGGCCTTCCACTTACTAGCAGTATGACTCTTGGCCAGTTCTACAAACTCTCTGATCATTAGCATCCTCATCTATATCTTCAGTACAGTAATAGAAGTACCAAATTTAGAGTTTTGTTTTGTGTGATTGTATGTGTGTATATGTGGATATTAATGGAATCATATGTATAAGAAACTATAGAGTGTCAAAGACATACTGAATCTTATTATTTTTACATATACTATTGATGGGAATGTAAATTGGTACACTACTATGGAGAACAGTATGGAGGTTCCTCAAAAAATTAAAAATAGGAGCTAGCATATGATTCAGCAATTCCACCTCTGGGTATTTATTTGGAGAAAATGAAAAAACTAATTTGAAAAGATATATGCACCACCATGTTCACTGCAACATTATTTACAATAACCAAGGTATGGAAACATCAGTGAAGTGTCCATCAACATATGAATCGATAAAGAAATTATGGTGTGTGTATATATATATATATATATATATATATATATATATATATACACACATACATACATATATGTATACACAATGGAATATTATTCAGTTACAAAAAAGAATGAAGTCTTGCCATTTGTGACAACATGGATGAACTTCAAAGGCATTATGCTAAGTTAAATAACTCAGAGAAAGAAAGAGAAAGATGATATGTACCATATGATCTCTCTTATATGTGGAGTCTTAAAAGAACAACAATAAGCTTATAGATACCGAGAACATAATTGGCGGTTCGTAAGGGTGGAGTAGGTTGGGAGAAAAGGGTGAACTGGGTTTTTGTTTTACTTTGCTTTAGTTTAAATAAATTGAATAAAAATTTTAAAAGTCTTATATCTCTCTAAATTTCTCTCTATATACCAGTCTACATGTCACTACAGTTTAATACATAGTTTCTCTTATAACTACTTGCGTCTACTGTTGTCAGGATATAGTAGAATGAAAACTTCTGCAGTAAAACAAAGAACACAACAATGGAATCAAGAGATTTGAATTTAACCATGGTCTGCCTTCTACTATCACTGATGTTTAACTTTATATACAATATTACACACAATGCCAGCCACATTGCATATAGTCAGATGGTCACTGCCTAAGTGGATAAAGTTAATTTTCCATGTCTCTGTTTCTGAATCTATCAGAAACAGATTTTATTTGATGAGTACTGTGTGAATAAGTTAGATAATAAATATAAAAGAAATATCTAGAGTGGCTGAGGGTAAGTAGTCATTAACGAGTAACCATTCTTTTTATTGTTTTTATTATCTACATTTTCATTAACAGTGTTGGTGACTTAAGTGCTACTTGGAAAGGAGGCAGCTATAAGGATAGAAAAAAGGAGAGGCCTTTTAGGATGCTGCATTTGGAGATAGTTGAGCTGTATTAAAAATACAGGAGTTAATTTTTGATAACTCATGCTGAAATTGATCTGTACTCAAACCAACGGACATTTTCTGTCTTGAAACACTAGCCTTCATCACTACATTCTCAGTTAATTTATGTCTTAGTTAATTTATTGTGCAATTATTTATTGAACACCTACTCTGCTCTTGACTTTACACTAGATACTGGGAATATATTGTGGAAAAAATTAGTCAGGGTTCCTACTCTCAAGGATCTTACTGCCTACTGGGACATATAGATATTAAACAACAGATCAACTAATTAAATGTAAAATTTCAGAGTTGCTAAGTACTACAGGGGTACAATGTATGAGGTTCTATGAAAGGGTAAAAATACAAAGAAGATAGGTTGTTTTGCCCAAGGACATACAGCAAGTGGGTAATGGAGTTTTAACCTCAATGCTAGGATTCTAGTAGTGACATTCTTTCTGCAACAGTAGCCCCCCTTCCTTTTAAATTTAAATTTTAAATTAAAATTTTTACATTAACTGATTAATATATTCTGAATATTTTTTACCTAACATGGAACTATTTCTTTCTATTTTGACCCTTTTTTTTTGGTACAAGTGTTTTCTTTATATTGGCATAGTGTTATCTTACCTTGATTTTTCTTCTAATACTTGTTTCTATGATGGTATTCATTTTAAAACCAAATAATATTTTAAAAGGCAATTCTATATCCACTCTGTCAAATGAAAAGTTTTTGTAAATAATTTTGCTCAAAAGTAAACACATTAATGAAGTTAATTACTAAAAAAGAAAATAATTGCCATGAAAATACATGAAGAAACTTTAAATGCATATTAACTAAGTGAAAAAAGGCAATCTGATAAGCCTACATACCATATGATATCAGCTAATTGACATTCTGGAAAAGGTAACACTATGGAAACAATAAAAAGACGAGTAGTTGCCAGAGATTGGGGGTGGAAGGGAGGGACAAACAAATAGATGGAGTGTAGAGGAGTTTTAGGGCAGTGAAAATAATTTGTATGATACTATAACGATGGCTACATGTCATTATACATTTCTCCAAACCCACAGAATGTAAAACACCGAGTGACCTCTAATATAAACATAGACTTTGAATGATTGTGGTGTGTCAATGCAAGTTCATTGATCATAACAAATGTAACAAATGTACCACTTTGGTGGGGGATGCTGATTATGGGGAAATCTATGCATGTGTCAGGGCAGGGTGTTTATGGGAAATTTTGTACCTTCCTCTTAATCTTTCTTTGAACCTAAAACTGCTCTAAAAATAAAGTCTTAAAAAAGAAAGTAATCATTTTTAGTAGTTAAATATGTAAAAGATTATCATTGCCAATCTTGAACATTTATAAAACAAATCTCCATTTTGTTAATTAAAGTAGCATGATTAACCCCTTTGAGTAATTGTTTCTCCCCAGGCAGTAAGGAATAGCCCTAAAAGTGTTTTAGAATACTCCTGACAAATTTTACAAGCTGATTTAAATGCATTACCATGAGGTTGTATGTTCATTTGAAATATCTTACCACAATTACTAATTTCTGACAATAACTTTTAAAATATATAAGAAAATACATTGAATTAGAATTATGATATAATTGACCTAATAGTAAATCTATCTATGCATATAACTGGACTTTTAACCTTGCTCAATTACTTTTCTTAATCTGCATGAACTATTTGATCAACAAAATACTAATGATTGGCCTGACCAATATGACTTACTGTGGGCATTTGGACATGAGAAAAAGTTGATAAATTCTAAGAGATTGCCTTCTGGAGTGTCATTGCTACCACAGTGCCTGGTATGGTATGGCCACCTTGAGAAAGAGGGAGAAAAAGACACAGACCCAGATATACTAGCTTTCCCAGATGAGCCACTCTTAAGTTGACCTTACAGCTGAAGACACCACATGCATGAGTCCATGCAGGAGCTACAGATGAACTTAAATAACTAAATTTAGTGAGAAATAATAAATTATTGTTTTAAGCCACTAAATTTTGGGGTGATTTGTTAAAGAGGAAAGATTAACTGAAATAAGTAATTACACACTAAATTTAGCAAATCCCTCAAGTATTATTTGATCATATTGGAAAGAGCATTTTAAATATTGTTATTAATTTTCAAACCACACTAATATTATGTTTTGAATAAGCAATTAAAGTTCTTTAACATTTTCTTTTCCACGGAACAGATTGCAGAAGAAAACCAAAATTCAATAATTTCTATTTAGCAAATGACTTCTGTTTAAGTCACCATTAAAACTGATGTTCAAGATCATTATCCATGAACTTTCAGTGCAGTTAGGAAAATCACAAATGTTCAACATAATTCTAAAAACTAAAACTCATTAAAAAGTCTGTTGAGCAGTTGGAAGCTCTGTGAATGAACAGACAATTTTTGGTTCTTTTTTGTGTCCACTAGTATAATGGCAAGCTCATCTTAGGTAGTGAGAAATTTCTGTATAAAATAACAAGAGTAAATCTCTATTCTAGGAACTATCTCATGCAAATTTTCATGATACCAAAGGATGAAAGTTCCTAGGGTAGAGTCTCACTCTTGATAGTTACAAAAAATTGTAGTTGTATTAGATTTTGACATGATTATTTTTAATTAGATAAATGATACAATGTTTATAAAATTGAAAGGTTTCTAGGCTTTTAATGGTTTCATTTTTTTTACTATTTCTCTACAAGTTTCTTTAAAAACTTGTGATAAATTGTGCATATGATGATGTACTCATTACCTATTAGCAGTAGAACATATTTACAGATTTTAGCCCCTCACAGTTTATGTCAACTAAACATCTTGTTTATTAACATAGTCCAACAAAGTTCTGCTTCTTCTGTAGACAGTGTACATAGAAACTTTATTTATCATTTCTTGGGTCTCTTATAGTAATACATTGTAGGATTCTGCCTGATGCTTTCCAGTTATATTTTTCCCAAAAAAGGATGATATTTGAAAGCCTCTCATTCTTTGCATATTTACTGCTTATCTAACACATTTATCAAATTTCAAAAAAAGTTAATTTACTATTATAAAACTTTTTGTACAATAAATGTATAACATTATTATAAAATAATTCACTCAAGCAGTTCATGCTGATTGCCTCTGTGATAAAAGCTGACACTTACATTGCAGTTTCCATATAATCAATATTTTATAAGTGCTTTATTCATGTTGATTGTGAGTAAGCATAACCACAATAACCCTTGAGTTAGGAAATTTATTATTCCTATTTTACAAATGAAGAAACTGTGGAATTTATGTAATGTCCTCAGGGTTATATGGCTGGTAAGTAATAGAGCTAGAAAATAAACACAGGAAACTTGAGTTGTATTTTCTTCTGTTTTCAACATTGTGCTAAATACTCTGGGAGATAGAAGAGAACTGCAAGATACAATTTTTAAGTTTAAAAGGTCAAGGGAGATAAACAGCTGAGAAGTGCTTAATAAATATGAAAAATGGCATGCATAAAAGAAAGCATTAAGTTTAATGCTGAGTTGTGTGATAGAGAATAATTATATCAAATTATTCTTATTAGCACTAAGAAACAGCATTTCTTTTACATATACAAATGTCAATCCCTACAACAATTCTATAATATAGATATAATTCTCACCTTTTAATAAGTGAAGAGATTGACGTTCAGAGTTTAAGTAATTTACCCAAGGCTAACCAGTCAGTAAATGAAGATGCTAATATCTAACCTTGTAGCTGTGTGGCTCAGAGTATGTGCTCCCTTTGTTACAGCACACAGAAAGAAGTATTAATAACAGTGGGCCTGGAGAAAGAAGGGCTGGGGTTTCCCTTAGTTTTAAAATATAGAGAAAATTGTAATAGATTCAAAAGTGAGAGAAAAGCACTCTGGAAAAGTAGGGGGAGGCTCTCTGGATAATTTGGTTTTAAAAAGCCAGGCTGAGGAGGAGAGACAGGTATTGGAAATTTTTGAAGAAAGGTATAAGGGTCAATTGGATTTCTTAAAGGTAGACTAGCCTACATTATACTGACTATAGCTGAGACTATATCCTAGCAAATTAATAGGCAAGAGATCTTTGGTTACAGAAATAGAACTGTAAAGAAAGATTCAGACATAATCAATTATATTTACCCTGATAAAATCTTACTTCAATAAAGAAGTTTTCAAATGAAATTCATATATATATATATAAACTAGATTGTATGATTGAATATAAAAGTGAAAGAGAATAATAAAAAACAGATTTATTCAAGGATAGTTTTAAATCTTTATTATATAGAAACTGATAGTTTCACTGATTGAAATCAAAAAAGAAAAAAAATAATTTGTGAGTGAAAGTGATAATGAAATCAGTGGTAAATTTATTGAAAATGAGGTGATATTGAGATAGCAAGTGAAAAAAAAAAATTTAAAGATAGGTAGGAACATTTGCCCAGACCCACAAGAGCAGACAGTATCTAAATAATGCTCCAGACCAGAGAGCAGAGAGCAGAAACAAGAAGAACTAAAATTCTGCAGCCTGTGGAACAAAAACCACATTCACAGAAAGATGGACAAGATGAAAAGGCACAGGGCTATGTACCAGATGAAGGAACAAGATAAAACCCCAGAAAAACAACTAAATGAAGTGGAGATAGGCAACCTTCCAGAAAAAGAATCCAGAATAATAATAGTGAAGATGATCCAGGACCTTGGAAAAAGAATGGAGGTTAAGATCGAGAAAATGTGAGAAATGTTTAACAAAGATCTAGAAGAATTAAAGAACAAACACCTAGAAGAATTAAAGAAGAAAAAATTAAGATGAACAATATAATAACTGAAATGAAAAATACACTAGAAGGAATCAATAGCAGAATAACTGAAGCAGAAGAGTGGATTAGTGACCGGGAAGACAGGATGGTGGAATTCTCTGCTGGAGAACACAATAAAGAAAAAAATGAAAAAAAAAATGAAGACAGCTTAAGAGACCTCTGGGACAACACTAAATGCAACAACATTCGCATTATAGGGGTCCCAGAAGGAGAAGAGAGAGAGAAAGGACCTGAGAAAATATTTGAAGAGATTATAGTCAAAAACTTCCCTAACATGGGAAAGAAAATAGCCAATCAAGCCCAGGAAGAGCAGAGACTGCAAAGGAGGATAAACCCAAGGAGAAACACACAGTAATTAAATTGACAAAAATTAAAGACAAAGAAAAATTATAGAAAGCAACAAGGGAAAAACAACAAAAAATACATAAGGGAATTCCCATAAGATTAAAAGCTGATTTCTCAGCAGAAACTCTACAAGCCAGAAGACAGTGGCAAGATATATTGAAAGTGATGAACGAGAAGAAACTACAACCAAGATTACTCAACCCAGCAAGGATCTCATTCAGATTCGATGGAGAAATAAAAAGCTTTAGAGACAAGCAAAGGCAAAGAGAATTCAGCACCACCAAACCAGCTCTACAACAAATGCTAAAGGAACTTCTCTAAGTGGGAAACACAAGAGAAGAAAAGAACCTATAAAAACAAACCTATAACAATTAAGAAAATGGTAATAAGACAATACATCTCAATAATTACCTTAAAAGTCAATGGATTAAATGCTCAACCCAAAAGGCACAGGCTTGCTGAATGGATAAAAAAAACAAGGCCCATATATATGCTGTCTACAAGAGACCCACTTCAGACCTAGGGACACAAACTGACTGAAAGTGAGGGGATAGAAAAAGATATCCCATGCAAATGGAAATCAAAAAAAAGCTGGAGTAGCAATGCTCATATCAGGTAAAATAGACTTTAAAATAAAGAATGTTACAAGAGACAAGGAAGGACACTACTTAATGATCATGGGATCAATCCAAGATGAAGATATAACAATTATAAATATATATGCACCCAACATAGAAGCACCTCAATACATAAGGCAAATACTAACAGCTATAAAAGACGAAATCTAGAGTAACACAATAATAGTGCGGGACTTTAACACCTCACTTACACCAATGGACAGATCATCTAAACAGAAAATTAATAGGGAAGCACAAGCTTTAAATGAGACAATAGACCAGATAGATTTAGTTGATATTTATAGGACATTACATCCAAAAACAGCAGATTACACTTTCTTCTCACGCACACATGGAACATTCTCCAGGATAGATCACATCTTGGGTCACAAATCAATCCTCAGTATACTTAACAAAATTGAAATATATTAAGCATCTTTTCTGACCACAACACTGTGAAATTAGAAATCAATTACAGGGAAAAAAATGTAATAAAAAAAGCACATGGAGGCCAAACAATATGTTACTAAATAACCAAGAGATCACTGGAGAAATCAAAGAGGAAATCAAAAAATACGTAGAGACAAATTAAAATGAAAACACTATGATCCAAAACCTATGGGATGCAGCAAAATCAGTTGTAAGAGGGAAACTTATAGCAGTACAAGTCTACCTTAAGAAACAAGAAATATCTCAAATAAACAACCTAACTTTACACCTAAAGGAACTAGAGAAAGATAAAACAAAACCCAAGGTTAGTAGAAGGAAAGAAATCATAAAAATCAGAGCAGAAATAAATGAAATAGAAACAGAAAACAATGACAAAGATCAATAAAACTAAAAGTTGGTTCTTTGAGAAGATAAACAAAATTGATAAACCATTAGCCAGACTCATCAAGAAAAAGAGGGAGAGGACTCAAAGCAATAAAATTAGAAATTAAAAAAGAGAAGTTATAACAGACACCACAGAAATACAAAGCATCCTAAGAGACTACTACAAGCAACTCTTTGCCAATGAAATGGACAACCTGGAAGAAATGGACAAATTTTTACAAACGTATAAGCTTCCAAGACTGAACTAGGAAGAAATCGAAAATATGAATAGACAAATCACAAGTAATGAAATTGAAACTGTGATTAAAAATCTTCCAACAAACAAAAGCCAGGACCAGATGGCTTCACAGGTGAATTCTATCAAACATTTAGAGAAGAGCTGACACCCATCCTTCTTAAACTCTTCCAAAAAATTGCAGAGGAAGGAACACTCCCAGACTCATTCTATGAGGCCACCATCACCCTGATACCAAAACCAGACAAAGACACAACAAAAAAAGAAAATTACAGACCAATATCACTGATGAATATAGATGCAAAAATCCTCAACAAAATACTAGCAAACAGAATCCAACAACACATTGAAAGGATCATACACCATGATCAAGTGGGATTTATCCCAGGGATGCAAGGATTCTTCAATATATGCGAATCAATGTGATATGCCATATTAACAAACTGAAGAATAAAAGCCATATGATCATCTCAATAGATGCAGAAAATGCTTTTGAAAAATTCAACACCCATTTATGAAAAAAAACTCTCCAGAATATGTGGATAGAGGGAACCTACCTCAACATAATAAAGGCCATATAAGAAAATCCCACAGTAATGGTGAAAAACTAAAAACATTTCCTTTAAGATCAGGAACAAGGCAAGGATGTCCACTCTTGCCACTATTATTCAACATAGTTATGGAAGTCCTGGCCACAGCAATCAGAGAAGAAAAAGAAATAAAAGAAATACAAATTGGAAAAGAAGAAGTAAAACTGTCACTCTCTGCAGATGACATGATACTATAAATAAAGAATCCTAAAGATGCCACCAGAAAACTACTAAAGCTAATCAATGAATTTGGTAAAGTAGCAGGATACAAAAATGCACAGAAATCTCTTGCATTCCTATACACTAATGATGAAAACTCTGAAAGAGAATTTAAGGAAACATTTCCATTTACCATTGCAACACAAAGAATAAAATAGGAATAAAATTACCTAGGGAAACATGAGACCTGCATGCAAAAAACTATGACACTGATGAAAGAAATTAAAGATGATACCAACAGATGGAGAGACATACCATGTTCTTGGATTGGAAGAATCAATATTGTGAAAATGACTATACTATCCAAAGCAATCTACAGATTCAATGCAATCCCTACCAAATTACCAATGGCATTTTTTTTCCAGAAATAGAACAAAAATATCTTTTTTTTTTTAGTCAATGTGTCCTATTTTTATTTTTTATTTCTTTTATTTTTTTGAATTTTATTTTATATATTTTTTATACAGCAGGTTCTTATTAGTCATCAATTTTATACACATCACTGTATACATGTCGATCCCAATCACACAATTCATCACACAAAATTTGTAGGGAGACACAAAAGACCCCGAATAGCCAAAGCAGTCTTGAGGGAAAAAAGCGGAGCTGGAGGAATAAGACTCCTTGACTTCAGACTATGCTACAAAGCTACAGTAATCAAGACACTATGGTACTGGGACAAAAACAGAAATATAGATCAATGGAACAGGATAGAAAGGCCTGAGATAAACCCACGCACTTATGGTCAACTAATCTATGACAAAGGATGAAAGGATATACAATGGAGAAAAGACAGTCTCTTCAATAAGTTGTGCTGTGAAAACTGGACAGCTACATGTAAAAGAATGAAATTAGGACACTCCCTAACACCATACATAAAAATAAACTCAAAATGGATTAGCGACCTAAATGTAAGACTTGACACTATAAAATTCTTAGAGGAAAACATAGGAAGAACACTCTTTGACATAAATCGCAGCAAGATCTTTTTTGTTCCACCCTCTAGAGTAATGGAAATAAAAACAAAAATAAACAAATAGGACCTAATGAAACTGAAAAGCGTTTGCAAAGCAAAGGAAACCATAAACAAGATTAAAAGACAACATTCTGAATAGGAGAAAATATTTGCAAATGAATCAACAGAAAAAGGATTAATCTCCAAAATATATAAACAGCACTTGCAGCTCAATATTAAAAAAACAAACAACCCAATCCAAAAATGGGTAGAAGACCTAAATAGACATTTCTCCAAAGAAGACATACAGATGGACAAGAAGCACATGAAAAGCTGCTCAACATCACTAATTATAGAGAAATGCAAATCAAAACTACAATGAGGTACCACCTCACACCAGTTAGAATGGTCATTATCGGAAAATCTACTAATAACAAATGCTGGAGAGGGTGTGGAGAAAAGGGAACCTTCTTGCACTCTTGGTGGGAATGTAAATTGATACAGCCACTATGGAGAACAGTATGGAGGTTCCTTAAAAAACTAAAAATAGAATTACCTTATGACCCAGCAATCCCACTTCTGGGCATGTACACAGAGAGAACCATAATTCAAAATGGCAAATGCACCCCAATGTTCATTGCAGCACTATTTACAATAGCCAGGTCATGCAAGCAACCTAAATGCCCATTGACAGAAGAATGGATAAAGAAAATGTTGTACATATATACAATGGAATATTACTCAGCCATAAAAATGAAATGAAATTGAGTCCTTTGTAAAGACATGGATGAATCTAGATACTGTCATACAGAGCGAAGTAAGTCAGAAAGAGAAAACCTAATATCATATATTAACCCATATATGTGGAACCTAGAAAAGTGGTACAGATGAACCGGTTTTCAGGCCAGAAATAGAGACACAGATATAGAGAACAAATGTATGGATACCAAGGGGGGAAAGTTGTGGGGGGTGTTAGGTGGTGTGAAGAATTATGAGATTGGGATTGACATGTATACACTAATATGTATTAAATGGATGACTAATAACTTGCTGTATAACTAAATAAATTAAATTAAATTAAAAATAATAGCACATCCTCCAAAATTGAAGTCTTATGAAAAAATGTCATGGAGAAGAATACTATGTGCACCTTCATAAATACCCATGGCTGAAATGTGGGAAGATGAAAAATCAACAAAAGAAAATGAATAGGAGCCATCTGAGAGGCAGGTAGATAATCTGGATAAGGTACCATCACAGGAGTCTGGACCATGTGGCTTCTACATGTCTAAAGAACTATTTATTTGTGTATGTATTTATTTATTTATTGGCCACACCTTGCAGTATGTGGGATCTTAGTTCCCCAACCAGGGATGGAACCCCACCCCCTGCAGTGCAATCACAGAGTCTTAACCACTGGACTGCCAGGGAAGTCCCCAAGAAGTATTTTAAAAGAGAGGGAAAATTCCTCAAACTGCATATTAAATAATAATACTTCCTCTGAAAATGGAAAAACAAGGATTGAACAGGTGAATAGAGGACACTGTCCGTTTCCTTAGTTAACACTTCTACTGCTTCATCCAGCACTATCCTAATGCTTTGAAGGTGGAAGACTAGAACAACAGATGTAATACAAAGGACCAAAGAAAAATTTTTATACATTTGAGAAATATAGATGAATATGTAAAGGTGTACATGCATTCCCAGCACTAAGTGCTTAATAAATGCTTGCTACTAAAGATATAATGTAAAAATGAAGAAACTTGAACCACTCTTTGAGCAAAGAAAATTTATTCACTAAGAAATGAAGGAAACTATCATTTCCTTGAGCCAGTACTATCTTCTAGGCACCATGAACACTTTAAAAAGTTGCTAGGAAAATATAATAAACTTATTGCCATTAATATTACTTATTATAAACCTATTGCCATTAGTATTATAACTAATATCTTACCTCTTTAGCTGCAGGAAAACTGAACTTTTAATAGTAAAATATAGATAGTATATAGTATTATCATCCTGTAAGTTGGAAAACTTAGCCATAAATTGAAAAGCAAATTAACTAATTATTTTCTGATTAAATTCTTGATCATATTAATATTCAGAAAATGTATATAAGATGAGGAAAATTTATGTTAACTATCCAGTGTCAACATAGTATAACTATGGTGATACTCTTGCTTCATGAAAATTTACTGGAAAAAATAGAGATTAGATTGGGCCATGTGTAAAGCAAAATGATATTAAAAAAATATATTAGAGATCTCAGAGATAACCTGAACTTTAAACACACACACACACGCTCCTCTGGAAGGGATAAGACTGAATTTTACCCCACTTTATTTCAAGCTATTCTAAATTTCTAAGAAATTTATCAAAATTATTAAAATGACCCAAACTGCCCACATTCCTTTCTCTGTATTTTTTAAATCTTGGATGTAAGTTCATCTTAAATGCTATTATATATTTTAGGTTAAATATTCAATAAAATAGAAAATCAAATTGAAAGATTAAAATAAGTAAGGGTCTTTTAATTTTTTCAAATACAAATATTAAACAAAACAATACATATGCACATAGATACATATATGTACACAAACAAAATATATGAATGAATGTATGTATCTATATACATATCTATATATCTATGCTCAGCCTTTTGAAGTGTTCACTCAGGAAGAATAAGGTAAAGCACTTAGATAGGTACACAAATTTTTTCTCCCTCTAAAGTAATGTGGATACAAGTGAACAGTAAATTTTATATCTGCTTGTAAAAGAAATGTAGGATAGACAATCATTGAAGAAATGTATGTTAGGTGTTTTCACATACTTTTTTTTTCCTCACTAGTGAGTTCACAGAAAGTGTAAACACGGTAAGATTAGGCATTTCAGCTCTTCACTTTTTCCCACACAAATGTCATCCTTTATAACCCTGAAAAGTGCTTGTTAATTAAACATCACAATATCACTTAAGCCTTCATATTTTATTCCTTTATTTTTTTCTTCATTTTACACACTGTTTTCTGACAAGTAGCTAACTTCTGACTTGATACAACTTTACAGCAAATTCTCCATAGTAAATAAACAGTGCTTTCAATAAAGTTATTTGAAGTCTAAATAGAAAAGATTCTAAATTGTCATTCTTTTCTATGTTCAAATTGTATAAACTTTAATATCACTGGAAGTCCTATCTGTTTCAGACAGAGGAAAATTAATTATCCATAAACAAGTACTCCAAGTACAATATTCAGTTCACCAGACAATGACCCATTTCCCAGAAAACCACCTAATATTATCTTGTTTCTAATTTTTTTTAATCCATGTAGCACTGACTCAGGAAAGCTTCTCTCTATATACTACATGCATAAACTGTAATGGGAAGAGCAAATTTCCGTTTGACCCATTGTTATTAAATATTTATAAATTCATAATTCTCAGGTTTCTTACAAATGAGAAATGACATCTATTTGCATTTTTCTTGGAGTTCTGGTTTTGACTGTCAGCAAAAAACTGACTTGTGACACATTGCAAAGGGGTTGTCAAAATGCCATCAAAATGTACACAGGCTATCCATTATCAAAAAAAAAATCAATGTTTAAATATTTGCATAATAAAACATCAATAACAATAATTTGTTTGAGACTTGCAGCATCTTTCTGAATAATTCACCACAATTACATATGGAGATAAAAAAGAAGAAAAAGGGCAGCAGCTAATAATTCTGAATAACTTGTAATTCAGATCCACCTCTGCTAGGATCAAAGAAAATATTTCCATGTTTTCATTTGAGCATTTTGATGAGTAGATGCAGACATTCTTTTATCCAACAAGCCAGTAGGGACTTCAATCTTTGCCTTACTTTCTTCCATCTATGACCTTTATCTTTTTTTTTCTTTTTTTTTTTTTTTTTTTTTTTACTTTCATAGCACTTTCAAACGCATACATTAATTCTTTTGTGAATTATTTTACCCTTTTACAACTGTTTCTGAACACTTGCTATATTAGTGACACAGTCCTAGACACCATAAAAGAAAAAAAATATTGGAAGATGTTTTAACATCATATATAAGCAGTGAGACATGTGGAAGACTAGTCAATCATAATGCCATCACATGGATCAACCTCTTCCCCAGAATGTTACCATTCTGCCACCTCAACTTCTAACCATTCTCAGGGAGTCATGATTTATACTACTTGGTTCACAGACTTGATCCCAGGCCACAGATTTCTCATCACTGCTGGTTATATTATCTTCCCTCTGCTTCTTTTTTCCTTCACCATAGAGGCTTGGAATGCATGGTGTGTTTTCCTCACAGCCACCCAGGGGTGGGCATAGATGAGGGGAGAAAAAGCTTAGATTTTACAAATTCAAAACAATGATGTTAATGTCTTTGGTCTACCTTAAGTGTCATAGACATGCATTCACATGCACGCAAGCATGCACTGACAAACATTATCACATCAAATCATAAAGATTAAGATAAAAGAGAGTGAAAAAAGGACCCATTGAGCTCAATGTCCCCATAATATCCACAAAAAATTCTGACTCTTGATTGACATGGGTATATTTAGTAACCAAATGAGTCCACTATTTGCCATGAAACAAGGCTAGCAAGGCACATACACAAATAACTACAATACAAGGAAAAATATGAAAATACCAAAAACGGTAGGAATGCAGTCTACTTAGGACGATCAGGGCATAACACTAGCAGAAATAGTACCTGACTCAGGATTTGATGGAGAGATAGCATAGCTTGTTTTCCTGAAATCAACTCCCCACCCACTCCAATGAGAAAGAAAAGTAGGGACACAGGCTAGCCCAAAGCTCAATCTGTTAGTCTAGTTGGGCTGGACATTGATGGAAAAGAATGTGGGATCAGAACTCAAAATAAATTAAATATGATTTTAAATATTTTAGTCTTTTCCTTGCAATTAATTTTGAGCCTATGTGAAAGATTATTGCAGTGGTTTATAGAACCTCACACAGTCAAGATACCTTCTTCAGATACCTAAGTGTTTGATTCACTCCAAATTTTTCATTTAATTTCTTGTGAAGACAATCTGAATGGCTCAACTCATATTTTGGGTCAAGTTCGGTTAGTTACTTTAGCTCACCTGAATCCAATCATCAGTAACAAAAGGAAGAAGATGATGCTAGTTTAAAGCTGCCACTTATGTAGGAGCTGACAGTTTGGCAGTTTCACATTCAATAAATTATGTATGGTCTATCCCAGAACATAATTCACATGTTCAAGGCAAGGAGCAAGAGACAATGTTAGATGCTGCATATTAGTGTGGGAGAGTTTCATAGTTCATATGTTAGAAAGTTCTAGGGAAGTCCTACATAAAATTAGGGCAAAACAGACTTTGCTTGTTGCTAGAGGTTTTTTGTTGTCTATATAAAGTTCTGGTTTTAAAAAAACAAAAAGCAGAAGAGAACCTTACATATAGTTGTTTATACAGGTTAAGAAGAGGTAACTAGACTGAGCTGTCCTCAACATAAATTACTCTCAATATTTTGACGCCTTTTTTGGAGATGCAGTGGGAGCATCATTTATGAATTGATTGCTAGACAGAAAGCACAAAGGCCACACAACTTCAGCCTTAGAATAAGTTGTCAAATACAAAATGTTGTCTTACTTGCTCTGCCATAATATTACCTCAATTGTAGAAAAAGCTGCAAGTGATTCACCATAATCTGTGTTTTTTCTTCTTACTAGCACAGAGCTAACTGCATTTCCCAGGCTTCTTTGCAATTAGGTATGGTGGTCATGTGATTGAATTCTAGGCAATGGAATGTGACTTTTGGGCCTGCACATATCTGGTCCATTTCCACTCCCCAAATGAGTTCTCTTTGCTCTTTCTACTCTTGCTAATCTTTCCAAGATCCTCATTTCACTTCACCAAATATGAAGCAGGCAGAAAAAGAATAACATTACATTTGTAGGTTTTCACAATCCAGCTTAGCTGGTGAGTTATCTATTTAACTATAGCTATCCGGCAGACAATTCTGAACATTTATGCAAGAAGCACAGTGGATTAGGAAAACTAAGTTGCCTACTCCTGTTAGGTATAATGGTATGTAAATATTCTCTTAATAACATTTTTAAATAAACAGAGAAATTTCTCAATTATAGGTACACAAACCAAGGAAACAAATTATGTTTTATGTGCATACAAAACAGTTTAAGGGGCTTCCCTGGTGGCGCAGTGGTTGCGAGTCCACCTGCCAATGCAGGGGACACGGGTTCGTGCCCCGGTCCGGGAAGATCCCACATGCCGCGGAGCGGCTGAGACCATGAGCCATGGCCGCTGAGCCTGCGCATCCGGAGCCTGTGCTCCGCAATGGGAGAGGCCACAACAGTGAGAAGTCCGCGTACAGCAAAGAGAAAAAAAAAAAACAGTTTAGGTTTTAAATGTTAGTAATAACTTCAACTGTCATTTTAGTTGCACAAGAAGTCATTAACTTAATAAGAAAATTTCAACAGAAAAACATACCCCTTTTAACACAGCAGTGTCCCAATAAACCTAATTCACTAAAAATTAGCTGCTGTAATTTATAAGATCACTTATCAAGATGAATCACTTCTAGATGTAATTGTCCTCCTTTACTGAAAATTATGGGAAAAACGTGAGGAAAACATTTATTTTAACTGAAGGAAATGTGTTGGAGTGAATTAAATCCCCAGCATAACCACACACACACACAAAAATGAATATATTCATTGCTATATTCAATCATTTTAATGCTTTAATATTTACTATTTTTCTAATTCATTTGAATTATCTATGTTGTTTTATATTTTTAAATTTTCTTTATTCCACCCACATCTGCATTGATCTACATAATTTGCATATTTTATAATCTATTCTAAATGCTAGTGTACTTCCTTGTATACATTGATTTAAGAATCTTAATTGTTGGATGAGGCAAATGAGTTTCACTTATCTACACATAAATATATAAATTAAAAATATATAATACACACCTCGGTATAGATACAAATATGTAGTGTTATTAAAAGTTAAATTTGGTACATTTGAACAGGTCTATTTACAGACTGAGATCCTAAATTTTTATCTTAACATTTCTTCAATTTAAAGGTGCATATCCAGTCCCTGAATCCACACTATATATGGCATCCTACACACCTACATGAACTAACTCTGACCTGACTCCTAATTTCATCTCTCCTCTCCTGCAACTCTCTGTGCTATAACCATACTGGCCTTCTTTTAATTCCTTGAGTATGTAAAAGTTGCTTTGACAATTGGACTTTTAATACAAATTTATTTCTCTCACTTGGATTTTTTTTATGCACATTTTTACACATCTAATCCTTCTCATCACTTAGATCATTCTATCGAAAATAAAGATTTCTCACATATCAATTTGTATTCCAGGTTCTACTCTTATTTTTGTTCCACAGTGCTTAGCACAATCATAAATTTATTAATTTATGATATGTATTTGTTTATTTTGTTCACTACCTACCACCAGTTCTGTGGAGTTCCAATACAATCAGAGCCCTCTCAGACTATATTTTGATATTGTACATAAGAGTTAACACAGCCGGGGACTTCCGGGAAGACGGTGGAAGAGTAAGACACGGAGATCAACTTCCTTCCCACAGATACACCAGAAATACATCTACACGTGGAACAACTCCTACAGAACACCTACTGAACGCTGGCAGAAGACTTCAGACCTCCCAAAAGGCAAGAAACCCCCCCACGTACCTGGGTAGGGCAAAAGAAAAAAGAATAAACAGAGACAAAAGAATAGGGACGGGACCTGCACCAGTGGGAGGGAGCTGTGAAGGAGGAAAGGTTTCCACACACTAGGAAGCCCCTTCACAGGCGGAGACG